>NC_083719.1:2890530-3193560 GCF_028564815.1 Eubalaena glacialis | reverse complement strand
AGGTTCCATACTCAAGTCCAGCATTTTGCATCCTCTGCTCATTTGTCTATCCCATCCCTGCCCCTCAGTGTGTGGAGTGCTGCCTTGTAAAGAATGGTGTTCCACAGAGTGTGGGACAAAGATTTAAGGAAGGCATGGTCTCTGTTTCTTGACATGGCAGGGGGTTGTTGTACTCTCATAGAGCATTAGAGTTTTTAAAGATACAACAGGGTCATTCTGCAGAATTTTACAACATCACAACAAGAATTTAAGGAATATCAATTCTAACCCCTATACTATTCATGCTCACTCAGGCATGAGACTTCACTTCAGATTTCAATTAACCACGGTGAAGGGTGAAATTCTCATGAAACTCTGTGCACTTGTGCACATATCAGAGATTGGGCCATATCCCTTATCTCACTTATCAGAGGTTGGGTCATCCTTCTATTGATTTGGGGATGCTCCAGATGGGTTAGAACATATTTGAATCACTGTATTATAAGCCATAATTATGACATGTTGTAGTTTTGCTGTAGGAAAGAGACTAACATCTATTTGAGCACCTATTGTATGTGCGTTTCTCAGCTAGATGTTCGGCTCAAGTTATTGAATTCTATGGAGAAAGATTCGGTAGAGAGTTTTCCATATTACATATGAAGTGATCCAAGCTCAAAGCAGTTTATATAAGACTCAAGTCCACACAGCTGGAATCTAGAAAGCCTGATTCTTGAGCCCAGACCTTGTTCCAAAATTGTAGCTCTTTTAACAGCATACAAGCAGCTTTCTGGACTCTAACACTGAAACGATCGTTCTTTCCCAGCTGATGTCAAGACTGCATTCCATAGTGGTTTTAGATCTTCAAAAGAGTCTTAATTTACCCTGAAATTTGAATTCTAGTATTTTTACACCAATACTCATATTGCCCCTGCCTAGTATATTAATCCTAGACACTTTAAAGAAATAAGTCTTCTATAGGCTCATCAATATTTTTCCCTTAAAAAATATATAATTTTCTAATGCTCAGGATATGTAGAAAAAGTGACTAAAGAAAACCTTAAAATTGAAATAAATGTTTTAAAATAATAAACAATACAGTATGTTGTGTGTGACGTTATTGCTTTCCTGCCTAGTTCCATGGAATAGAATCATGACCTCATATTTTAATTGCTGGCTTTTTTTGCTAAGTAATTGGAGTCATGAAAATATGACCATAACTTTGTGAACAAAAGAAAATGTGACATTCCCTGTTCTTTGTTCTGCACATACTTCTCCCTCCAATACTGAAGAGAATTCTGTGCAACCAGCCTGTGTTCAATGTTACTTTTCTACTAAGAGGAAATATTTTCTAAATAAGTCATATGTTTCTTGGAGGAAATGCTCGGAATAACATTCTCATATCAGTCCAGTCTGAGGGACACAAGGGCTCTATCAATGACTATGTTCAGGTGGAAGGGGGTTAAATTATCCTCTTTAATATAAATAAACACATGAGTCAAGAAGAGGGAATCATTATGGTTTTATTGGGTAATTATTTTTAGTGAGCTAAAATTTTATAAAAACAAACAATTCTACAAATAGCTTTTAGAATTATTATTTTTCATTCACTTTCATATTTTGTAAAAATGATTTGTTATCATTCAAATATCAGCACAATTGATATTTTTGACCGTATAATTTGTTGTCGGTTGGGGGGGGTCTGTCCTGGGCATTGTAGGATGTTGACAGCATCCCTGTCTTCTACCCACTAGGGTAGCACCCCTACCCCAGCTGTGACACCCAAATTGTCTCCAGATGTTGCCAAGCGTCCCCTCAAGGGAAAAACTGCTCCCCTCCCTCCCTGATTGATAACCACTGTTTTAGGGTAATACTGGCTTATAATACTGAGTATTCACTATATGCAAGACGTTGTTCTGAACACTTTCAACAATTAACTCACTTAATAATCAAAACAGCCCCGAGAGATAGGTCCCATCGTCATCCTCATTTTTCAAAGAAGGAAACTGAGGCACAGAGGGATTGGCAACCACAGCTTGTAAACAGTGAAGCAGGGTTCAAGCCAAGGCTGTCTGGTCCTAACTCTTGATCATTAACTTTTCCACTCTGACATTTACAAAGTGAAAGATCTGAATACAAGAACTGAGTATAGTCTAGAGATTGCTAACAATTGTGGAAGATAGGGAAATACAGTATATGTGGATATTTGCATAAAGAAGCATTGGGAGGATAAGCTAGAAGATAGGGGTTTGGCTGGAAGGGGTTGGTGTATATGTGGGGCTCCTCTGAGTATCCCCCTTTATACAGCTTTGTTATTTAAATCATGTAAATGTATAACATTTGACAAATTAAAGCAAAAAGAGGGGAAAAAAAACTATCCTTAAAAGTAAAACAAATGAAAACATATAAACTCAGTAATGCTTTAGACTAACAACATAACCTCCCAGAGAAAAGAACTTTTCAACACTAACACGAGACTTTTATCTTCATTAGAACAGATTCTAAGGACAACAAAGGAATCAAACATATTTTAAACCTCACTCATTGGTTTTATTGACCATATTAACAGTGGTTATGATTTTTCAAACTCTTTATGTATTTTGGACAAAGCAAGCAATAAATAATAGAAACCATGACTTTCAATTTAAGGGAAAAGAGATACAAATATAAAATTCAAGACAGTAATAAAATATTGCCAATTTAAATCATAGTTGTATATATTAAAACATGCTTACAATATTATGTGTATGTTTCTACTTCTGTGCACTGCAAATTCTAGGAGCTGTGACAACCAGTAGCAATGAGAATACTTTGCGCCCACCTCTTGGTTTCCAAATACAATCACCCATTAAATGAAACCAGGGATCCTTGTGGGAAGGGATGATTCCAGGTCTGAGGTAGGCAATTTACAATATGAGCCTGGATGTCTTGTGCCAGAAAGACTAAGGCTAGCGTATGAAAAAGACCTGAAGCTGGATTGAGGGGGTGATCAACAGCCAAAGTGAATAATTTTGCCATCAAAATGTAAAATAAATGCAAGTGATTATTTAAACAAAATTTGGACCCACAGTATTTGAGGAAAGCGAAAAAGAGTGAGAAGGAGGGGGACTCCTTTTCTCAGTTTGCTCACTTTGGAGTTTACTGTTACCCCAAAACCATGCTGTGAAAATTGATAATTAAAGGTAAAGAGCATGAATGTTGTCATGTCTGTTTCCTTCTTTCTTTCTTCTAAGAGGAAAAGTAGCTCCTCCCCAGCTGATGGAGAAAAATTCATTATAGAACAATGCTCTCTGATAAATAAAAAAGAGTAGCAGGATTAGAAAATCACCATGCTGTAATCCCCTGAGAGCAACTGATACAGGCAAAGCTTGTCAGTGAATACCAAGGCCGTTGTAAATTGCTAATGAAAAAAAAATGCACCTACAATGGAGAGTTCAGTCTGTTATGACCTTCAAGATTGGCATCACTAAAGATGAAACCACCTGGCTTTCCATGTTTGATGTGGTGCAATGGGAAGCATGTAGCTGCCAAAGAGTTCTCAACACAAGTGTCTCACCTGACCCTGATGGACCACTGGCCAGAACTTTCAGGTTATTATGGGATATACAGGGGATGGAGGCACAAGTTAAATGGCAACCACAAGACAAAACACAGCGTGTTCCACGGCTGACATTAGAAAACCAATGTCAGGAGGAAATAGGTAACAGTCTAGATCAAGTGAGATTAAAGGGCATAATGATGTATGAATCTTGATTGCATTTCTCACAGAAAAATATGCTGTCATACAACTGAGTGATGGTTAGAGAAATCTGGGCATTGCCTGAGACTATATAATAAGGAGTTATTTTAATTTACTCAAGAGTAATGCCTTATACTTACTGGTATAAATGGCAATAATAAAATATAATAATTATGACAAAGTTAATATTCTACTCAGGCATATTTGTATATAAAGACACAGTTAACATTTTTCCATATTTGTTTTAATAATTAAATAGAGATTGTATATGGTGGGTATCAGAGATGATTGTACTATTCATTAAACTTTTTTGTTTATTAGGCTATTTTAATTAAATCTTACACTGTTAGAAATCACTTAGCCTACTCATCATTTTGGAGGGAGTGACGAATCTGAAAACTAAGTCCCATATTTAATTAGACAGTTTCTTGACCCCTGATAGTCAAGGAAAAGAGGGTTTCCCCTGGTTCCTCTGAAGAATGGATTGACTAGGAATGTCCTCATGACTCAGACTCTCTGTGACCCCTAGACTTTAGCATTTTTAAGGTGGGTCCCTCTTTCAATTTCCCTACCCATTTTTTGGCCCCAAATTCAAGTTAGTAACTGATATTCACAGTCTTGTAGGCTTGCTAGTTCAGCAGAGAAGCAAAGCAACACACAGAAGGTGTCTTTGCGGTGGTGCAGTCAAGTCATTCTGGGCACGTGGCGGGTGGGATGGAGCCCACATAAGGTGGCAGGATATGGGGGTCCAGTGGCCAGGGGGCAGGAGGCTACCTGTGAAGGCTACCCCACATCCAGGCCTGAGGAACAGCACAAAATAAATCGCATTCTTTGGGATGTGACAGGGCTTGCCTTGGAGAGTGATTAGTGATGTATGGTTTCAGTCCAATGGTTTGAAAAGGTAATTTGGGCTGGACATTCAGCATCCAAGTACTGGCTACTTGTAGAATCCAAATGTGAGGGAAAGAAAAGATGTCTTGCCGAAGGGGTTGTTGTGGGGATTTGTCATGATGTGGAGGTGAAGAATCAGGGAAGGAAAATTAGGAGCAAGTCTGCTTGAATCCCGCAGTTAATGCAGGTGGAGCAAAGGGGAGGAAGAGGGAACATTGGGGTCCTGAATATCATTCAGTCACAAATCACCCAGCAAGCGAAGCACACTCAGCTGGGTTTCCTGTGTGTGTAAAGAGGAAGAAAAGGGGGCAGGAGAGAGACGAGGGGAGAGGGAGAGGGACCACAAAAGAGGAAACAGAAGGAAAAAAGTAGTGAAAAGAAAAGAACCCTTTCTTTTATATGGCCGAGTAATATTCCAATGTATAACCGATTCACTTTGCTGTACAGCAGGAACTAACACAACATTGTAAATCAACTATACTCCAATAAAAATTAATAAAAAAAGAAAAGAACCCTTTGTGTTTTCAATGATCCCAGATTCTCGCCTGCCTTATCTCAGATTCAACTTTAGCCAGGAGGAGAAGAGAAAAATGGCTGGAAAATATAGGTCAAATTCCAATACATCACTTTCATGGCTCATCATATGATGATTTCCTTTTAGGTGACAGAGATATTAAGCAAAACAAAACAAAACAAAACAAAACAAAAACAAAAACTAAAATTTCTCTAAAGAAATAAAGTCTTAAAAAAAGTCTTCCCTAATAGCCCTAATTTGTACCTTCTGATGAAAAACGTGTAGACATTATTTTCCAGTTCAAAATTGAGAGTAAGCACAAAATTAAGATTTCAGAAACTTTCTGTGTCATCTATATAAAGAAACTATTTAACAGTTTAAAAAGGTTAATCATTAAAAAATTTGCCCCCTGAAAATTTGATTGGAATAAAGTTATACCACAATAAATTAGTATTTTGTGTACAAAAAAAATGACCAAAAATATTGTGCATTAGACAGTTTTTTTGTTTGTGTGTTTGTTTTGTCCTAAATCCCCTTTCTCCATCATACTTCCTTTGGCTACATAATCTTTGGAGGAAAAACGGTGGAATGGATTGTCACCAAAAGCAGGTAACTGGAAACAGCCCATTCCCTAACTGCATTACGTGGTCTGGAGGAAGAATCTTTGGAAAAATTTCCAAAACCTGTTTTGCCTGTTTAGGATTGCTTTGTGAACATCTGGTTTTAAAAAACGGTGTCTGAATATAAGAAGCACTGCCAAACCCACCAGCTGAGAACCCCTTGCCCCGCCGAGACCATGTCCTAAATGCTGCTTTCTCTCCGTCTGTAGGCATTATGCATGAAGTTGGAAAGGGCGTTGATATGGGTAGTGAGTTTGCCTGGAAGCATGTTGAGATCCAGTTGGCCACGCATGTGTGTACCCTCCCACGCTGAGCTGGAAGGCAAATGGGCTGTCAGCAAGTGAACAGGGGTCCTAGGAGAAGGACAATTTCCATATATAAGCTTCTCTTTTTGATATGGCCCTGGTTTTATTTCTGCATATTGACTTGGCTTTTGTAAACATGATAGAGCACCCATTGTGCTCTATCCAATTAGCCCAACCTGTGCCTTGGTCATAAAACTTTATGCAAACCACCACTCACAGACTTTGCAGTCCAGGGAAACAATGATAGGCTTATAACTCTTAAAGATTTTTTTTTTTTGGCAAATTGCTAATAAGAGCTCTTTTTTTTTTTCCCACAAGACCTTCAGCTGATGGAAAAGTAAAAGAAAAAAAACATGGACTGTAGTCTCATATAGGCGGTGATGATGACAGAGCCATTAATAACATGGGTCATTAAAATTTATAAAAAGCTATTCTTAATACAGGATATAAATACATTTCTCAGGCAGAGCTATGAAATTTATAACCTTTTTATTGTCACCAGAGGACCATCCCACCGCTCTGCCCCCAACACTGTCTGCCCTCTATCATAAATCACCATGTGGTTAATAACCTAGATTACACCAGTTGCATTTACAGAATTAAATATTGACTATGTGAAAATGTTATTACATTTTTACTGATCGGAAGACCACAGAACAGCCCTGCAGGACATGTAGCTGGACAGAACTATCTGTGTAATCTTTGTTGGAAACACAGTTACGGGGCACTCAGTAACAGCTGATACATTTTGGAGCAATGGGGAAGGAAGGGAGAAAATGCTATCTCCTTAATTTTAAACCAGGCCAAACACATCAGAAGGAGACCATGATATTGAAACAATGCACCTTATTTCCAATTTAGGAAGCTCCAGGCCAAATGAATGATGTAATTGTCAAATTCTAAATGTTAGAGCAATATGGTGAAAGGCTATAGTAATCCACACGGAATAGAGATTATTAAAAATATTGGTGGAATTCAAACAAGAATCAGATATTGTACACTACTGAAGCGGACACATCTCAATTTCTGGTTACTTGAAGAGAACCATTGATTTCCAAATCTCCAAATCCTTTAGAGGAATTTGCCATTCACTTGAGAAACAATCAGAAAAAGAACTTTTGTCCCTAAAGAATGAGCATGCCTACAGGCACATGTGTGAGTTGCTAGTGGATCCAAATGTTCAGCACGTGTGGTCTGAGACCTCACAAAAGGTTGGGAACACCAGATTGGGCAACTCAATCTAGTGATGTACTTGGTTTGAAGTCTGATTACAACTTGGTTAAATTAATCGAAAAAGCTCAGAACACAGATACACACACACACACACACACGAACTGCACTGAAAAATGATATATGAGCAATTGGATATATTTAAGACAAATAATCGAAATCCAAGTGAGTCACCCAAGAGTTCCAGTTCTATCCTGGTCTCTTCCCTTAAATCTAAGGAGGATGATTCATCTATCAAAAATGTAATGATGAGGCTTTAATTGCATTTTCTTGGGACTGTAAATTTTGCATGGCATTATTTTTTCTACTCTTTTAAAATAATTGTCTTTTTCTTTCATTGAAAATACTAAGGTCAAGTATTTATTCTGGAAAGATCCTTTAAACGGTTGTCACTTTGAACAACATGCTTTAATGAATACATAAACCTAGAATGTTTAATAAAATTAATTTACGAAGTTTCCAAATTTACAACCTTGAAAGGAAGCATTAACTCATATTATTAAATTAAAGGAAATCAAATGCATCTTACCAAGAATTAGACAATAACCACCTCGTAAAACGTAATATTCCAAGTATTTTATAATTAGATACAAAAGAAGTTAATGACCCTCACTGTGTGACAAGTTGGTTACATAACCATAGAGAGAAAAGAATCATTTCAATTGCCCTAGGGTTGACAAATAAATTGACTGATTTTAAGAGAGCAATATTTTGAGGGAACGCTAACTAGAATATTTTCTAAGGACAAATGGAAGTGCGTAGAAAATATAGACTTCACTCGATAGTCTTACCCTTTGGCATTTCTTGAAAATTTTGAAACCACGTGCGTGTGCGTGCTGTGGAATAAATAAATATGTAATGATATTAATGCTATAGAAACATATTAATGCTTAGTAAAGAGAAAAGGAATAGAATGATAACATCAAAAGTTAAGTCCTGTAATATAAAATTTGAATTGGAAATATTCTCATGAACTTCTTATGTGATCATTTTTTTTTCATTTCAAGAAGATGTATCTTCCAGCTCTGTTTATGGAAGAGACCTAGATGTCATGCCAGCCTGGCAGCAGGAAGCAGACATCCTGCACAGCTGTGATGTAACAAAGCCACCCTCTGCATCACCAGCAGGGATTCTTGGAAAAACAGCTGATTCAAGGTGTGGGGAAACTGATTTAAAAGATGAGGCTGGGACAGGGTTTGTGCCAAGTAAGAAAGCTTTAAGGACTCTTGGAGATGTATCAGAACAAGACAGGAGCCACAGGAAGGGGTTCTTTGTGGTCAAAGATGGGACTATTTAGAACCACAGGGAAAGGACATTTTTTTCTGTTTTCTTGAAGATTCTCAAGAAAGCTCTTAGTAGCTCTGCTACTGCATAAAGATGTAAATGGACCAAAAACTTAAATTCAACTTTCACTGCTTCTGATTTTACCCTATGGACCTACTCTTTGCATGTTTTCTGAACGGGATGGCCCGTCTTCTAAGGTAGGGTCTACAAGGACCTAGAGACTCACTGGAATGGAAGGGGGAGATGTCTATCAGCCTTATGGTTGCAAGTAAAACTCCAGCTCAATCTGGCTGAAGAGAGAAAGGGGCTAAGAACCTTCTAGCTCTTGAACTGTGGATGAGGTTTAGCTCGAGGTGGAATCACCCCCTCCTTGATTTTCAGCTCTTCCTCCTTGATGGCGGCCTCACATCCAGCCCCCAGGTGCACACAGGATACCTGCTGCGGCCCCCCCGGGCCCTTCTCCTGTTGGCAGCGCCGATGCCGATGGTGCAGGGCAGAAGGGAAAATCAGACCCCCTTGCCTCTTGTTCTGAGTTCTTTCTCTAGTCCTGTTTTCTCTGAGGGGGGAAACAGTGTACATCATTTTGAAATTAAATTGAGGCCTTTTGAAACTGAATTCCTACTTAGTAGGAAACCTCACAATTCCTAAAAACAAACAACCCCCACCCTAAAAACTACCAAGATTTAGGGTCTTTTGAAATGGTAACTCAAAAATGCCTTTGGGCCTTAAAAGCAGGAAGGGAGAATTTGCGAAGAGCCTACTCAGTAAATTAGATTATAGTCTGTGTGATTTGCTTCTAACAGTTATAGCTCCTCATCTAATGATTTTGATGAATAATCAGGCTATTGTCTTTCTCTGAATTTGGTCAAAGTTAAATTTAAGTGATACTCAAATGAAAAATCTTGAATGGATGACAACAACAACAAAAAAACTAGCTCTCAAATCAGGATGCTCCATCTCTGTTTCCATCAGAAATAATCTAAAAATGAGATAACTCTGCAGGTCAGTATCATAAGTTGTTTTAAAAATAAGGAAGCCTCCACCAGTTGAACTGACTGGAAGACAACGTACCTTCTCTATCCTTCTAGAATTTATCCACACTTGTCTATACCACATCCATCCAGGCAGTCTGCAGAAGATGGTGAATCCAGACTTTTGTTAGGCAGATTCTAGTCAAATCTCAGTCTTTTGCCTAGGAATTAAGTGAACTTGGACACACCAGCCTCAAATTTGTTGGGTTCCTTTTCTGTACCTTTCAGGCTGAACTGAACTCCCTGGGAAATTTTCAGAGCTAACTTCAGGAAGCTAACAGTGTGTCATCCCTCTAGACTGGTTCTCTTTAACCCTGGATTCAATAAGAAAATGAAAGACTAATCTTAAATGAAGGAAAATAATGTGTATTTATGTATGCAGGCATGCATGTATGTACATATGTGTGTATGTATTTACGTATGTATGCATATCCAGGAATCAGCTATTTTTCCTTTGAAATCAAATTATTTACTGCCCATGTAAAGAAGTCTCTTCTTCAGAAGTGGCGAGATTCTTACACCTGGTTTAGCACAGAAATAATCCTTTGGTTATACAGAATATATGTATACACACACATATAAAAGTGTGTGTGTGTGTATATATATATGGCTTTCAATTCAGACATAAACTGTTCCCGGGGAAATAATTAGACCTTATCTATTAATCTCATACAAAAGATTAGAATTTATTTCACTTATACCTCAACCTCCTTCTCTCACCCTACTTTCCTTCTAATGTATACTTTCAATATCATTGTAATTCACATTTGGTTAAAGCAGCATTTGGTGTTTTCTTCCCATCTAAGACTCAGTATATACTATGGTTATACTGACATGTTTACACAGCCTCTCTGCTTTTTCTTGAGTTGTCAGGATTTTTATATGCTTTATTCATTGTGTACAAAGTTGTCAAGATTTGTCAAACTCCTCTCAAAATAGATTAAAAAAAAAAAAAATCAGTCGCACTGTGTTCCTCCCTCTGGAACCCTCTGCCTCCTTGCTCCAGCCTAGATTTCTCTCTGGACCCATTCAATGCTCATCCTGGAATTTCAGGAGTTGTCTCTGCTTCCTCCCCACACTGGACCCATTTCCTGAAGGTTGTTTCCCTTTTCTTGATTCACATGCCTGTTTGGGGGGAACCTGTACTCCATGCATCATTGGCAGTAGTGCCAATTTGTCGAAATCTCAGATGTCTGAAGATGCCTTTAATTTTCCTTCACACTTGATGACTAGTAGAGCTGGGTATAGAATATTCTAGATAAGAATTTCACTCAGACTCCTGCTCATGCTTCTTCTTTATCCACCAGGGTCATTTTGGATCATTTCTCCCACCTCTGGACTGTTTTGGAATCTTCTTTTTATTCCCAGAGTTCTGAAATTTTATAACAACGTGTGTGTCTGAAGCTTTTTTAAAAAATCATTTCCTGTTCTGCATAATCAATAGCATCTTTAAGTGGAATCTGATACAATCTTGTAGGTTCTTTAATTTTCTTATTTCTTATCCCCCACTTCTCTTTTCATTTTTTATTAGGTAATGAAACTCATGGATTGATCCTCTAATTCTCTCATTCTTTTTTCTCCCATTTTCCATCTCTTTGTATTTTGGTCTATTGTATGAAATATTTTCTCAATTTTTCCCTATCTTAGGTTTTCTTCTTAATTTCCACATGCATATGTGTAATTTATATATTATATATAAACTTAAACCTACTTGTAGATTACATATAATTCATATATAAACATATTAATATATTACATATATTAATTTTCCAGAACATTTTCTTGTTTCTTAAATGTTTATTTGTATGGCATCTGGTTCTAAGTTTATGGATGAAAAGTCTTCTTTGAGGCATCTTTTCCTCCCTGCTCTGTCACTCTTCACCTCATGTTCCTTTCATCTCTGTTTACTCTGGTCTCTGGCTGTCATTGTTTGTCCGGCGCTTCTTGGTGCTTCATTCATATTTAAGAGAGTGGCATGAGAAGTCTTTGCAGGCTCTGGATGGAGAGTGGATCCTACTGACTGGTGGCTTTATTTTGCAGTAATGGAGGATAGATGGGTCTGTTTTACTAGGAATATCCAGATACCAGCATCTGTGTGTCTTTTCTCCTATTTCAACCTGATCCTTCATAAAGAAACTATCCGTATTTTCTGGGGAAGAAAATCTGAATCAGGGGAGCTGATGAAGAAGCAGCCATGGATCTTCATATCTGGGGATGCAAACTTCTGTTAATCTCCAGTTTGGGTACAGTTGGTACAGGTATTGACCTCCTGTTGACTAGAGAACCATGACCAGTGTCAGCCCCTCCTCTGTGCTGCCTGAGTGGAGAGGATTGTCCCTGACTGTGCATGGATGGGCAGGAATCTGGGGGCACAGATGCTCCTTATAAAGATGGGTTCATTTTCAGGACCCTCTGCACTCTACCTTCAGCAGTAGCTGGAACGTGGTCACTCCCGCATTACTAGGTGGACCCTAATTCTCTTCCCCTTGAATCTGAACCTATGCATTATGTCAAACTAAGAAAACGTAGCAGAATGATGCTACATGAATTCCAAGACTAGGTCATAAAAGGAGATACAATTTAAGCATTGTTAGCAGAGGACCTCACCTATGGAGCCAGGAGTTTCCAGGTAAGAGGTCTGATCATCCTGAGACTGCCATGCTGAGAGGAAGCTCAGACAACACGGAAAGACCACACGTAGGCGGTCCAAATGACCAGCCCAGCTGAGGTCCCAGAATTCACCACCACATATGGGATGAGGCAGCCCCCAGCCTTCTGTCACCCCGAGCTCTCAGATTTTCCAGGCTCAGGCTCCTGGCACCATGGAGCAGAGACAAGCCATTGCTTCCTGTTTCCTGCCCAGAGAATCTGGGAGCACCATCAAACGTTTGTGGTTATACATCACCACTTGGGGTAGCTAGTCATGCAGCAACAGTAATGGAACAGCATGCATCCATTTCCTTTCCAATGTTTCATTGACTTTGTCTCCCATCTTCTGGACTTTATACCTTTTTGTATCAGGAGAAGAGGAAAGAGTAAAGGTAAACGCTTGTGTTCAACCTAGCAATCCATTCATTTCTGTATCCTCAGAGTGTATTTCTTATTAATTTAAGTTAGTATATATTTGATGTGTGCAAAATTATTTGCGGAAGGAAGAAAGAAAAAAATTGCTCAATTACTCAAAAAAAGAATTCTCAATCCATAACCATCCTCTGTGAAGTGATGCAAATTGCATTTTTAAAATATCAATAAGTAGTTTATTGACGTTTAACCCCTCCCCCGCCCAATTAGTAAAGCCTTTTGGGAGACTGGAAGCGTCCACACCTCTGAACTTTATTAGCTGACCCAAGATGAGTGTAAACATCAGGGAATTGTTCCCTTTAGCCTATCCCTGCGAGGTCTTCTTCCACCCCTGGGAAGACAGCACACGGAGCTCATTCCAGACACCTGGCCTCGTCTCCACACAGCCCCTTGATGGACGAGGACAGCCACTGACTGACATGGCCTAGCTGTGTTAATCGTGAGGACTAACAGCGGAGAACAGCGTGGAGCGTGTTTGCTGTTCCGTGCTCTGTTTCACAGAGTGTGCACACGCATGACCTTACACCTAGGTATTAACTTACACGCTGGGAGAATGCGGTCCAGGTTAAATTATGTCAAGTGTGTGATTCAAGTAATACATTACCAGGGATTTACACCCTCTCCTAAAACACATGCCACAGCAGCATCTTTTCTCTGTATCGTAAAGTTTCATGCCTGGACTACATTTAATAAAATAGAAAAAAATAACACATATATGATAATACTAAATAAAGGTGAACAGATATGTGTACAAAACAGGATAGGCATCTTTACAAAGAAATTTTATATAGCATTTTAATTAAATATGGCTTCATCTGCTTGTACGAACTATATATGTAAACATTTTAATCAAGTGTAGAATGCTAGCTTTGTGGTGTATTTTTCCTGATTACTTAGACTTTATGTATAAAGACTTTAGGTTAAGGTTACTTTTACACTTCAAACTTGTAAACTAAATTTGAACTGGCTAGGAGAATTTTGTCTTCCCATGTATAAAAACAATGCTTTTCCTGCAAAACCATAAAGCAGGTTAAGGGCTTTTTGATTGCTTTTTTTCCTTGATTTTTTTTTTTTTTGAGAGGAGAGTTCGCGAATGACCAATACATTTTCTAAACTGAACCCCTTCCCCTTGTCCAAAACCCAGAAGTAAAGTCTTTAAAAATTGGAACTCAAATAAATCCTTTTTCTGTATTAAAAAAGAATGCAAATTTGGCTCTTAGAATTTGCCAGGGAAACGTTTCTGCACGTACACTCATTTCACAATGTTTTACTTAAAACTTTTGCTTCCCAGAAGCCCTCATATGCTAACCTGCTTGAGTCTACACCAGGACATGAAGTGTCGAGCCATGCATGAATTTCTCTCTTTCTAGTTCCAGAGACACTGCTGGTGCAGTTCCATCAAAGAAACAGACAGGACAGTGGTAGGATCCAAGCAAAGAGATCCTCACTCCATCCCCCAGCGATCTGGACAACTTCCTGCAAACTAAGAATTATATCAATGTGCATGAGTAGGGCTCCGCAACCCTTCTTTCCCTCCAAATCAAGGGCGCTCCGGTTACACTTGAAATCTCTTGACGGCTGGAGGGCAAAGATGCAAACCATTCGAACGTGAGGAAGAAAAATCTCTGCGAACCTGAAGGGGAGAACATAATACAACTTGAAATGAGGCTTTCAAGTCTGACAATTTACGTGCGGTCCTAAATCTCCCTGACCACTTGTTCAACCCACGATGCGGTGTTTAAGTCTCATCAAAGCTGAAAAAACAAGGTGAAAACAGACCAGAACCGCAGTCTAAGACTCCCTCACATTCCCCGGGATTTGCTGGGCTGTTAATGAGGACAAGCATCCCCTATGCCTTCCAAGAGAGCAGCTGGGAGCCAGTGTGGGAAGAGGAAAGTCTTGGGATAAAGTCACTTGTCCCAGGCAGAGACGCGTCTGAGCCACACAAATAGCGGCACATCTCCCCTGGGTCGTATTTGTGCGTAGTTGGGAAATTCGGTCATCCAAGAGATGTTTTAGTGTGTAATGAAAGAACAAAATGAATACAACGCTCTGTCTCTCCCTCTCTGCAGGAACGGAGGGCTGGAGCGTCTGCCCTCCCAGGGACAACATGCTGCTTATGCAAATGAGGCTCCCAAACACAAAGGTGGCTTCAGTGGCCGGCAGCTCCTTTCCCCAGCAGGAGCCCTCACTTTGTTTAAGCTTTTAAACTCCACCAGTGGCAGGAGAGGGTTGATGTTTAGAACACAAAAGGGACACAGTGTCGCCTAATGTATGCATCTTTCCTGCGGAATCCTAATGATGCTGTACTGAGGGAATTTACACAAACCTTATAGGACTTAAAAAGAGACATTTATTTCATTCAGAGAATGCAGTGACTTCCAGGTCTAGTGCTCCTCCCAAGGCTGGGCTTTGAAAGGGGCTTTCATTGTGCAGAAAGACAGGGCCCGTCCAGCGCAGGGACGTCTTGGGGGCAACTCCAGCCATTGCTTTCCCGGCCCTGAGACTCCCTCCCTCCCCCTGTCCTAATGGACGAGGCTAATATAAACCCCACATGCCAGTGTTTGTGTGGCCCCGATAATGAGGCTGTTGTGGGCTTCTTCTCTCTGCTCTTGTGTTTCCATTTAAGGATGCAGTTCAAAGTGGTGAGCAAGTGAAAAGAGCTGCGGTCACCTCATTAATGATTTGTAAACAGCATTTCTGGAGCTGCCAGCACCTGCAGAAGCTCCTCTGCTCCACGGGGAGCAGGTTTGCACCACTAGGTCCCTGGCCTGATGCTGGGCGTCCACACACGGGCCCAACCAACACCTTTACGCTCCTTCGAATTGGTTACAGGTCAAGGAAACGGTAGCTTTTCACTTTTGAGAGGGCATTTCCAAAGGGACATGAGAGAGGGTTTTTAAAAATAAAAATCAAAGTCAACCTTATCATTGTTCCAGCAGAAGTGAAAACGTTTGAGGCAGATGGCAAAAGGCAGGGAATAAAAAGGAGTGTGTGTTTACACAAGGGGCCTAAGCTGGACACTTCTGAACAGCAGCGAACAGTTTATAAGTTTGCTTTGCTCCGATCTCGGGCCTCAGTGAGGCTGCCTCGGTCCCCTCCTTGGATCACTGGTGTCGTGAGGACGCCCTCGGCCGCCCTGAAGGCTGTCAGCCCTGCCGGCCAAGACCTGGGGCCCGCCTGGTTGGGGAAGGGTCTGGAAGAGGCAGGTCACAGGCGTGCATTTTCCTGAGTTGTTTTTAAACGATGCTGCTCAGAAGTTGCTCCTATAAGTGCAGCTACTGCTCTTGAACTGTCACACAGGAGTTCACTCTTCCATTTTCATTCATTGGAGACACACAGTCCTATGAGTTTATTATTTCTGGAAGGAATTGTGGGTGGAGGGAGGGACCTCTCACTGGTGCATCACGTGGGGAGCAGGTTGTCCCCATGGAGGAGAGCACCTGCCCACCTTTCCTGGGTGGTTGGCTTTGGAAGAACAGGGAGGGGGGAGGACAGAGTGGGAGGAGGGGACAGCAGCCAGAAGGAGGGGAAGACAGGATGGTGTGAGGGCAGGAGATGCAGTGACCCAGACCTTCCGGTGGACCAGAGGGGATCCCAGGGTGGGAAGGCCTTTGCCCTCTGGCGAGGCCCCCATTCCTGCCCAGTGGGGTCAGGGACAGATCCTGGGGCCAAAGGGAAGTTCAGAGCCTGGCCAGCCTCTGCCTCCCTCCCTCCGTAGCCCCATCACCCTGAACCATGAACTGTCGGCCAGGAGGTGTGGCTGCTTTGTTCTTTCCTTTCCTTTTGTTCCTGGGTGCCCTCCTCAGCCACGACTGCCCCAGGTCGGGATTGCACCTTGACAGAGCCTAGGAAGCTGCTTTGGGGACACGCAGAGCCCTGTGTGCTGTTCTCTCTCTCCGGGCACAGTCTGGGCCGCTCTAGTCTCTGGATCCTCAGGTGTGCAGGACTGACAGTGGCTGATGCCACCTCTGATGACCGTGGCAGCCTGCGGCTTCCTTGCCCAGGACACTGTTGGTTCTTGGGGACACATGTTCTGGGGGACAAGGTTTCTAACTGTCCTGGCTCACAGCTTGTCTGCCCGCTCAGGGTAACAATCTCAGCCCCTCAGCTCAGTGTCTAGTCCTTTTCCCCACAGGTGGCTTTTCTCCAGGACTAACAATATGACAACAGGCTAGCTCATCTCGGTGAAGATGTACTTGGTGCCAGGCGTTCGCTCTGTGCTGTGTTTGACCACAACCTGCTCCACTGAGGCTCATTTCCAAGGCATATTAATTCATGTATGATTCATCCATCTACTACTGGTGCGTGTGTGTGTGTGTTTGGGGGTCTTTAGACTTCTAATAATGTTCAACATACTTACAATTGTTTCTTGGAAGTTACATGGAAATCCTATGCATACCAGTGATTTGAGTTTAATACAGATATCATCTTCATGTCTTAAGTATTTAAAATGTTTTCCAAGTTAGCATTCTCTTAATTTTCCTTTAATGCAGGGTCTGGAGATAGAGCATGCAGCGTGCACCTGAAACCATGACCTGATTTATGGTGGGAAACAACATCTGACATTTATTGGACTCTCCCCAAGCCACCAAGCGCCAGACACGCTGCTAAGTGCCTTCCATCATGAGCTCATCTTTCCTGAACCAGGACTGATCATGAGTCACGTGCTGTTAGGAGGGGTAGAGATAGTTCTGAGGTCGGGCTCACAGCAAGTCAACCTGGGGAATGCCACGGAATCTAACTTTACCCCTGAGCAGTGGAGCGGGATGTGGGTGACAGTCCTTCATGTGGCTCCCGGGAAGACCATTGTCCAAAGCTCCACCACCTTCCTGAAATCATACCCTCAACAGGTCACAAAGGCTGGGCAGCAAGCACTATCCCCCCAGCCATGGTGGATGCAGGACCCCGAGGTGACTCACTTCCCTCATGGTGAAGCCTGGAGGGACAACAAGGGAAGACGATGCTGGAAAGTAGGAAGATCAGAAGGGTTCGTCCTCGACCACATCTCTAGGTTACTTCTCATTCATTTGTCCATCATGTTACAGTGCAAGATGTCCTGAGCCAGGCACGGAAGATGCAGAGGATGTCTGGTCAAGCATCTCCACGTTGGGGACACGCAGTGAAGTTGTGTTGTAATCGTCTTCTCAAGGTTATGAAGCTAGGGGAGCTTGGGGTTTAGGGCTTGGATGTTGAACTTGAAAGTCTTCTTAACTGTGTGTTCTTTACAAGTGACCTTAGCACCGTCCAATTCCTCCACCTGTAATTCTGGGGGTAACATCAGTACACGGCATGGGGCTTTATGCAGGTGAAGTAGGGTGTGCATTTCCTTGGTGCCTTGGAATGAGCCCCAGCTCGACAAAGGTCAAGCCGGTGGTGGCAGCCATATGATCTGCTGGCACGAATGGAGGAACAGAGCCACACCCGGGAACAGGTCTAGAACAGGTCACAGTCTAAACTGTGATCTGCTCTTGACTGAATTGGACCTGGAAACAAAACAAGGGGTGCTCCCCACACAGGAAGGCTCCCCAGGCTGCTTCTGACCATGCTGTGTGGGAGCACTGAAGGGCCGGGGGCTTCTCCTTAGCAGACCATGACCTTGGCCTATGATTCTTTTCCATCCCATCAACAACTGTCTTCAAACGCAAGTGCAGTCAAACACAAGTTGGCCTGCTCATCCCTACTCTACGGAAGGGGGGTGAGGAGACCTGCGCTGCTGTCCTCCATGCCTTCCTGTTTCACACAGTGAAGGTCCTCCTGGCTCTTCCCTGCCTCTCTGACCCCTCTCTCCTTCCATCCTCAGCTCCCTGCACACCCTGGTGCAGCCTCAGCTACACAGGAAAACACACGCCCTGCATCAACAACTGTGTGCTCAGAGCCAGCACTGAGGCTTAGGCGACTTTCTTACAAATGTTAATAATAACACACTCTGTTTTACAATTTCTAGAAGTAGAATGAAACTCTATGATTTAAACAAATGATTACATAGTATCACTGAGTGAGATTTATTTGCCTGAGTCTATGTGGTTGCATCTATAGAAGGAGCTAGTCAGTTACTGGCTTATACAGGTCTTTTGGGCTCATCTTACCTTGTTCAATGCCAAGTGTGTGTGTGTGTGTGTGAAAGAGAGAGAGAGAGAAAGAAGGAAGGAAGGAAGGAAGGAAGGGAAGAAAGAAAAGAAAGGAGAAAGAAAGAAAGAGAGAGAGAAAGAAAGAAAGAAAAGGAAAGAAGGAAAGAAGGAAAGAAAGAAAAAGAAAGGAAGGGGAGGGAGAGAGGGAGGGAAGACTGGGTATAAGGGACATCTTATCGATTTTTAAGATACTCGTTTTTCTAAAGTCTTCCATCTTTAGAACACAAATGAGGAGAGAGGAGGGAGACTATTTGGATAAATGAAATAGAATAAAGAAAGACAAATAGACAGAGATGCCTATAAGAAACACATACAGTATATTCTTAAAATTTTCCATGCATGCCATTAGGTTCTGACCTAAACTCACGGACCCCACCTACTTGTATGGATCCATACAGCCTTGTGCCACGAAAAATGGTAAAATGCATTTTCTGCTCAAATTTTATAGGTGCCCAGGTTCATAAACCCTATAATTTGCAAAGGGAGGAATGTCCGGTTGCCACTTTTTCTGCATCTGCCTGGGGTAAGATGGCATGTGAAGGGGAGGATCTGGAGGTGGAGGTTCTTGAAACCAGGTCTCAGAGGCAGGGAGACAAGACTGAAGTGTAGCCCTGCTCAGTGATGACGTGACCAGATGTTACTCCGTGAAGAACCCAGCGTCGGATATGAGAACATGGCACAGAGCACAGAAAGCAGCCTGGCTCTGCGGGGAGATTTTCGCCGTCCAGTTCTGTTGTGCTTAGAGCTCTGACTCATTTGCTTTCATCAGCAGAGTGTTGCCTCGCCTGCCCTGAGTCTCTCCTGTCTGGAAGGCAAGGTGTCTGGCAGAAAGAGCGATGGGTTCACAGAGTGTGGTCGTCTCAGCTTGCCTCCTCCACCAAAGGGCCATGGGGAGGGAGGTGGGATGTTCTGTTTGCCCACACGCCTGTCTTGGGGACACTGCTTCCCTCTCCCCTGTGGCTGAATGAGCCCCTCAGTCATGATGATCTGCCCCCTCACTGCTTGTGGAAGGAGGGGAGACAGGACCCAGCCTTGGATGAAAAATTCCCTGTCACTCAGGCAATAACGCCAAGGAAAGTGCATGGGACCCAGTGGGTCCATGGGAGGCCCTCGTTAGGACGGATGGGGGGATTGCAGAAAGAGCTTCCTTTCTCAAGAGGGTTGATGAGCAGGGTGGGGATTCTTCTCTGGCTACACTGAACAAGCCAATCTGTGGTGGAAAATGATGAGACCAAGACACATAGGTGAGAAATGGTAGAATCAATGGACAGAAGAGGGAGGAAGGGTTCAGATCAGCACCATCTGAGCTTTTGGATTCAGTCCTGAGTTAGCTTTCGTGCTTGGATATGAACCAATCCTTTTTTTTTTGCATTTATAAGACTGAAAGGCCTTGTGCAGCTTCATCCAATGTTCAAGCATGAGTTTCCGTTTCTGTCATTTTTTTAGAGAGTTGGATAGAGCACTTTTTTTCCAGTGCTGTAATTTTGTAGTATAAATCTTTAGAGGGAAAAATAGTAAAAGAGAAAATGAGGTTAAAGATGCATTTACTCATCTATCTGAATGTAATCATGGACTGAGAAAACATGAGATGTAAGGCTCATACCACTGATAAGTACACTATTGATATTTGCATTTATTAAATGTCTCTTCCCTAAGCAGAATCCACATCCATGATACTTATTTACATATTAATTTTATCAGTGACCAGAGTCTGCCTTGTGATATAGCTGTTTATGCGCGAGTCCAACTTTCCTTCTTAGTAATGTCGTCAAGGATGGGAACCACATTCTAATCACGTTTCTATCCCGAGCACTTAGCCTTGAGTAATCACAGTGCAATCCAGAAAGCCTTCTTGAATCACGCGTGCTCCTGGTGGGGCCTTGGAGGTAAAGCAGGCTCCTACCCTTCAGAAATCAGTGTTTTTCCCTCACCCCTGGTCAATTCCTACTGCGGAATTGATCTCAGTTTGAATATTATTGGATGAGAAGGCAACTGCTCATCCAGGACCCCCAAATCATCTAAAATTAGGGCATCTTCCCCTGAATTATTCTTTCTCTCAAGGCAGCTCATGAATCGCTTTAATTGAGTGTGCCATTTCCTTTGTGCTTCTTTATTTGTTACCTTGAATAGTGAAGGTTTATATTAAACAGCTCAGTGATATTGAAGGTCCCGCCATCTGCACAAAGAATTTCGAAGCTCACCCCAAGTATAAGCCTTTTTATTCCTGTGAGTCCCTATTTCAATGTCATCACAAGAATTATCTTCCAAGTTAGCCCTTTAGTGATTTGCAAATAGAAGTAGTGTCCTTAATTTTAATTCATGTTTTAAATCAGACTTTATGTTATACTTGATTATATCTTAAGAACTTATTTGCCAAAAGTATTTAGAGCCCAATGGCTTTCTTATCCTGAATATAAAGGATTCGAAGTCTATGGTTCTTAATAAAGTGGGTAGCAATTATTAATATAGTAATACTTTATTAGTTTAACTGAAACCAGAGATATAAATGTTTCAAGATTTAGACCTAGAACATTAAAGCCAAATTAATATAAGTCCAAGAAAAAGTCTATGAACTTAATTTAGTTGAATTCTACATTTTTTAAAAGGAAAACTAGTGATTATTGTTACTCCTGGTGGTTAAAAATAAAAGAACAGTTCTTAAATTTGAATTTCTGGACTTATTAGTCTTTCATTAAATCAAAATGCCAGAACATTGTATTGAGGACAAAACAGAGCATTGTGCCAGTATTATATGCCCCTGCAGGGCTAACCCCCCGTGCCTGGAGCTTGCCAAGCCTTCGGTTCCCCAGTGGATGACGAGAAACTGTTAATTATGGGATTTCAAATTACAGTGAAAGGAAATTGCAAGCTCACCCTTCCTGACGTGTAGGCAATTAGCAAACCATATAAATTTTAGTTGGAATTCAAGGGCTCTGAGTCTTTGAAAAACAAAACAGCTTTTGGCTGTGTAGTCACCGAGCCTAGGAAAGTGACTCTGCAAAAGCCGCTTCATGGCTTCATTCAGCCCTGGCGACAATCGTTATGGAGATAAAATCCTCTTTACACTGATGATTCACTTCACACGTGGATCTTAGGCTGAAACGCCTTAGAACAAGAAGAATTTCTTAAAAATAAATAAATACATAAATACACCCAATACGAAATGTCTCCACTTTTCAACATCCTTCCAAGAGGTGAATTAAAATTCTCTGTGGAGGGATTAGCTCCTAATATGTTATTTGCGGTAAATGGAAAATTACAGATTTTTCCATCTCAAACGGGTGCTGTGGGATTGTTTTTGGTGGTTCTCTCCTCGGTCAACACCTGCTTAAGGGCCTTTTCAAGTCACAGACATGTTCAAGGAGAGACCTGGCAAGGGGAAGGGAGACACATTTCTTTCCTAGTCGTTCCTTAAACTTCCGTGGGGTGTTTTTCGTGTTTATTCCAATATTGATACGTGACCTTCTCAGCTGTGTGAGCTGTCTCCTCTCGGTTGAATCAAAAGTTTTGCCTCTGTGGTGAGTCTGGCATCACCTCTCAGAATGTCCTACAAAGTGGGCATCACAATGTATTAAACATTTAGAAGAGCAAAATATAGTTTTAAGGGACCAAAGCAAGATTTTAATATATAAACATATTTTTAATTTTTAAAATACGTATAAATGTTTTTTCTTTGCCAAAATAGCTATAATGGTGAATTACTTTTTACACTCAGAAAAAGAAATGTGTCTTGTATGTGTGTTTGTGTGTGTGTGTGTGTATGTGTGTGTCTTGTATGTGTGTGTGTATGTGTGTGTATGTGTGTGTGTGTGCGCACACACGTGTCGTGTACAGGATTGAAAGCGCTCTGGGTGAGCACGGGAGGAAGAGTCCAAGAGCAGGAGGGAGCCTAGCTTCGCCTCCCTCCTCGGCTTTGACGAAAGAATGGTGGGTTTTGCTGCTGGGATAAGAGCCACGAGACCCATAAGAATGCCAGAAGGGAGTGAGATGAGCTCTCTGAGCCGGTGGTCTCAGCCGCAAGCCCCGGTCCTCATGCCCCCGAAGAGAGGATGAGTCCGACGGTTTGGGGGGGCTCATCCCCAAGGTGGCTGCCACCCGAGACAATGAGATCCCGTAACTCAGGGTAACTGCTGTGGTCTCCCCAGAAGTGCCCCTCGGGGGATGCTGGCTTGCACCTGGTCTCCTAGACTAGCAGCTTCTGGGCCCCTGACCACACGGCCCTGACACTTCCACCTCTTGGGCCTGGAGGAGGATGGGAGGCAGATGGGACTGATCCATGGGGTGAAAAGTTGACATTTTTTCACACGAGGCGGAGGTATTTGGGATTTGCAGAAATACCTGCTCCGGAGTCCTCCTGTAAAATGAGGTTGTTAATTCACACTCACAGAAATTCTTCTCGCACCCAGCCTGGGCCTGAGGCAGCGTGGGCCGGGGGTGGTTTCCAAGGTGCGCAGTGCGAAGGCGCAAAACCCACCCACCCCAAGTCTTGAAATGTATCTGGTTTATCTTTTCTCTGGGCCTCTAGCTGCTCTCTTGCTTCCCACAAACTTTTTCTCTTGATTTATTCACTGACATCTTCTCATTCTTAATCTCTTCCTAGTTTGCAAATCAACTAAACTCCTTGGGAGAAGGCATTGTGTGGATGAGTCCTTGTTTAGGCGCAGCTGTGATGACCTGCGGGCCAGGTTAACACATCTCAAAGCCAGGCCAAGCTTTGAGCGGTTTAACGGGAGCAGCATCTCTCAGATTCCTGAGTGGTCCAGGACTTTCCCAAACTGGTTGCCAGGATCCAGGGACAGAGAGTGAGGGCGGGAACTCGGAAGGCCCTTGCTATTGAGTTGGTCCCTCCTTCTCAGCACTAATCACCCCTCTCGGCCCCCGTGGCCACTGCGCTCATGGGAATTCTCTCAAAGTACATTTAGTCTCATAGATTTGCTTCCTGTGGGTCCTAGCTGAGTCGCTGAGCTCCTTTCTGGCAATTATCCTGTCGGAGGGTCACACAGAAGCGGATTCCTCCAAAACGAAACAAACAAGTACAGCTTCTGGAAGCTCACGAGGGGATTTCACTGAAGCCACAGCAGAAGCAGGGAAATGAAGTTGATGGCAAACTGCTCACAATAGGCGACTTATGTTTGGAAACCGAAAAGTCTTCACTCATGAAAATTTATGGTACATTTTCCAGCAGGGTAAACGCGCACCCTCTCAAACCCTTCCAGACAGACTCATAAACTAGAAATTCATTCAAAAGAAGCTCTCTGCTTTCATGAAAAATGATCCACCGTTAAAACTGCTGGGATTCTCTGCAAAAGATGAAGGAAAGAGGTTAATAAATTCTGGGGGAAGTCCCAGGTGTTCGAGTAGGACAGACAGCAGAACTCGTGCCCACGCCAGAGCCCAGGAAGGGAGGTCAGGCAGGCCGTGCGGGGCGCCAGGCGCTCAGGCCCGGAGTTGGGGCTAGGTGGCGGCCAAGGGTACAGGCAGCCATGCTCAGTGCCCCAGTGAGGGAGGAAAAAGCCCCTTTCTACTTCATCGACATTAATACAAGCTTCAGGAGAACTGTAAAATATTGTTTTAAGCTGAATAAAATCAACCTATATATACTTACCCTCCTTAATTACTGAAGCTGCCCTTTTGCCTCAACAGTGAAAAAAGCCTGAGAGACACAAAATATTGTTTAAAATTCCCATATGTAAGAAATGGCAAAAAAACCCCATCTTATGTGCATATCGAATTAAGTGCACAAAGTATGTATGCACACCTACATATAACGTACAGTCATTGTATACACACCCTTATGCCTCTACACGCATTGGGCCCATAACACTTTGTCAGAACTCAAGATGTATTATTTATTTGGTGTTGCAACACAGCCAATAACAATGCATCAAATAGCAACGCAAAACAAATGTGAAGAGTAATGTTTCAGCATCGGGGGTGATGGAATAGTCATGATATTATAAAGATTATTGTGCCGAATTTCCTAACAGCTGAATTTGCCTTAATTTAACTGAAGGGAATTAAAATCTTGCATGGTCTTTGAAACCTTGGATAGTCTTGAAGAAATGATTTGCCGTTGGGAAGTGGATATAAAGGAGCAATCATACCTCTATCATAACTGATCCTCTGGGCAAAAAGATGCTTGTGGTGTGCATGCTTCCAGCAAGGCGGGGCCATAGCTAGTACCTGGGCTCCAAGTACGTGATGCTGGCTGTTTATGAACAATACGTAGCATAGATGCATTTTTGCCTGTACCATGTTTATGTCAAATCCACACCCGTTGGCATTCATGACAGTCACTGGCATTTAACCCCCTTCCTCGCTTTCCTGGGTCCGTAAGAACCACCCCCATCAAAGCACCCCCGTGCACTCAGTTGTCAAATCCATACTGGAGCCCCAGAATGTCCTGCGCTGCTAGGTGTAAACGTGGAATCTGCATCTAACGCCCAGAGTGTTAGCCTTAGTTGTGATTGTGTCCTGCCTAACCTGCTGAGATGACAAAAATATTACAAAATGCAGTGCTCTTTCCCTCTGCATCACTGCCTTCACCCCTGGGCCCCTCTGTCCCAGTGCTTCCTCCCTGCTACACAGGACCAGGTCACCTCATGTCCTCGGAGTTCTCTCTCCGGGGCCCCTGCCTCTGCCCTGTGCCTGGCTGCCTGAGGATCCCAGGACAAGGCTGCTGCCCTTCACATTAAGTAGGCGGGTGGCCCTGGCTCCTTGAAGCCCACCAGGCAAGCACAGGTCAGGCACTTCCCAAACTCCATGTAGCATGGGTATCAGATTCTGGTGAAAGATGTGGTTACAAGGGAGGGGCCTCCCCACATGAACAGGGGCCGAGACAGGGCAACGCAGCCCCAGTCTCACAGCTGAGACCAGGGATCAGCTTTCACTGGCTCAACGTAGGTTCCAAAGAGCCTTGCAGTGCCGTGTAGGACCAAGATCTGAGCAAAACACTATCAAGATCTGTTCCCAGATCCAGGCTCTGCTGCTGGAAGCAAGGCCACAGAACTGCCCTGAGCTCATCCCTAAACTAAGGAAAGTGATACCTCCTAAGGTGATTACATACGTGTGTTATCAGGTTGTGAGCTTCATATTTAGTAAAAGTTCCATAAGTACCTTTCCTTTCCCACTGTCATTTTTTTAAAAACATCATTGGTGGTTTGCAGAATGGCTGAAGTTGAATGATTGGCTTTAGCAGATAAGGACCCTGGGGGGTCCCTGAATTTGCATGGAGCTGGCAGAGGTGTGGGTTACCACAGTCTCCTTGGAAAACTCTTGTGTAGCCCCTGCCAAAGAAAGCGAACCTATGAGGATGCTGGGAACCAGTCATTCTGTTCCAAGTGATGCACCAAAACACAGTCCCAGCTTTTTTGACACACCTCTTTCCAAGAGGTGGATGTTGATTTCTACCCCCTTGTGTGTGGACTGGACTTAGTGACTCACTTCTAATAAATAGACGACACAGAAGTGATGGGGTTAAAAAGACTGTGGGTTCCATCCTGGCTATTTTTGTATCAGTCTGTCTCTGTCTCTCTCACTTTTCACCTCTGTCCATCTCTCTGTCTCTCTATGTCTCTCTCTCGGTTATTGTTTCTCTTTATCTCTCTCTGCTTCTCTTTCTGTCTCTCTGTCTCCCTCTCTTTGTCTCTGTCTCTATCTGTCTCTGTTTCTCTATATCTCTCTGTCTCTCTCACTTTCCACCTTTGCCTGTCTCTCTGTGTCTCTCTGTGTGTATGTCTCTGTCTCTTTTTCTCTCTCTCTCGGTCTCTGTCTCTCTCTCTGGGATCATTTGCTCTAAGGAAGTCAGCTACCCTGTCATCAGGGCACCCCAACAGCCAACACAGAGGCCCATGTTGTCAGGAGCTCAAGTCTCCAACCAAGAGCCAGAGAGACCCTGAGGCCTGTGAACAGCCATGTGACTGAGCTTGAAAGGGGATCCTCCTCAGGGATTCCTTCAGGAGGGGCTGCAGCCTCAACTGACCACTCAAGATCTTTATGGCAACCTCCTGAGGGACCTTGAGCTGGAATCATCCAGCTAAGTCTACCCCAGATTCCTGACACACTGAAACAGAAAATCAGTGCTTGCTGTTTTGAGTGGCAGAGTTTGGGGGTACTTTGTTACATGGCAATAGCTAACTAATACAATACCAGACAGAAATGTGTGCATCCACATCCATGCACTTCAAGACTCAACAGAAGTGTTCATGGCAGCATCATTTGCAGTGTCCCAAACTGCCACTGACCCAGTGTTCATGAACAGCAGAAAGACTAAATAGACTGTAATGCATTCATTCATACAATTTCATATGCTAATAAAAATGAGCCAGGACAGCTATGCGTGACATCATGAACGAATCTCAGAATATAAGACTGAGCAAGAGAAGTCAGATATGAAAGAGTCTATACCATGTATTTTATTTATGTAAATCTCCACAGTAAAAAATTTCACCTGTGCTACTAGAAGGCTAGAAAGAGGTTAGCTAACAACTCTAGACCCAAATTGTATAATCTGTGAATAAGCAGGTTAGCTTTGATCTAACCTAAAACAGGAATCAGTAAGCATTTTTATGAAGGGCTAGAGTAACTGTTTTACATTTTGTCAGAGCCTGTGGTCTGTCACAACTACTCAACTCTGCCATCACTGGAGCACAAAGCAGCCTCAGGAAATATACAAGTGAATGGGCCCCACTGTGTCCCAATAAAACTTTATTTACAAAAGAAGCTGCAGATCAGACCTGGCCTGAGGGCCAGAATTTGCTAACCCCTGCTCTACATATAATAATTCTAAACATAGTGACTGTTTGAAAGTACAATTTTATTATTTTGGGAATTATAGATGTACTCTAAAATAAAAATAAAACAATATTTCAGCATCTTTTTTCATAGTTGGTAGAATGAAATAAAAAGAAGAGAGAGAGATTCAACTTTCTAAATACTTGTGAAAGCCTTCCAACTCGGGGTTCAGTTGGAGTAACAGGTCAGCCTGGCTTTCTGGCATTGGGTCCCTGGGCCCCCTCCTGGTAACACTGATCAGGAAAGTCAGCTCAGCTGGAAGACACACTTAGGCTGCATTTTGATGTTCTTTTGCTGGATTGAAGCACCAGATTCAACATTCATTTCTCATTCCAACATCACCATATAATAGAGCCACAGTGAAACTGTGAGTATCTTCTTTCCATTTTTAATGAAATCTGCAATTTCTAAAATAGAGTTAATAGTACCTTCAAACATTCATAGTTTGGAGTAACTGTGATAGATTATAGATAGATAGATAGATAGGTAGATAATGACTTAAAAATTCCAAGGGAAAATAAAATGCATAAAACAAATTTACAAAACAAAATGCTCTGTCTTTATTTTTTAGTGAAACAAAACAAAGCAAAGTTATCCAGAGTGTGCACTGCTCATAAAAGCTCAGCACCTCTTCACACCCCTGCTGGGTGAAGGTGTGTGATGGCTGTGCTCACCTGGACAAGGTCACCTGGGCTGGTGGGGCCTTGTCTAGCGGTAGAGGAGCTGAGGTCGTGGAACCCGCTCTCCACCATGATAGCAGCACCCAAGTCACTTGGTCCACGTTTCCTGAACATACATTTAATTTGGTGAATATATACATATTTCCTGAAGCCACTAAGCTATCGCTGCATCTACACACCCTGGGTACCAGCTCCCACACCGGGTACTGGCTCCCAAAGTCTGTGGCATGAAATGTTCCATTAAAACCAACCCTGGGGCTTCCCTGGTGGTGCAGTGGTTGAGAATCTGCCTGCCAATGCAGGGGATACGGGTTCGAGCCCTGCTCTGGGAAGATCCCACATGCCGCGGAGCGACTAGGCCTGTGAGCCACAATTGCTGAGCCTGCGCGTCTGGAGCCTGTGCTCCGCAACGAGAGGCCGCGACAGTGAGAGGCCCGCGCACCGCGATGAAGAGTGGCCCCCGCTTGCCGCAACTAGAGAAAGCCCTCGCACAGAAACGAAGACCCAACACAGCCATAAATAAATAAATTAAAAAAAAAAAAAAAAATAACCAACCCTGTAAATGTTCCCCAACAACAGATGAAGGAACAATGTGTTCCTTGTCACCAATACAGTGGAAGTGTGGTTTACCTGTGGTCAAAAGGAATATCTGCAAACAGATGTCCCATATTTGGCAGAGGTGTCCAAAGACAGCTGTCATTGTCACACACCTTGATGGTGGGTGAGGTCACTCAGGACTATTGATATTTACCAAGACAAACAACCAACTCACAATTCAGTAATCCAAGTGAACACACTAAATGAAGCTGACTGGCAATAATTTTATGCCTTCTTCACAATACAACATTTTAAAATTCAAGATGTTTTAGAATCCATGTCCAAAGAAAATGGCCAAAATTAAAAATAAATAAATAAAATAAAGACTCACCAGGCTTCAGGAAGTAAGTGAAGGAATAAGTGGCTTTGGTCCCTGGCTGGCCAAGCATGAATTTAATCATCCTCCGCTGTCTCCTCTGGATGGTCTCTGTACCTGGTAGAACACCAAGATAAAGGTTAACTTAATTTTGATTCCATTGTCATCGAGTGACTTCCAAAAAGTCACAGTACAATTAGGCACCATACCAAGTAGTTACTATTGCACAGAAAACTACCTGTCATACGGTAGGTCAGGCAACTGAAGACAGAAAAAATTGCCAGTTTCTTAGGTGAAATAACAGGGTGTCCACAGCTACAAAGCATTACATCTAATTAATGGGCTGTGGAAGACAACCAGCCAGAAACCAAACATCTCTCTGTCTAAAGCTCTCAGCTAACTTTCCAGAGAAATTCCCTCCCTAGGAAAGTAATTCAATTAAGGGGGGAAATAGGCAAATATGAAACACAGACAAAAATCTGGTATTCTTCACATGTCCCCAGATCATAAGGTCAGGTAGTCAGGATGGCAAGTACAGTTACAAAAACGAGCTTGAGCTCGTGCTGTGATAAATAGCTGCAGCAGCCAGAAGTGGTTCAGGATTATCTTTAAGCTCTGACAGCCAATGAAGCGAATATGCCAACTGGAGTTCTGATGCTGAAGAATCTGTAGTCATACATAGACAGATGTTTGTGTAACTCAGCTGACGCTTCCGATGAGGACATCGTAGGTACTCTCCATGAAGACACCTGCCAGGGTACCTGCCCGGTCCTGCCCCTGGCCCCCTTGGAGGTCAGGATCACCCACACTTGGTGGGAAGACAGTCACCTTACTGAGAAGAGTAGGGAAAAGGATCTGGGAACATAACTGCTTCTCAAAAAGACTATTATTGTTATGTAACAGCTTTCCTTGATTGTATTTCACATACCACACTTGGTGCATTGGATGGGTGGAGAATGCATTCAACATTCAACATTTCTATGAAGTCTGTGTGTGTGTATGTATGTGTGTGTGTGTGATGTACCTTTAGGGTACATTAAAAATCTATCTTGTTAAAAATAAAGTTGCCATATGATCCAGCAATCTCGTTCCGGGGTATATATCAGGAAAAAAACTCTAATTTGAAAAGATACATGCACCCCAATGTTCACAGCAGCATTATTTACAATAGTCAAGACATGGAAGCAACCTAAATGTCCATCAACAGATGAATGGATAAAGAAGATGTGATATATATATATATATACACACACACACACAATGGAGTATTACTCAGCCATAAAAAAAGAATCAAATAATGCCATTTGGAACAACATGGATGAACCTAGAGATTATCATACTAAGTGAAGTAAGTCAGACAGAGAAAGATAAATATCATATGATATCACTTATATGTGAAATCTAAAATATGACACAAATAAACTTATTTGGGAAACAGAAACAGACTCACAGACATAGAAAACAAATTTATGGTTACCAAAGGGGAAAGGGGGTGAGGCAGAGATAAATTAAGAATATGGGATTAGCTGAATACAAACTACTATATATAAAATAGACAACAAGGTCCTACTGTATAGCACAGGGCAGTATATTCAATATCCTATAATAAACCATAATGGAAAGGAGTATGAAACAAATATGTATACATATGTTTAACTGATTCACTTTGCTGTACAGCAGAAACTAACACAACATTGTAAATCAACTACACTACAATAAAAAACAAAAGCAAACAAACCAAAAAAACTTATCTTGGGTCATACTTGAAAGGTCACAATGAGAGGTAATTGAGACAGAAGCATATTTGAATGTTGAAGGCAACAATAAATAAATTAGTTTATGTAGATTTCAATTCAGCCATCAGCAAAAAGGAAGAAAGAGCTACTTTACTTGTGGGCAATGGGGGGTCTCAGTCCTTTCTTGTTGGAAATATAAGAGAGGGTAACAGAGCTCTGAACCATCTTCGTTTTGCTCTCTTTTCTTTTGGATTAATATAAACATAGAAGGAGCTGAGGTGAATCTTGAAAAAATACCTTATTAAATCCTATAAAGGGGAACAGATGTTAATATAATTCAGAGTACAGGCATCCAAATATACCCTTGTGTCTGTGTTTCTTTGAATATAGCTCTGTCGAATATTTTTTAAATGTAGTATTATTTAACTGATATTTGTCATCCTTTTTACAAAGCTCACTTTCCAAGAAAAGAATAAAGTGAATTGTGGGACTGATACTGGTTTTCAAACAACTATCATTATAATCATGTAGTTACAATCTTTCTAGTTCTCAAACCAAACTTTCCTGACAATGATACCTGAATTTTACCTACCTAGACAGGTCCAGCCTAGGTTACCCTTCTTATCACCCCCCCAGCCTGCATTGGAGGGTACCTGGCTTAGCCTGCCCTGTCCCACACCCCTGGCATCTCCCCACTGTCCCCCTCACTAGACTGGGATCCTGGGGCAGAAATGGTGCTTTTCAACTCTAGGATCTACTTCCTGACTGGACCCTGAGAGGTTCTCTGCATGTGTGTTGGATATGTCTCTTATGAAATTAATAAATGAATTAAGGAAATTAATTATGTCTAGCCTTTAAAATCTCAGCCTATCAATGGCAGCCAGCACCAGGCACCTTGACCCAGCACAGATAAAGAGAGTCACATGAGAGAGAGGGAGAAAATGTGCAGAGAAAGTGTAAATAGCTGATCTTCATCCACATTATGAGGGTGACGGTTCATCTCGCCAAAAGTAGTGTAAGCACCCATGAGGCCAAGTGTGCACCTCACCCTGGTGAGCTTTGATCAGTCAAACTAAGTAAAGCTGAGACAGTCGTGCATGGTTGGACACAGGCTCACAGGCAAACAGTGGGGAAAATTAAAATAAAATGAATAGAATAAAATAATAAAATAAAATTAATTAATAAAGAAAAGCAGGAAGAAAAGAAGGAAAGGAGGGAGGAAGGAAGGGAGGAAGGGAAAGAAGGAGGGAGGGGAAAAAACAAAAATAGGAAAATGTACGGGAAAGTTGAGAAAGAAGACAGTGGCCATTCTGACTGCCCTTTTAGCGAGGGTCCTTGGACCACACTGGGGACAACTCTGGGGGAGTGGGGTGGGTGTGGACAGCAGACCATCTTGTCAGAAGTGGGATCCACTCTTGTTTCTTGACAACTTTCTTCCAGAAGCAGTGGAATTCTTTTCTGTAATTTCCTTTTCTGTTGCTTGTAGAGATTATTTCTGCCTCTATGAACTTCTCAGTGTTTCTTATTTCAAAAGGCAGAATCGATACATCAAATTAAAGGAAATAGCAATAGCAATAGGGGACATTAGTTACCGTTGCCACTCAGACACATCTGGAGGTGTTGTTTCCTCAGAAAGTTCAGATCAAGCCACAGAAGTGGTGCGGGTATTTATGGGGTCCTGGGGTAAAAGCTGTACATGGGGGACCTAACCAGGTGGGTCTGAAAAGACCATGTGGACTTGACACTTTGCCCAAGGATTGGGTTGGTAGTACACAGGATACATGATGCTTATGAGGATGTGGGGTAAAAAAGTTACTTTGTGTCAACCACCCAGGGCCACACATCACACTTGTTACAAAATTGCTCAAGCTCATATATCAATGTTGAACATGTGAACCTTAAGATGCTGTTCAGCCCAGGACAGGGGCTGGCAGTTGTCTGTATATGGGGAACAATGTTAACAATTTCTGCCCCCAAGGTAAACACTTTTGTTTCTGAATTTATATCCCTGATCTGGGGGGAGTGGTTTACACAGGCTCCTCTGGGCTAGTACCCAGTGGACCGGCTCCCCTGACCCATCCCTTCCTCCTGTCCAGCAACACGATCAGCCTTCGGACCTCACCCACCATCCACTGCAAAGGTGCTGGACAAAGTGTATCTGAGGAACATCATGTCGATCTAAACAAAGGCTGGACTTAAGAGAAGCCTCCACACCTTTTCATCTTGGCACTTGCTTGGGTAGCAAATGCACCATCACCCTGTGGGCATCTGCTAAGAGGAGGGGTACAGGGGGCTGGCTGTTGGGTCCAAGCCCTGAAGGTCACTGCCCCAGCAGGGTGAGATGTCTCTTCAGCAGTCACTGGCATGCTGTGATTGTCACCTCAGTTTCAAGGATATCAGTGCATTTATAAATATTTAAGTGCTAGTCATTGCCACCTTGTTAAGACCAATGAACTTTCAAACTCAGCATGATTTATTGACATATTTAGTGTTTTCATTCTCATAATATAACATACTTCTTTTAAAAACCCACCATCTCCTCCTCCTCCCCTTCCTTCTCCTCCTCCTGCACTTTCTGAAAAGAGGCTCCCTTCCAAAGACAGAGAGTCAGAAAATTGGATTTGCTGTGTCAGGAGGGAGATAAAGCAGGAAGTATCTCTTTGTGCAAGGGCTTTGCACTACCTCTGGGGAACCCAGGAGGAATCACCTGGGAGAAAACACAACACAAACCGCCATCTCTTCATTTAGCAAAGACAAAAGGTGTGCCCAAGAAGACCCACATCAAAAGGCATCGGATTACTAATCAGGCTAATGATCTGAGAGACAAATCCCTGCATCTAAGTTACCATTGTGTCCCTGCCCTGGACCACTCACTGAAGTCCTTTTGGCCTTTGGCTATTGAAAGCCTGCTCTTCCCAAGGTACCCCCAAGAAAGAGGCATTTGTTATTCTACCTTGTTCAAAGGCTATTCCTGAAAAGCTTCCTGGATTTGGTTTCTCCTTTTCTACTCAAAAGAAAAAAAAAAAAGTCTGGGCTGAGTTAAATGGATTAGTCACATTTTCAGTTTAAAGGGAGACTGGTAAGAAGAAAGCTGGAGTTTGCGCTTCATCCCTCTTGGAGTGGCTGGGCTGAAGCTTTCAGATGTGCATCTACCTCTAATGACTTAATCATCTAATTAGCTGACTGGTACCCACCGCTGGGATGGCCTCTAGCCCACTTACCTTCAAGTGATTCAGCGAGGATTCCAGTGAGAAAAGCATACCTTGGACTTTAAGATTCTGGAGATAAAACACTGGGAAAGAAAAACCAAAACAAACCCATTCAGCAGGAAATGTGAAGTGACTTTTATTTTAAATCTTTGAACCCATAGGGTGACGTGGGTGTGTCCATGTCCACAAACTATCTTCCCAGCCACGTACTTTTCAAGTTTCCTTTTTGCAGCCTTCATTTCTATTTCTTTGATAGTTTGCTTTTATTTTTGAAGATTTTTAAATTGTTTTCCTTACCCTCCCTCAAATAAACCTCTCTTTGTAAGTGTTATAAAAAGTGAGAGATCATGTAGGGTAAGTGTTGAGAAGTAACAGACAGATAATTCCTTTGCTGAGAAGTTCAAGATTCTAAGTATAAAAACTGTCCTGGATGTAACTCCAGGTTTGCCCATCTCTCCCCATTGTGCTTCTACAGAAGGGGCAAATTCACATGAAAGTGGGGTGGAGGGAATCCCAGGGGTGAATGTCTACCATGCCCTCTGGCTTTTAAAATCCTTACCATCACCTGTGAAGTCTTTGGGGTGGAAGTAGGAGAGAGGGAGGGGTTCTCTAGTAAAAGGTAACCTCCAGAGAGTGATCTAGAGTGAAGGTTTGAAGCCAGGAGTAGGTAGGAAAAAGCAGGCATGAGGTCAAGGTCTCCCAGAATGTCTGGGGGAGAGAGATGGGCTAGGGGAGCACGCACATTTCAAGTCCCTTTGGGCCCACACCTCCAGGCTCCTCTCCAGCACAGATCCACACTCACCAAGGTCTCCAAGAAAAGTGGGGAATTATCCCTATCTCACTCTGTCCTGGCTCCATGGAGAGGCTGGGCACCAGGGAGAGGATGCTGGGTGGCAGCTGAGAGGGAGTTACATATGCAAGTGAGACCACATCTTTTCCCCTCCTAAAGCATTCTGATGGTTTCTGAGGCTCTTAGACTAAGATCTTGAGTCTTTATCACGCAGGCCCTTTGTGACCTGTCTCCAAACCCAGGTCCCAGCAGAGACCCTCACTCACTACTTTCTGGGCCCTGGCCACCTATCCTATCAGCCTGTGCCCCTGTGTGTTTTCTTCAGTTGTAAGTGCCCTCCACCTGCCCCTCCCCGTAGGACGACGTCATATTATTATAGTTTTCAGCTTAAATATCATTCTTCTCTGTTGTGACCCTTGAAAACACCTGCCGAATGGGACTCTCCAGTTACTGTCTGTTACATCCCCCGGTCCTCCCTTCACCTGCTTCCCATACAATGTAAGTTCCAAGTAAAAAGAGGTCTGGTCTGTCTTATTTCCAGCATTCCCAGCGTTAGGCAGAATACTTGGAGGGTATAAAGCATTTTATAGATAATCCTTAAGGGAAAGTATATGTGATATTCCTGAAGGTGTGTAAATAATCTTCATCCTTTCTGTCACTATTTGGCACCCTAGGAGAATCCTCAACCTGCATCACCTTCATCGACACCTTTTCCATTCACTCTTTAATTTTGGAGGAGGCCAAGGGCAGTGCTGGAGTTTTTCTTGCAAAATCAATGGGGATTGCTGGCACATTGGTTAAGAGTCCACCTGCCAATGCAGGGGACACAGGTTCGATCCCTGGTCCGGGAAGATCCCACATGCCACGGAGCAACTAAGCCCGTGCGCCACAGCTACTGAGCCAGTGTGCCACAACTACAGAAGCCTGTGCACCCTAGAGCCCGCAACAAGAGAAGCCACCGCAATGAGAAGCCCGCGCACCGCAACAAAGAGTAGCCCCTGCTCGCCACAACTAGAGAAAGCCCGCTCGCAACAAGGAAGACCCAACGCAGCCAAAAATAAATAAATAAATAAATAAATAATTTATTTAAAAAAAATAGATTAATGGGGATCCTCTAGTTACAAAACCCCTCAGTCCTCTCATGCCCAAGATGCCAGGTTTTGTCCTGCTGACGGTTTTTCTTTCTGCCAGCTTCAACTTTCACTTTTTTGACTCGCTCTCTAGGACCTTTGTTGCCTAAATGAAACAACTGCAAAGGTCTCTGTCTTCGGCGCTCCATAGCAGTCCCTTCTATGCCAATGTGCTCCCTTGTAAACCTCAAAACCTCTACAGTGATGACTCAAACTTGCTCTCACATTTCAATTTAAAAATTTTAACCACATGCTTGGAAATCTATACCCCGATAAAAAACCTATATTGTAGACTCAAAATATCCCAAACACAACTCAAGGGGTTAGCTTTTCCATGCCAGCGTCTCCTGGTTCCACGCCTCGTCCTGCGAAGCTGAGGACCCCGCACCACCTTTGACCACCCTCCTCCCTCATCTACACGTGGTCGCGGTCCAAGCCCTAGAACACTACGTGACCTTTGTGTCTGACCTGCAACTTTTTTCCACCAGTCCCCACCGCCACCGTCATTTCTCAGCCTCTCTTGTTTGCACTATTGCAATGCTCTTCAAACTCAACCCACCCTAGCCATCTGGAACACTGTTTCCATATGATGTCCCTGACACTGAGCGAGAGGAATATTTCTATTTTGTTCCATAAACTCAATTCCTTTATGCTCCCCACATAGCTACCTGCACACTCTTCAACAGACAGAGGGCTAACGGATGTAGCCATCGTTCAACTCCCAGGTGCCCTGCCCACCCACCTCTCCACCGGGGTGCAGTAAACCACTTGCTGTCCCCCACATGCGTGTCCACTCCTCTACCACAAGATGACCCTCCTGGCCTCTTGGCCATGGGAGCTTTGGCTCCTTAAAGGCAGAGACAGGGTTGTATGTGCTCCATGAAGCTTCTGCCTCTAGGCCAATGTGATCCCTTCCCCCTTAGGATCCCAATAATGCACTGTGTGCCCCTCTCATGGCCTTTCCTCCACCTTTTGTGAGCATTTGCTTGTTCATATTTTATCTTTTCCACTAGACTACAGTGGTTTGAACCCAGGAGACAGACTTCCCCCATCACTGTCATATACACTAAAGTGGATCAGATTAAACCCAGGGGACTCCCTGTAGATACCCCATATCTGATGGTAAAATAGAGACACAGATTCTGATTTTTGTTTTTGTGTATGTTTTGTATGTGTGTGTCTGTGTGTTGTTTGCTTCACTCCATTATAGCAAGGATGGCCTGCTTCTTTGAAAAATCAAACATCATTTTAGCAGATGAGTAGGTCATAGGAGATCACCTTAGATAGTTATTTCCTTTTAAGTTGTTAATTTTTAGAAATTGAAGACAGTCTGCATCTTTCAAGCTAGGGGGATTTTGAAACAGAGTCATACTAGGTGAAGATGCTGGCTGATGAAATCGTCTTAACACCAGGCAAGGACTGAGATGAGCCTCTAGGACTTGCCACATAATTCAAACTGAGATATAAGTCCCCATTGATCAAACTAAATCATATGGCACCAGATGGAACGTATCTGATGATACGGTTACGGTGTCATCATTTTTGTCTCAATGTGGAGAAATCACTGTGTCCTTTTGGGTTCCATTAGCATTCGGGAGGACAGTTTCATCCTTGAGTTCTGTAGGGTCGCGTGAACTGGCTTAAAAGCAAGGGTGCAGCTGAGTAAGCTTTAAGATGAAAATGCATCTAAAGGGATTAAGGTAACATATGGCAGCTCTTGCAGGGGGGAGGGATCTCAGAGTTAAAGGGAATCAGTATTTATAGCTCAACTGGCAAGGTCTTCAAAAGTTCTCCCCACTCCCCAGGACCTGGAGGAGGCTTGGCCAGACCAGGGCAGCTAAATAAAGTTTTTCTTTCTGTGCGGTGTTAGGAGTGACACGATAGAAGCCTGCTCTCCTTTGTCTGTTATTGAAGACCCTCAGAGCGGGAATGCCCACACTTGTTTGCAGCGGCTAATATCCAGTGTGAGACAAGGGGCACGCCTATTGTGTCTGTCACCAGTGGCTCTATTAGAAACATTCAGTGCTTCTCCAGGGCTACACGGTGCGTGATGTAATTCCATTTTCTCCATGACCACAGGAAAGGGAAAGCAGGTAATTAAATGTGAGAAATCAGAGGCCGGGTTGGGGAGCCCTTTCTGCTCAGTTAGCTTTCCCAATGCAGCTGCCCAGCTGTGGCTGCCCCGAGAGGACGGCGGGGGTCCCACAAAGGCCCCATGCTGCTGGACGCACCTCAGGGCACACAGCTCGTTGTCAGGATCCAGCAAGCCAGCCACGTCCTGCTCAAGTGTCATCACTTCCCATCAACTTGAAAAGCTCCCTCCGTCCTGCGACACGCTTTATGCTCTGGGGCTCCTTTGTCTGGGGGCAGATGTCGTAGCCCCGGGGGCGTGGTCGGCGCCCAAAAGTGGACAAGAGAAAGGGCAGGAAGGGGGAAGGGGGAACAGCCAGGACAGAGAAATGCCACTTGAACAAGTGAGTCATTTCAAATAAGGAGATGACTTTGTGCTGTGGATTCACCTTTTTAATGCCGTTTTATATATCTTCTGTGGTCTTGGGTATCAGGTCTATATTTTTAAGATGAAAAGAGTCTGGAAATTCTGCTGAAGCTGTTAGCAACACTAGCCCTGGTAGTCAGACCTCCAAAATTGTTACATGAAAAGAAATCACTGGAATTCAAGAATTACGGACAATTGGGCGACCTGGATCTGCCCCCTGAGGAACCCCAGTGAAGTTGATGAAACTAGCTTTGCCCAAAAGAGCAAAATGAATCTCCCAATTTCAACAGATGGCTTAGGAAGGGCCCATCACCTGTTTTGTTTGGTTTTGTTGGGTTTTAATATAAATAACTATGTTTGACATTTCAATTTAGTTCTTGCAGCTTTTAATACATTTTTATACTGTACTCTCCTGCAGATAATTTACTTCCCAGGGTTTTGTTATAAGAACTATGATGGGAAAAAAATGTTCTCATTTATGTGTAAATTTTGTTAACAGTGTAATTTGCATAATCATATTCTCCCACTGTTATTGTTTTTAAGTTAGCATTTTGAAGTTTTATAAGTGATCAGCTATATAATTTTTTTGAAAAAAGGCCACCAAGCCAGAATGTGATGTGGCCTCATGATTTTTATTTTGAAATCAAATGCCTACAGTTAGCTTAAAATGGTGAGGAGGAAATTGGGCCCTTAGAGTAACCCCTTGGTTAAGTTTGGACATATTGGCATTTAAAATACTAGAGTATGATTTTACATGGATTTACCAAAACGGAATCAGAGCCTACCCTACTCTCCTGAAGGAATAACCGAGGAGGGAAAATCCTGTAGTTGTGGACTGGGGAAGCTGCAGCCTCTGTGGTACCATATGCTGTTATCCAAGCAACAACAGTTGTAAGGAGGCTTCCTGGCCTGTTCTGTCCTCTGCTCTAAATGTGTTCTCATACCTTTGCCTGACAGGTCCTCGTGCATACAGGCTTGGAGACCCAGTTGGCAGCTTCACTTGTCAAGTCCTCACTGTGTGGTCCCCAGGCAGGTGAGTCCCCGGATCCCTGTCCTGTGCACTCCTGTGGCATCACACACCCAAGGACCTGATGGCATCCTTTCTCTTGTTTAGACATCCCTATTCCCTTCCAGACAAGTGCTCCTGAGGGTTAGAGAAAGACACCTTCTCACCTATGGTCCGGCTCACCAAGACCTCCAAAATGTGGACAAACAGCTACTGCTTTCCCATTGTTCACACACTATGAAGGGTACCCTCACTCAGGAAGGGCATTCTTCCTGAACACAGCCAGGAAGAGTAAAAGCAGGAGAATTATTTGGGGACAAGCTATTTGTAAACCTAGATTCTATATTCCTTATTGATTATCCATCATAAACTGACTTTAAGTTTATTTCAATAGAGAAAGAAGAATTCATCTAACGTGATACGTTTAAAGCCCGTTTTGCTTCCTTTGAACCACGTTTTGGGGTGGAGGGTTCAAGGCTGTGTCCCTCCCTTTCCCCCATCATGGTCCCCAGGGTCTTAGGAGTCCAGCCGGGCTGTGTCCCCCTCTGGGAGCAGAGGGGCAGGACGCCACCTTGCAAGGTCAGGATTCAAAGCTCCCAAGTAGCGACTGTTTTTAAAAGACAAGCAGACCTGCTTTCTGATACTGCTAATACAAAACGTCAGCTGGGAGCTTGATTTTGGGGTTGAATACAATTACATGTTCCTGTTTGACTTGACACATCACAGCTGGGAGCCGAATTTGGTAGGGAAAACCAAATTTCACATCATCCTTCCTGACATGAAGTCAGAACGGTTTGTTTCTGAAATCTGTTTGAAATGTGCAGTTCTTGTTTTCCATCCTTGTACATCCGAAGCTGAGGTTCACATGGTGCGGCTCAGAAAACCAAATCACAGAGAAAGCAAGTACCATGAATCCTCCCAAGGAATTCTGAATATATATCAGCTCCCCAACTCTTGCAAAACTGCCAGAAAATGATGTGATTTCATGCTCGCCCATGAAAACATGAAGCACGATGGGTTTCGAACCCACAGGTTTCTATTTAGAGCAGCAACCAAAATGATACCTTTAAAGACTCTGCAGTGGCTTTTCCCATTTGTAAATGTCCTGCTTCCTAGTGTAGGAATGTGGTGAGTGGCTGACTTGATAACGATTTGCGAGAGAAGAGACCACCCCATGCTATTTAAGACACTGCTTTTTTTTTTTTGAGGTGGGAGTGAATTTAGTTGTCCTCAATATAAAATAATAAAATCACAACTGTTCCTCTGGTGGTGAGGGAGAGACAGACTTTCATTCCACAGCGTTAGCAGTGGAATCGTTCTTTTAAAAGGGTTTTCTAGCTAGATAGCAATCTGAAAGGAGATTGCAGGTGAAAACCTTATGAAACCTGGTGCCAGCTCAGAGCAGCTAAACCAGCAGCTAAACCAGGGAGAAACCAGCCTGGACGGGATACGCTCACGGGCTCTGACCCAGATGGCACGTCCTGTGTAGCCAGCGATGCTGTCCACTCACACGTCACTGTCCTAAGCGTCAATGAGGACAGAAATAAAAGGCTGATGGCAAAGGCTGAATGGAGGTAAGGCCACCTGGACACCGGGGGACGTGAGGCCCGTGGTAGGAATTCAAACCACGAGTTGGGGGAAGGACTTGCAGCACGTTCTGCCTTTAGTGTCTATGCCAACGGCTCTGTGCTCTCTTGCTTGCAACATTGCAAAACAAATGAGCAGAAGAACAAGGGGCTGGACCTCCTCTGTCTCAAGAAACGTCATGAGAAATGTGAAAGCCATCAGTGGTGGGCAGGCGTCCGCACTAAGAACAAGCGCAGGCTTGCTCGGTGTACTGTGGGCTACGACTCCCCTGCAAGCCCTCAGCCTCTCCCACATCTGCACATTGCAGCGTGGTGCGCTGTGAGGGGTACAGCTGGACCCGCGCTCTGGAGGTGAGAGAATCACGTGCACCCAGTAGGAGGCTGGGGGCTCGGCCATCAACGATCAGCAGCTGCAGTGATAGCCAAAGGCTTTGATACAACGCCCCAGGGAAGTTGCCAGTGGGTTTATAGACCTATTAAAAAAAAGACAAAAACAAGAAGCTTATATGTTGACTCGACCTAGCATATTATTAAAAGACAGATACAGAATAGAAATGGGATACTTTCAAATTAGGAATAATTTATGGTTGAAAATCCAAGATCAAATACTTTGCTACTGATCGCCATACGAACAGATTTCTTAGTAGTTAATTACAATTCAGACATCCAATATATCCACTTTTTAATGTAATAATTTTATTGCTTTTAATGAGGTTAGTTGTGCCCTGATAAAGTGATGCCATTTCTGAAGGCCATGAATGACTGAGGGGAAATAAACAAATGTGGCCTAATAACAAATTTTTATACCTTTTAAAAAGTTTTGTGAACGTCAAATTCCATCAATCGCAATGCAAAATTCAGGCTTGAAATACATATTTTGTTGAAGTCCAACTTGACTGGGGATATCTGGAAGAAAATTTACTGAACTTGTTCACTGATGGAATAAGAAAGAGTTATATTTACAGAGCTGGCAAAAGAAAAGTGCCTATTCTCACCTGCTCCAAATATTCCTTCTTAAACATTTCAAATCTAACTTAATTCCTTCTACTGGATACAAACGATCTAAAAAATCAAATGTTATTTTAAGAAAAAGGTAAGGCTTGGGGCTTCCCTGGCAGTCCAGTGGTTAAGACTCCATGCTTCCACTGCAGGGGGGTGGGTTTGATCCCTGGTTGGGGAAGTAAGATCCCCCAAACCATGCAGCGTGGCCAAAAAAGAAAAGAAAAGAAAAGGTAAGGCCAACATGTTAAAGGATTTACAAGGGGCTGCAAGACATCAATGATGCAGGTAAAAACAGCCTCTGAAAATCCACGTGCTTGGAAGTCCATGTCATGAGTGGGATGCGGGGGACCAGCCCTGAACCTCTGCTTCCGAGGTCTTCCCTCTCATCCAGGCAGATGTGCGCCCTGGGAGTCGTCCTCCAATGCCCCTGTGATTGTCCCTCCAAGGGCAACATGTCCCAGATTGGACAGGTGGGCACCTGCTAGTGGTCTTCTCTCTAAACCCTCCCAATCCGTCCTCTGCATGTTGGCCTTTATGGCGCTGCCTCCAAAAACCTGATTCAACCCCTCCTGCTAGACGGAGATTCTCCAGGTTGACACCTGGCGTAGGATCAGGCAGGTGCTGGAACATGGGGTGGCACAGCCTGGCCGGCTGGGAGGTGCCAGGCACGCTCCCCAACCTTCACAGCCTCCGGGATAATTTTGTCTTGTGTCAGTGTTGCTCTGTGCGTTGTCTGCTCCAAAGATCACAAAGGCCTCCCCACCATCCACCGGACGGTGAACATCTTTAGGGCGCAGTGCAAGCTTTCACGTTGGGAACTTGTGCCTCATCACTTTTACGGGCAAGGAGAGACTCAGCAGGTGCTCGGGACACTGACGCCAGCACAGCTCCTTCTCAGCCCCCCGCAGGACGCACAGGCCTGATGCTTCCATGAAAGTAGCAAACTCAATAAGCTCCAGGTCCCAAGAGGGCAGGTCTTCTCATGAACTGGGGCTGGGACTTGTCTTCACAGGAAACCCAGGAACTTCTTTGTTCTTTAACTTTTTTATTGAAGGATATAGTTGATTTACAATGTCGTGTTAGTTTCAGGTGTACAGCAAAGAGATTCAGTTATACATATATATTAGTATCTTTTTGAATTGAGTGTTCTCTGAATATATATGTACCTTTACGAATTAAAGCCCAGGAGTGGGATTGCTGAATCATATGGTAACTCTAGTTTTAGTTTTTTAAGGAACCTCCATACTGTTCTCCATAGTGGGTATACCAATTTACATTCCCACCAACAGTGGAGGAGGGTTCCCTTTTCTCCACTCCCTCTCCAGCATTTGTTATTTGTAGACTTTCTGATGATGGCCGTTCTGACAGGTGTGAGGTGAAACCTCATTGTAGTTTTGATTTGCATTTCTCTAATAATTAGCAAGAACTTCTTATGATAAGATCATGGGAGTTTAGAAACTGTGGAAGGAACCTGCGGGCGTGCCTTCCCTGGGCACAGGGACGCACCAGCATGCCTCTGCTGTCCCAGGCACACAGAGGTGAGATGACCAGGACCCCTGCTGGCCCAGGTTCAGGGTTTTCTTGCCTTGAATGGTGAGCCGGGCCATGCAGCTTCTGTGGAAGGTCCACCCAGTGTAGCCTGAGGCTGGAAAAATGAATCACATCTTGTTTTTCTGCAGAGGCAAGACCCCAGGCTCTCCTGCTCTGAATAGCAAGCCCCCACCATGTCCAGTAAACCTGCCGAGTCACTGCCGCTACCCGCTGCTCTGATAAAATCGGCTCCTACCTCACTGGTTCCATCCCTCCCACAGCCTGTTCATGGCTCCATCAGGTCCCTCTAAATAGCGGGTTCGTGGTGAGTCTAGACACCAATCCCAAAATGAAGACACAGCCAAAGCCATAATTTGATATGTCAGTGTGTGTGGGGGTCTCTCAGGAATAGGGTGGTATTATTTCACCCTTCAGAGCTTGGAGAAAACGTGGTAGTGAGCTCGGGAGCCAGTTAGCCAGTTAGTTCTCCTGGGCAGGTGTTTCTCAGGGGTAAACATTTCTCTCCTGGTTGATTTCAAGCTACCCCTGGTTAAACAGCAGGCTTGCCAATTCCTGATTGTTGACCAGTTGGCCCTCGTGCGCCTGGACCAGCACAGCACCTGAATCTGCTATACCCAAATATGAAAGCAAGGGAAGCTACTCTTCCGGCCTCTCTCCCTGTTTCTCATTTGGGGGTCTGGGGGTGCTTTTCACACAGGCTTCCTTCTCCCACAGCTGGGGATCATGCCTGGCTGCTGTGTGTGGGGGAGGGTGCGTTGCCATGGCCACTGCTCACCCCACTCCGGCCACGCTCCCTTCGCTGCCAGTGACCACCCAGACCGCGCAGGACGGGGCACAGGGGACTCTTAGGACCAGCCTATCAGATTGGCTCCAGGCTTGAGGGAATCAGGGTAGTATCCTTTGTTTCTCACTCAGTGGGGACGGCTGCCCTTCTTCCTGAGCATTCTTCTCACCCCAGCCTCACTCACAGGAAGATGGAAGTGCTGGCAGGGCACAGGTGAAGGTCTCTTCCCTGTCACAAGAGCCAGGTGGGCAAGGCTGGGGCAAGGCTGTTGCCCCCAGGATGAGCCCCAGGCCTCAGACAGGAGCTGAGTCGTTCTCCGTTCACAGGGGGGCAATGCAATCTTGCTGAGGAAGTAACAAGAACAGCACAAGCTTCAGTCGGCATTTCTCGTATGAATATCGAACTGTGGAACCAAGGGAAGCTGAGACTAACTCCAAAGTGTGTGCCTGGTTGAGCTGGTATTTACATACACTTATCATCAATTGCTTGTATCTATTTTAATCCGCATCTTCATCTGTCATTTTACCTATTCTCCATCTTTTCAAAGCTGCTGTTTTTCTTATAGCATAAAGACTGGCAGCTCAATTTTTTCCAGACTTGATACCCATGCAATTTAAAGTGATTTGTAGAGAACATAATTTGTAAAATAAGGTTGAGAAAATATCAATAAGCTGGAGCCTTTCTAATTCTGTATTAGCACTAAAATAATCCCAATTTAAAATTATGCATGAATGCATTAGAATTCAGAAACCATGTGGGTCTCTGTGGTGAGAATACTTAGGATGCTTCAGCTGATAACCTCCGATATATTTACTTTCATTAGATTCCCTGATGTAAATTTAATTAAAAGGAGAAATGAGACCTACCCTATGGTTCGTTTGTATGTTTGTTTTCATAAGTGGATCAAAACAGGAAGCCTGGAAATATTCATTCCAGCCACTGCTTCACTGTGGAACTGGCATACACTTGGTGCCTAATGTATTAAACCAACTTTAATGGTGATGTTCAATTATCCGTATGAGTCTATATATAGGTCTATAGAAAAAAAGTAAGTTCCTCTTTCTCATCCTTCACTTTTTACTATTATGGCTCCTTTCTCTCTTTTATCTTTTACCTTCTGAGCTCATCACAGAAATCACACAAAATAAATACCTTAAAATATTCATGAGAGATAGTTTTCCCTGACCCAGGCATATCTGAAAAGAAAGAAAAACAGAAACTGAAATTCTCATCCGTGAGACTGCGCTGTTTTCTGGAAGGAAAGTCCTTCTTCAAGACTGGACCAGTGCCACCGCCCCTGATTAATCCCAGGACCGTCCACAAAGCGACTGTAGTTTGAAGAACTACAGGGCGTATCAACAAGGTCATGGGCCTCGATTCCCTTCATTTGACTCATCTTCCCGAATCATTACCAGCAGGCGTCAGGCTACTTGGGAATCACTATGCGAAGGTTCTGAACTGTTTGCAAAGAATCCAACGGAAATATTCATCAAAGCAATTCCACATTGTCTTCAACATCAGAGTTGTCCGACGACCGAGCGAAGAGACCTTGAGAGCCAGAGTCCAGAACAGCCAGCACGTGGCTGTGCCGTTCCATTTGCTTCCGCGTCATTTGTGTGAGAGCTGCCTTCACTGGTGTGTGTCAGGAGAAGAGCGTAATGATCTCCTTGTTTTAGTATCTTTGAAATGAATTCTTACGACGGAATGTCTGAAAGCCCAGACTCCATTCACCTTTGTTTTCGCCTCCCCCCCTGCTTCGGTGCCCCTGCCTTTGGGAGAGTTGACCATAAGGAAGGGTGAGACCACGCTTGTACCCAACACAAGCCTTCAGGGAGGGACCACTGAGGGCACTGGGGGAGGGGAGGAGCAAGCTTGAGACGGTGAAGGTCTCTGACCACTAGGGGGCAGAACCGCTGCTCCCGTGAGAGCTGGGATGACCAAGGACCTCTGGCGACAGGATGGCCAAGCAATTTGGGCAAAGATTTCTGTTTCATCCAAAACACATACCAATGCGAAAACTCATCACTCATCGTTGGGAAACTTCCCCTTGTATGGTGACTTCTTGAAAAAAGTAAAAATAAATAAATAAATAAAAATAAAAATACCATCTACATTCAGACATGCAAATTGTCATTAAAATGTAACTCTTTCAGGAGGGACAAATAATCGGCATAGGTAGGTAGCAGCTTTTACTGTGTTATTTTTCAAGCCAGATCCACCTACAGACACCAGTAAATGCTGGTTGCGGAGAAGCTGATCATCATGGGTGCTGTCCTGGCCCTGTAAGCAGAGAATGCTGTCAGCCACACACTGCCAGGACACCCCTTGCTTTATTCTCAGGCCCTCAGCGTGTCCAGCAAACATCTGAGCTTTCTGAAATGAGGGAGTCTGCACGGGGTTTTCTGGGGAAGCAGTCCTACTTAATTGTGAACACATTTTCTACATGTAGCATCTGTTGACATTAGTCACATAATTGCAGTGATAATAAGCTCACTGACTTTGTGCACAGGGGACAGTCCATCAGGACATCAAATTTGTCTTGCTTTACGCAACGGCCCATCTTCCACTCTGAATGCACAAGGTGGACACCAGCTGTCGCTTCAAAGACGTGAAGCAGCACAAACCTTCCTGCCCTTTCCTTCCCTGCCCTGACCCCGGCACCCTCCTCCTGCCTAGGAGTCCGGGAAAACCGTTTCTGCATCTAACAGTTACTGGACAAGGCTGATTTTCAGGAGGAGCACAGATGTCACGTCTCTGGGACCTGCTTGCTCTCTGTCTCAGACAGACAGCCCGTGTGTCCCTCCTGACAGGTTTAACTTCCCCCTTTGATTAAAGAAAGACCAGGAAGAAGCAAAGGCTGGAGGTAAATTTCAATTTTAAGAAAGATGAAGCTGAAATTGACAGGAGAGGAAGTTTGTTGCACTGGGTCAGAGGCCAGATGCCTGGTGTTTTCCCTCAAGAACTCCGCTGAGGAAAAATATAATGAAAACTCTCTTTACCAGGGAGAAGAATCACGTTTTATGACAGGCAGCCCTGCTTCTGGTTGTGGGTTTTCCCTACGATAAACAAGATTTGGGTGGGAGAAGGTAAAGTTCAAACAAATAACGTAGAAAATGTTATTCGGTGTGTCTTCTTTTCCTTTTCCTCTCTCCAACGTCATCTGAGCTGACTTCCCCTTCATGATGTGGGCTCTCAGCCTCCCGACAGCTGGTGCCCGGGGAGGAGAGGGGTTCCTGGGGGAAAGGGAGGGGTACAGGGCTCTGCCCCCACTGCCTGCCTGCAGGCTTCAGGGTCTGGGATGCTAGGTAGTGGGTATCCACCAGGTAACTTTGTAACAGGGAAGAGCCAAATCTGACTACTTGTTGGATCTGTTTCTTTTGCTTTAACCTTTGCTTTCTGCTGCTTTTGGTCACTAAAAGTATACTGTCTATACGTAAGGGCCTGCCTCGAGGCACCCCGCCCCTCTGCCTGAATGTTAAACCAAAGTGCCTTTGCTCAGGAAAACATCCGGACCTTGCCTACCTGTGGATGGCTACAAGAAAGAAGACATTAACACATCCCCTCCCCTGAGGCTGGTCATTCCAGGGGACACTTGCAAATCTTATGGTCTTTTTACTTTACTTCCTCATCTCCTCCCCCTCTCTGTGCTATAAAAGAAACTGACATCCAGACCCCCAGAAGATGTTTTTTGGGAGACATTAGTCTGCCATCTCTTCGGTCTGCCGGCTTTCTGAGTAAAGCCGTATCTCTTGCCTCAGCACCTCGTCTCCTGACTTATTGGCCTGTCGTGCAGTGAGCAGAGCGAGGTTGGACTCAGTAACAACTTCAGTAGACGTGAAACTAACCCTACTTCCCTTAACATGAATCAGTTTGGGCATGGGATGCACTTCATCTGAATCTGATTCTCAGCAAATGCTTGTCACTCTGTTTTTATCCCTCCTCTAACACGAGGCTGTCTCAGGGACACACACACACTAAACAAAGCAGTAAAGATGTGAAATAAGACCCTTATCTTCACGATTATTAATTGTCCAACTGTCCATGTCCTTAGGACAGGAGAGAACCTGAAAGGCTGGTTGCAGCTCATGGGTTTCCCCTTCAGCTGCAGCGATGAAGGGGCTGCCTCCCAGCTGATCAGAATTCTCAGCCTGACAGCTGGCTCTTCCTGCCAACTCAGAAACACAGGAAACTCTTTTGTGAGTCCTATTTTCCACTTGTTCCTATGAGCAGCTAGACATTTTGGCAGCAAAAAAAGGTAAGCCTAGAATCACAGATATAGTGTAGCTGTAGATACTGGTGTGTGTGTGCGTATAAACTAATAGTACCTGTGTTAATACATATATATGTTTATAAATACTATATATTAGCTGGAAGGTAATATTTAAAACATCAATACAGTAGGCTCACACCTCATATCGCTAGTGTTACCATGAACTGTGCCAGAAATGCTGTAACAGTCTGAATCTTTACCCTAAGTTCCTTAAAGGGAAACTCTGGAAAAGCTCTTGAGAATGAAGCCCATGCCAGGCAGGCTACTTGGGACCTTAAGGATGTGAAGGAAAAGATTGAAACCAGTGAGGTCCCAGCCCACACCAGTCCCCACGTTTGAGACAAGCTTTTCCAGCACTGGAAGCACGCCTGACCGACACTGTCACTGGCTTTGCTCCAGCCCTCACTGCAGAGGGGAGAGACCATCTAAGTCATTTCAAGGATTTTCAGACGTACAACCAAAGGCGCGTGAAACTCACTTCCTGCACCAGTAGAAGTGATTCTACCCCCTTAAGAATAAAAACAAACAACAACAGAAGCGTACGTGTTCTTATGCCCCACATCATATTATTACTACCATGAAAAACATTTAAACATAAATTAAAGCTGGAATAGTTTTCTGAGATTTTGAGAGTCACCCATGAATTTTGAGATTGACATGGGAGCGGATGCTTGGCACATGTGAATATTGTAAATTCTTGCAATATTTGTCAACTCTTGGTTGATTAAGTATGTGGTTCCCCACTGAGAGCATTTTCTTCCCTGATAAGGAAAAAACCTAAATATGATAGTTAATAGTTGAAAACAGGGTATCAATTAGATGTATGTCATGTCCTCTTATAATATTTTAAACATAGGGCAATCTAGGTCAGACTTTCAGTAGTCAATGTTTGTCTTCCAAAATGCAACAAAAATATTGACTTAAAAGGACAAAGGAAAGGGCATCTACTCCTCATTTATTGACCAGAGATTTGCACATTTTTCAGAGGAAGGTGACACCTTAATGCTCTGATGCTCCAAGAAAATGACACATACTACACACAATGAATATCAGTTGTTGAGTCTTCAGATAGACCAATGAACTGACTGCCAAATAAGAAGCTTATCTTAAGACCTTGAACAAATAAAAATTTCATTAGGATAAAGAAATGGTATACTAAGCTTAAATAATCTAAACACAAGATAAATATTAAAGCAAATACTGGAAACAACAAAAAGAAGCTTGTAATTTGCTGCTTGTAATTGCTTGTCTTTATGTAATATATCATTTAGCTAAAGTGTTCAGCATGTGAAGTTATTCCAAAAGCATTTATCTCAACCTGGAAAAAATATTTGGAAACAATATAATTAACAAGGGGTTAATATCCAAAATATATAAACAGCTCATATAACTCAATATCAAAAAACCATCAGCCCAATCAAAAAATAGGCAAAAGACCGGAATAGACATTTCTCCAAAGAAGACATACAGATGGTCAATAGGCACACGAAAAGATGCTCAACATTGCTAATTATTAGAGACATGCAAGCCAAAACCAAAATGAGATATCACCTCACACCTGTCAGAATGGCCATCGTGAAAATGTCTACAAATAACAAATGTTGGTGAGGATCTGGAGAAAAGGGAACAATTGTGCACTGTTGATGGGAATGTAAATTGGTGCAGCCACTATGGAAAACAGTATGGAAGTTTCTCAAAAAACTAAAAATTGAACTACCAAATATCCAGCAATTCCACTCTTGGGTATATATCCAGAAAAAAAACAGAAACACTAACTCGAAAAGATACATGCACCCCAATGTTCATTGCAGCATGAATTACAATATCCAAGATATGGAAACAATCTAAGTGTCCATCAACAGACAAATGGGTAAAGAAGATGTGGTATATATATATATATATATACACATATATATATATGTGTATATATATATAGGCACAATGGAAAATAGCTATAAAAGAGAATGAAATCCTGCCATTTGCAGCAACGTGGATGGACCTAGAGGAATATTATGCTTAGTGAAATAAGTCAGAGAAAGATAGATACTGTATGATATTATTTGTTTGTGGAATCTAAAATATAAAGCAAAGGAATGTATATAGCAAAACGGAAACAGACTAACAGATATAGAAAACAAACTAGTGGTTACCTGTCGGGAGAAGGAAGGGGGAGGGGCAAAATAGGAGTAGGGGATTAAGAGATACAAACTACTATGTATAAAATAAATAAGCAAATAGATAGCAACAGGGATATATTGTACAGCACAGGGAATTATAGCCATTATTTTGTGATAACTTTTAATGGAGTACACTGAATCACTATGCTGTACACCTGAAACTAATATAATATATTGTAAATCAACTATACTTAAATAAAAAATAAAATAAAAATTTTAATTTACAAAAAAAGATGGAAAGTCAGTTACAATTTAATTAGAACTACTAGCAGTGTTGCATCAGTACTGTTGTTATAGTAAAATGAATGTTATAAAATCCTTAGGTTTTTAAACCAAGGTATGGTTGTAATCTGGTAATCTGGCCACTTGTCAAGGTTTTTTTCTGTATCTTTTGTATTTGGTACACAGTGGATTCTGAAAGAGTGGGGCAGGAGGAGAATGCATCCTTTGTTCTGTGTTTTTATTAGATGATATTTTTTTGATAGGATCAAGACCAGTGTCAAGTACAAAGAAGGGGCGCTTTCTGACTTTCAGGACCCTAGAGGAGTGGTTTTTAAACTGAAGCTTAGGCCCTTCAGGGGCCTCTCGGGGCAAGGGAATGACTTCAGCGGTGGGGCTAAAGTGGGAGGGATTCCAGGGCACTGGCTTTGGATCTCATCCACCAGTGCAGAGAAAAGCAGTCTCCTCCCCATTCCTCCCCTCCCCCTCCCCTCTCCCCTTCCTCCTCCTTTTTCCTCTTCCCCCTCTTTTCTTCTTCTTCCATTTCTTCCTCCTCTTCCTTCTTTTATAATCTAGTTTGTAATTCAGTATCTTTGCACTATAATATCTTAACAAAGGTTTCAATAGCTAAAGCATACACACATACAAACACCTCTAAAACCACTGTCCCAGAGCAACTTTAGGAAGAGCTAGAACCACTTCAAAGCTCGAGGTTAATCCAATTATCTTTGTACATAGGAAACCAGTTACAGCAGCCTTCATGAGCATTTGAGCCACATGGGAACTTAAGGCTCACCCTCTGGAGTGCTAATTTCCTCCAAGCCATAAAAGAGGGCATAAAAGAAGAGTTCTGAAATCCTCAAAGAATCCTAGGTTCACTTGAGGTTGGAATTCAAATTTTGAGGAAGAGGAACTCTGAGATGGAGCAAAAGAGTTCCGGGATCCCAGCTGACAACATCTAGAACAATTCCCAACATCTAGTCCCTGGGAACCAGAAGCACGTGTAGTACTTTGTACATGGGAGTCTCCTGGTATGTTTGTTCAATAAATGATGCATCATAGCTCAGAATTCCCAAGGAAATTTCAGCATATTCAGATCCTAAGAAGGAATAAAGGAAAAAGGAACCCTGCTAGTAACTTGGGACTGGAGGAGATGCCTCGGACCTGCCTTAAGTCAGAAGTGACTTAGTTCAAGACACTTAAGTACATGTTATTTTCGGAATTTTTATTTTGACAGGTTTTGAAAACACTGGCCAATGAGTTCAAAGCCCACTTTGACTGTGATAATATAATTATGATTAAAATTATCATTTAAAACTCTGTTAATATCAGCAAAGACATAGATATTGTCGATATGAATATTCTCCTTGAAGTAGATAGAGGATTAAAGTTGGACAATCTGGGCTCCACTCCCTATTGGGACCCTCACTAGATACACAGCCTTAGGCAGCTTGCTCGCTTCTCTGTGTCTTGCTCTCATCTGTAAGATAGGGAAGAAGTAGGAGTAACACCTACTCTCAAGCCTTCCCATTCATGCATCCATGCATTTATTCAACAGCATTTATGAGTTGCTTCTCATTGATTACTTACCATGCCCAAGGTCCTTTGCTTGGCACTGTGTGAGTTAACACTGTACATAAAATACCTTGCACAGAGCCAGGACAGGCACAAACAAGCAGCAGCTTGTCAAGATCATTGTTTAAAGATGCAGTTCTTGTCTGTCTTCATTTATGTTTGATGCACTGAGAAACAAAATAAGTTTGATAAAACATGGAAATGATATAACCTTCTTGTAAGTAGAATTTCATCTTAAGACCCCCAAATAAATGGCTATCCATATTAGTTTTCAATATATTCTGACCATCTTGGGATAGCCAGCTGTGTAATATATCAGCCTTTATCGTAAAGAAGCTTGGATTGATATCTAACCTAAAGGCAAACTGTTTCAAATACAGTCAAATCATCTGTAAGATTTTCAGTGGTGTTGGTGAACATCTGGTCAATCACTGGGGTAAAGATTTAAAGACCTTGAAGGGAAAGACCATATTAGAAATAATTTCTTGATTCACAAGCAAAGATGTCTTCTATGCCATTAATACTGTAATCACTTTGGCTATTTAATCAAAGTTTTATAAGTTCAAATTAAAAAAAAATAACTGTACCCTTGTTGGGCTAAGTTTGAGACCATTTTTGGGAGGAATTATGGATTGCTTAGGCTTTGAGCAATTAGATGAAAAGGAAAAATAAGGAATTCCAAATCAGCAAGAGTGTTATTTGTTCATCATCTTCACATATGACACCAAAACCCAAGAAGGTTGAATCAGTCAGTATAGTGTATTGTCATAGAAGAGGGCTTATCTTAGGGGTCTCTGGTTCAGAATAATGGGAGAAGCCAGGATACATCTACTGCCAGTGTACTTAAGTAAAGGAGATGTTAAGAGTCGAGATGCTCACAGCTTGCTGTACAAAATGCTTAGATCTTTGTTTCAGCAACCCTCAAAACCATGAGCTTGCTGGCCTCTGTAGGCTTGGCCCCAAGGAAACATGTAGTATAGCCGAGGAAACTACTGTAAACACAGTAGGACACATGAGATCAGACCCCAGGTCGTCCTAAGCACTGTCTCTATGGTTCTGTACAATTCATTTAACTCCCTTGAATCTTAGTGCCTTCACAAGCAGAATGAACATCAGTCACTGCCTTCCAGGATGTGTAGAGCCTTAAATTAAATGATGTAAAATCCCACAGCAGTGTCCAGCCTGAGCTTTGCTTCCTTTCTTTCTCCTGTCTTCTCTGGGCTCAGCCAGTCTGTTTTTCCATAACTCTACTTTGAGCGTTCTCTTCAAGCCACTTAGTACTAGTTTGTATCATTCAATGCCTGGAATTTTATTCAGAAGAAACCTTGACGATTATTTTGGGTGGTTAGAGAGACTAATAAAGTGCTTGGCAGGTGGCTGACTGTTGTGGTGAGCTCATGTCTCACAAGTCTTACGAGGGGGTGAAAATAATTCCCAAGAATATTCACAGCATTTAAAATAGGCATGGGCAGTAATTGGGCCTGCAGAAATTTTATTTGGCCTTCTGACTGCACAATTCAATTTTAAATTCTGACATCTCAATTATAAAAAGGACTTGACATTATTAAAAGTAATTTTTTCCTAAATATCTACAATTTCCTTTTTTTTTTCACTTCTTGTTAATAAAATTTAGGTAACGAGAATGCTCTTGTAAAAAAGTGCTGGCTGGAACTGTTGGAAAGTAAAACTTTATGCAAACTCATTACAAAGATTTAACATAAAAGGCATTCTACTGTAACATTTACTGAGTAGATTTTTTTTTTTTTTTTTTGGAAGTGGGAAGGACAATGGTCTCTTTAGGCAGAAACAAACAAACAAACAAACAAACAATAAATTTCTCCTTTGTAAAGTGTGTCTGAAGCAATCAAGACAAAAGTATGCTGGGATCACAAATCTCACTGTGCTTGGTACTGTTATTAAAGATGGAGGCCTGGGGGTCTAGAAAAGGCCTGGGGGCTAAGGGGCGATTTCACTGTCTCTGTGAGGAGATGGAGCCCCACAGAGTTGGGGGGCACTGATCACATTCTCTCAGCCTGGTCAGGAGGGAGCAGATTGGATAACCCGTGGTGATGTGATCCTCAGCCCAGGGATCCTCACAGATGTGCATTTCCCCACCCCCCCATCATCCAGCTTTAGAGGACGGATCTAGAATCAATTGTATGTAAGCGACGTTCCATCAAGAAGTTTCCGGGTGAGTCCTAGAAATGGAAGAACACACACTGGCCCTTCTGCAAATCGCTCTGTCCAGAGACCTGCTTTTCCCAGTCCCTGTGGTCACTCAGTGTCCACGGAGAGCCCTCTCAGCCCTGGGTCACCCTCGGGCACACCCTGCACAGGTCCGGAGCACCTGGCACATCATGGTGGCTTCCTTTTTTTTAATTAATAGCTACTTTATTTATTTATTTATTTGTTTGTTTTTTTAGCTGTGTTGGGTCTTCGTTTTGTGCGAGGGCTTTCTCTAGTTGCGGCAAGCGGGGGCCACTCTTCATCGTGGTGCGGGGGCCACTCTTCATCGCGGTGCGCGGGCCTCTCACTATCGCGGCCCTTCCCGTTGCGGGGCACAGGCTCAGCAGTTGTGGCTCACGGGCCCAGTTGCTCCGCGGCATATGGGATCTTCCCAGACCAGGGCTCGAACCCGTGTCCCCTGCATTAGCAGGCAGATTCTCAACCACTGCGCCACCAGGGAAGCCCCATGGTGGCTTCTTGATGCTTCATCTCCTGCTGCTGTCTCCCTTCATCCCTCCTGCCCCAAGGAGAGCAGGGCCCACCCGCTCTCTCCGCTCTCTCCTCAGCCCACGGTGGTATCTCTACAAGTAATCCCTGAACTTGTCAAGTGTTTCAGGACAGGTTGGGTCCTGGATTGTGCCACAACGCAAGGTTTTTTCACATGAGAAAATATTGTCTCCAAAGTGTGAAATTGACTGCAACTTAAAGTATAATAAGAATTTTGAATAATGGGATGACGGTTACATCTCTGAGTACATTCAGAACTCTCCAGAATTCGACACTGGGGCTGTCAAGAGACATTTTCGTTTTAAGCTGGGTATCTTCATTCTCAGCAGACCCTGTCATTCTTGGGTTTACCCAGTGATGGATTCAAAGACCACCAAACCCAATTTAATATTTTCTCAATGAAAAAGTATAAGAGTGAGTCAACTCCATTATGCAAATGCCCTCCTTTTGAGTAACAATGCGAGATGATCTGTTCCTTATAACTCCACGTCTCAGAATGCTGTCAGTCTTTCGTGCTCTGCTTGCTCAGCATTTAGAATGAGGACTCAGACGATTCTGCATTTGGGAGAGTAAAATGCAACAGCCTGAGCTCTGTGTTAGATTCCCCTTCTGTGGCTCCCGTGGTGGCAGCCTAACGCCCAGAACTGCTTCAGTGGACACCGAGAAAAGTGTTTCCCCACTTTGGGGCCATCGGCATCAAGTTCCTATGGCCGAGAGTCAAATAGACCCACCGAAAGCTCAGCACTTTCTTCTATTGTGTATACTAAGGGTTTGTGCTTTGCTATTGCTGTTGTTGTTTTAATATTATGGTTAACCCTTGAACTACATGGGTTTGAACTGCATGCATCCACTTAGATGTGGACTTTTTTCGATAGTAAATTCTACAGGACTCTTGCAGGAAGGGGGACCCCTTCCAGGGCCCGAGAGTGGCTCTTGTCTAACACTCGGAAATGAATTGTCCGAGGAGACACACTTAATGATAAAGCAAGAGACTTTATTGGGAAGGGGTGCCTGGGAGGAGAGCAGGACGATAAGGGAACCCAGGAAGACTGCTCTGCCACGTGGCTCGCAGTCTCGTTTTTTATGGTGATGGGATTCGTTTCAGGGTTGTCTCTGGCCAATCATTCTGACTCAGGGTCCTTTCTGGTAGCGTGAGCACCGCTCAGCCAAGATGGATTCCAGCGAGAAGGATTCTGGGAGGTTGGTAGGACATGTGGACTGGCGTCTCCTCTCTCCTTTTGACCTTTCCTGAATTCTTCCCTTTGGTGGTGGCTTGTTCTGTGTTCCTTACCAGGATCTCCTGTTATAACATAACTCATGCAAACTGTTACTGTCTTTGCCTGGCCAGGGTGGGTGGTTTCAGTCAGTGTTTCCCCTAACAGGACTACAAGGCCCAAGGTTGACTGAATCCATGGATGCTGAAACCTCAGACACAGGGAAATCAGGAACTAACAGATCACCATTGGTTAAGTGTTCAGGAAATCTCTCTTTGTATTAAAGTAAGACAGCGGATCACTCTAAATTTTAAATAGTTTTGCCAATTGCTTTTTAAGGATAAAAAGGATGGTGATTAAGAAAAATTCTGAGGTATCTTCATAAAAGCAATATAAGTCACGAATATTAGTTGACATGGTTGAAATAGACACATCACAGTTATTCAAAATAGTATAGGTAACCTTTCCTTAAAAGGTCATACAATTAATATACATCCATGTTTACTAAAGAATTAACCTCTATTTTGTAAACCATAGGAATCACAACTCCTGGATCATTATATCAGAAGATCAAGAATGCTTCTGAATTCTTGTAATCTGTTTTTTGATCTAGGATTGTACAGTGCATTGTGAAAGGATTTATTTAGACTATGTGTGAGCTTAGTATGTGTTAATTAATAAAGCTGAATGGTTTTTAACATGTTAAACTTTATGTGTTATTAATAAAGTGTTATCCTACAATGAAAAAAAATTACCAAGCACCTGTAGATGTGGAAGAACAGAGTACACAACTATTAAGTTATACACAGATTTTGCCTGCCTGGCTGGTTGGTGCCCCAGCTCCTGCATTGTTCAAGGATCAACTGTATTTCTGACAATAAATTTGATAGCAGTGAAACTCTTTCTTACTTTGGGTCTGGGATTTCTGTTTTGTTTTGTTTTCCTTTTTGTTTTTGCTGCCATGGAAACACCTGCAGGTGCTCCACTGTGCCCCATCCCACTACACTAGAGTCCTAAGTCGGGGTCAGTGCAGACACGCGACAGGGTGACTTAGGGGAATGCCCCCACCTCCAGGCTAGAAAATCAGCACTTTTGTGTTTTCCAAACAGATTCACCCGATAACATCGTTGAGCTCATGTGCTGATGGGAACACAACTTATATTAAATTTTCATGGGTTTTCAAAGTTTAATCAATGTGGAAACATTTTCTTGGAAACAGAAGTTAACCAAAAGTTTGACCATGATTGTCTAATCACACTAAAAAGGAGAAACTTCCTATGTTACCAAGTAGGTCAAGATAGTATCTTTGAAATATATTTTGATTTTATTTTGCCCAGGTATCCAACCTCACCAACACACAGACACACACACACACAAAACACCTGTCCCTGGACGTCTTTCCTTTCTAGATTCCTATTCTGAGACTACATACCCTCTGTCAGTACACAGATGCTCAAATTTTGTGGGCATCCTCGACCCCCCCTTCTCCCGTCTCCCCAAGACTCCACCCAGTGATCTGCCCCTGCATTGCTGCTGCCCCATCTCAGTGCAGCCCTTGGGAGCTCCTTTGGGGACCAAGGAAACTGTTTCCTGCTAACCTCCCTAACTCAGATCTCTCTCCATCCTACTCCATCCTTCACACATCTGGTCAATTAATTTTCTTATATTTCTTAAAATATACATATATATATATATATATATATATATATATATATATATTCATGTCATATTCAGCTCAGAACCAATATTGACCAACTTTTATTTCTTAATAAATTGAGCTCATATCTCTCTGCCTGGTTTTCAAAACCCAGGACAGTCTTTGCCACCATGTTCACCTCCATCACTCCAATTCCAGCTCCTTTGTCCCCAGCAGGACTGAGCTTCTGGATTGTCTGTATCTGCCCAAACCTGCTGATTCCAGAGTCCTGCTCACTCGGTTCCCCCAGTGTTGGGCGGGGAGGTGGGGTGTGTGCTCTGATCCTCCCACACTCTCTACACACAGACATTAAGTTACAAGGATGCACTCTGCACTTCAGGCAGCCATTGCGCTCATGTATGCAATTTACTACCTGTTGGCCACATGACAAACACTCTATCTGTATTGTCCCCTGCAACCTTACAGCAACCTTACAAAATAGACATTGTGATCTCCAACTTACAGATGAGGAAACTGAAGCTAAGATAGATTGAATATTAAATACAAGGTCACAGAGCCTATAAAACGCACTTGGAGGATGCCAAGGAAATCACTTGATAGGAATAAATTTGTACAGAATAGAAGGATCAGTGCAATCTGTAATTCATATTGAGATAACATTATTCTGGAAAAATAAATATTAAATATAAATAAAAAATATAAAATATTAAATTTAATATTTAAGAGTAGATTTTTCTGATTGGTTTGAGTAGAGTGAAAGAAAGCATTTGAATAGGAAAGAGCGATTAGGTAAACTTCCAAGCCGACAGTTGGGCAGCATAGGGTATGAAGCTGACACACAGAGGAGGGGCTGGTCCACAAGTCTCTCCATTGACATGCCCACCACTGTGGACCTCCTACTTGTTTATCCACATCCTGTGTTAACTGGTTCTGTTGTTGGTGAATTTGCATTCAAAGGTAGCTTCTATTACTGAAGTGACACAGGCCACTCTGGTTTATGTTTGCATCAATATTCAAGGTTAGCCTTTCAGAGCCTTTCAAATATATGCTGTTGGGGAGATGGAAAGAGTCTAGTGACAGACAATAATGCTCCAGTGCGGTAACAGTTAATCATTCTGAAAGTGAAAACTGCATCACAGAAAACACAGAAGCAATTTAAGTCCAAGCCAGCAACGCTCAAGTTTACAGGCCATGTCTCTACTGCGTGAATATGGTCAGTGTGTAGTTGATGGCCCGGTCCCCATGTGCACAGGGCCACAGAGCACAGGACACCTGCTGTGGCCACTTCGTTCCAGAGACCAGATGCTCCTGCTACCAGCCTGGATACCAACAGTCCTCCCCTAAGGCGATGACATTCAGCAGAACCTTCTGTGGTGATGGACATTGTCCATTTTTGTATCATCCAGGACAGTAGTCTCTAGCCACATGTGGCTATTGGGCAAATGAGGAAATAATTTTTGTTTTAAATTGGGGTAAAATATACATAATCGAAAAGGTATCATTTTAACCATTTTTAAGTGTCCAGTTTAGTGGCATTAAGTACTTTTGTCATTTTTGTGCAACCATCACCACCATCCATCTCCAGAAATGTTTTCATCTTGTAAAAAATAGAAACTCTGTTCTTATTAAACAATTAATCTAGGTACCTCATATAAGCAGAATTCACAATGTATGTTCTTTTGTGACTGGCTTCTTTCACGCAGAATAATATATGTCCTCAGGCATCATCCATGTTGTACCATGTGTTAGAATGTCCTTCCTTTTTTAAGGCTGAATAATATTCTATTGCATGCCTTTACAGCGTTTTGTTTATCCATTCATCTGTCGATGGACACTTGGGCTGTTTCCTCTTGGCTATTGTGAATAATGCTGCTCTGGACATGGGTGCACACATATCTTTTTAGTTGAGGAACGAAATTTTTAATTTCATTTAATTTAAATTAACTGAAGTGTAAATAGCCACATGTGGCCAGTGACTACCATGGCGGACAGCAATCTCACTGGTGTAGCTGGACCACGGAGCACCTGACTTATGGGTTTGGACACACCCATCTCAAATAGTCCAGTGAGGAACAGGCAGTGGGGATAGTCCCGCATCTTTAGGCCGGGGCTGCTCTCCTGGTAATTTGGTCGATTGCACTTAGAGTTGTATTGAAATATTGAGAAAGGATGCAAAATTATGATCACTGAGGTCATGCACAGCGGTGCCACCAGCGTGGGGAGGCTCGGCGTGGTTGTTAACTGCTGTTCCACCTGAATCCTCAGAAACCTGAGCTCTCGGACCTGTCTCCTTTCTATTGAATGAAATGCCTGCAAGGACTCCACCATTAGGATCAATATCCCAGCCATTATGTTGGCAAAAGCAGCAAATCACATTTACGTGGATTGTCAGACTCATTATTATAAGCAGATGGCAGCTCACGCACTACAGTGCAAGCCCGAAAAGACTGACATTATTTCAAATTAAAATCTATAATGCTAATACACATCTCCGAGTCTTTGTGCAGGCCTGAGTGCATTAATCTTCGGAATGATCTGCTGATGTGCTCGCTGCTCTGGCTGTTTTCACATGAGTGGAGCTAAAAGGAAGGCTTTTAACTGAGAATGCTTAACATTTATTCATACAGATTGATAAAAGCTAACATGCAATTTTCTTTACTAGTAGCTCCCTAAGAAGAAAGAATGGACATTTGAAAGAGAAATTCCAAGTTCAGGGGACCCAGAAAGAAATGCTCCAACACAGGAGAAGCAATGTCATGCCCCTCAGCCCAACACAACTTCATCAGGTCTGTATATTCATCTAATCTCTGCAGTAGCCTTTTCTGAGCATCTGTGGAATGGAAAATGCCGCAAAGTGGAACTATTAGGAGAGACCCTCGATTTATCAAAGGTTTTTCATAAATGATGCTGGAATTTGTGCTTTCAAATTGAAAAAAGATGAAGAAAATTTTTTAGGAAACAATTGTTGCTGTCTTGTAACTCCTGTATGAAAAGGAACATTTTATGCTTTTGAAGACTGTACTTCTTTAAACCATTTACCCACATGTGTTATCTTTTTCTTAGAAAGTGACACATGAATTCTCTTCCTGAGGCCTTTGAACAGATGAAATTTTAATGATCGATGTGTCTTCTGTTGTTGTTTTTGTTCATGATTTGGATTTTCTGGTTGTTCTCCACGTGTGTTCTAAGATCCACAATCAGGTTAAAATATGCATAGAAACATCAGAGTACATAGAATGCTCAGAGAGAAAAACTGTTTTTATTTTTTTAATATTTAAGGAGGTGACAATTGCTGTAAAGCACACCCATTTGAATTAATTTATAACCAAAACCAGAAATATTTTCTTAATGGGCTGAAAACTATATTTTAGACAGAGTAAGAACTTTTTTCTAGTACAGAAAGAGGCCTTAAAAAATGAAAAAAGGAAATGTGTAAGTCGTACTTTACTAACTGGGTTAATAAGGAGGTGGTAGAACTATGGGCTTGAAGTGACATTTACACTGAAAAGATTTCAATTAATTTTTAAAAATTTTCTCTCCCAAGTCAGGTCAGAACCAAAGAGTCAAACCACTGGAAGAATTTGTTCAAAGATGTTCATAAGATAAGCTTGTCTGTCTATATTCCTATTAAAAGGGTTAATTATACACCCCATCCAATAAAACCGAGTGAGGTAATGTCTTGTTTATCCAATAATCCAAATGTTGGCAAGCCAGTTACACAGAACACAGCTACAAAACCTCAAAGAGTGAAGGCTGACCTCAAGACTGAAAGGAGACCAACTTCAACCAAGTCCCTGCACGTAACTCTGCAAAAACAATAAAGTGTGGAATTTCAGAAAATAAAGAACTTTAGGGCTCATTTATCTCACGCCTCTAACTTTAAAGATGAGAAAACAGGAGCCTAGGAATGTTACATGGATTATTGGACAGCACGCAGTGCAATGGTTTGTGTCCCACAGAACAGCCCAGGTGACATCTGCAAGTTCCAGGCGGCTGTGCATGTCTTGCTTGGTGCTGAGGAAGAGGAGAGCATGGCTGTGGGTTTGGAAGATGTTCGCCTGGGTGGGATTCCAAGGTGACGTCACGGGTCCCCCTCCATGAGGACGTGCTCTGTAGAATCCCCTCTCTTTGAGGGTGGGCCGAGCTGTGGATATGTTGGGATAGCCCTCCCATGGCTTTTGTTTCCTAGGGCTGCCATAAAGAGCACCATAGATTGGGCAGCTTAAACAACAGGAATTCATTGTCTCACGGTTCTGGAGGCCGGAAGTCCAAGATCAAGGTGTCTGTTCATACGGCTGGTTCCCTCCTGAGCCAGTGGGGAAAATCTGTTCCAGGCCTCTCCCCTGGTTTCTGGGTGTTTGCTGGCAAACTTTGGTGTTCCTTGGCTTCTAGAAGTATCACCCCCATCTCTGCCTTCATGTTCACATGGCAGTCTCCCTGCGGGTGTGTCTGTGTCCAAGTTCCCTCTGTTTATAGGGACACTAGTCCTATTGGATCAGGCCTACCCTATTGACCTCATCTTAACTTGACTACATCTGTAAAGACCCTATTTCCAAATAAGGTCACATTTGCGAGTACTGGGGTAAGGACTTCAACATTTCTTTTTTTTTGGGAAACAAAATTCAAATTATAACACCTGTGATTAGGTTTTGTTCTATGGCAAAGGTAAAGGTATTCTGCATGTGTAATTCAAGTCCTTGATGAGTTGAATTGCAGGTATTCAAAATGCAGATTGTCCTGGGGCACCTGACCTCTCTGGGTGAGGCCTGTAAGGAAGGTCTGGAGGAGACAGGATCCAGGCAGAAGGTGTGCTCTGCTCTGGCCTTAAGGAAGAAGAGAGAACTGAATGACAGGAGATGGCAGTAGCCCCTGGGAGCTTCGAGGCTCAGTCCTACAAAGAAAGGAAATGTCCCCTCCCCCCAGCCAACATCTTGACTACAGCCTGGGCCACCCTGAGCAGAGGGTCTAGACTCCTGACCCTGTGAAACTAAGATAATGAATGTGTGTAGTTTTAGGTCACTGATTTTGTGATAATTTGTTACGGAGCAATAGATAACTAATTCAGAAAGCACCTTCCACCTGCATCGCCTTGACGTCCTCATGGGTGAGGCTGGAATACAAAGCCTACCTCAAAGGGCCATTTTCAGAATTAAATATATATTAAATAAACATAAGTTCTATCCCAACCTACCACCCCAAACTTTCTCCTCATTTTAACAAACTAAAACTAAAATTGAGTAACCCAGAACTATCAAAGAAAGGCAAACTTTGTGATGCAAGAAGTTGAAGACATTTGAAATATACATTAGACAGACTGATGCCATCATGGCTTAATTGAAGAAAAAATTGCCAAAAGAAACATTCCAGTTCATTGGAAGATACAGTTTTACAAAAACCTCCATTTTAACATGCCAACAGCTAAATGAGTTATTTTGCTGATAACCTTCAGCTGCAGAAGTGATGCTATATCTCACAGATCAAATTTTTAGAGCAATTTTCTCAAAAGTCAAAATAAACCTATAAACTGTCATTGTTGTAACACCTTTTATATTCCACTGCTACTTATGTCCTGTTTGCAATGCTTCACACTTCCGTTCTTGCCTTCAACAGAATTTGTTCCCTGTAAGCAGAGGTCTCAGTGCCTTTCCGGGGCCTGGGAACAAAACGTAAACTTCCCTCTTTCATGGAGCTTACTCTTGAGCAGGAATGCAGTTCATATCATAAAACACATGTTAGCCTTTATTCCTCTCTCAGCACCTAGTGTATGTCTTCATTAAGCCATGAAGACGTTGTCTAGCTTTTGTAATACACATATTATGAAAACGAAGGTGTGCCTTGGCTTACATCTTCCATTTCTTATTGATGGTGTGGATGAGACACCTTATTTACCACTGAGCTCACTCTGTGTGCATGTGGCACAGAGTTTGAGGAGAATATTCTGCAGTTAGGAGCAGCCCTGCGTCTGGGGTAACACAGCCTGGGAGCCGCTTGTCAGTGGCGTGGTCTGGGCTGAGTTTCGGATTCTTCCCCGTAGACAAAGGAGTAACATCCATTTCTCAGGGTTGTTTGGATACTAAAAAAAAGTCTTGCACGTGAAAAGAATCTGTGTTCTAAGGCACTGGGAGTTGCAGACCTACCATTCACACCTACTTGATTGTAAAGTCCTTTTGTGCATAGTGTGTATTAATGATCATTTAAAAAATAAACTCCTTTTTATTAAAATAAAAAAATCCAATAACTTTGATATATTTAGACCCTGTAAACACATAAAACAGGTGTCAGAATAGAGGACATGCTTCGGTTTGTCCACCGGACGTTTCCGTGCGACACTCAACTTTGCCCATTTCGCCCTGCAAGGGTGAGGCCCCTCTTCCTCTCTGTCCATTTCCTCTCCCCATCCCACTGTATTATTTCTGACTTTATGAGGCCCCAGTTGACTCTCTTCTTACCCCTTTATCTGTGTTTGAGCCGCTGGAATCTCCCTGGTGCAGTCGTCTGGAGCAGATGCCGTGGAGCTGCAGGGCATGTCAGAGCGAGAGTGAGGACTGGGGCAAGACTGCGGACGTAGGAACACGGGCCCTGAATGAACCTGGCCTTCAGGACTCAGGCCCTCAGGGTCTCACATGCACCATACTGTGCTCTTCTTTCTGTCTTCCTCAGACCTGCCCCACCCTTGAGCCACTGCTGGTACAGCTGAGCTCTCCAAACCAAGTCCATTCTCCGCCTCTGAGTTTTCCCTCCCAATTCTACCTGGAACGCTCTTCTGTAAAGCTTTGTCGCCACCCTATCACTGAAAGTGCTCTTGGTAAGTCAGCGATGACCTTCATGTTCTGAGAGCCGATGGTCAGTCCTGACCTTACCTGACCCAGCAGCAGCATTTACCAGGGTTAATCAACTCCTCCTCGTGAGAACTGTTAAATCACGTGGTTCTGGAGCATCGCTTTCTCCGGGTTTCCTTCTACGTCACCGGCTCCTCCCTCTCAGAGGGACCCCTAACTTTGATACTTTCTTTTAATGTTCCAGACTCTTAAAGTCTGCATGCCTCTGGACTCAGCCCTTGGGTCCCATCTCTATTTAGATTTCTCCTTGTGATAGTGTCCAGTCTCCTGCCTTTCGATACCATCCACGCACCAACAAGTCCAAGTTTCCATTTCTAGCCCTATCTTTCCTCCTGAGCCTTTCACTTTATGGAGCATTTTATCTGTACCAAGCCCTTTAATTCTGGCAGCCACTCTGGAGCTAGGCCCTGTTGTTACCACCTTATTCTGCAGATGGGAAAATGAAGGCCCAGGAAAGTAGCCAACTCAATTCGGAGCCATATCCAGCTTCCAGTGTTGGTATTAAGTACTATGCTAGTCAACTCTGAATGGTCAGTAAATCCCTCAGGGGGGAGAAAGATCCATGTTTTCAAATTCTTGGCTAATGCCTTTCGTGTTTCCTACACTTCCATGCATATATGGACTTTGTTCATTTGACAAATAATCATCAACCCCTTCACATATGTTAGACACGGGCTTGCATTTGTACTCCACTTTGTGACCTACAGAATGATGTCAAGACACTTTCCTAGGTGATTTTCTCAACCAGTCTATAAGGAAACAGGACAAGAATTTTTGTTATTATCTCCACTTCCTGGATGATATCCGAATCAGCCTAACCCCCTTACGATTCCCTCCCTCCAGCTGGAAGCATCCAAGGAGCCTTAACGAAGCAGGTTTCCCTGACGATGCCTCAAATTTTTCTCCAGTTCTTCATCGTGGACCACCCTGCTATCTTGTTCACATCTTGCTTCGCTGCTTCTTCCAATCCCCAAAGCAGTTAGCATTTTGGCCAATCGCATTCAGGGACTCTGCATCACTGCCTTTGCCAACTTCCCACCCTCTGGGTCTCAGGAGGGCGCAGAGGAACACAACAGAAGTCCGGGAGAAAATCTGTGTCCTCCACATCTGGGCTGGGAGCTTTCCCTGCTACTCTGTGTTGCGGTCCTGAGCCTCACTGATGTCAGATGTTGCTCTGTTATGCGAGTCCTCGCTTTAAGCCCTTTAACTTAGGAGCCAAATTATGAGTCCAGTTTTATTCTTAGAGCCAGAGCAGACACAACCAATTTCATTTCAATGCTCTGATCATAAACCTCCATGTTAAGGTTGCCCCTTTAAATCAAGTGTTTATGGGTCCTAGAAGCACCACCTGGAAATTTTACCTTAAGGTCCTAAAGTCATTTGGCTACAAATTACTTAATATTCTCTTACTCCTATTTCCGTGGTCTGGATTTGATTATTTCTAATTATCATAAATGCCCTTCTGCATGCCAGACTTGTACGGTTACAGCCACTCCATCAGCCGAATATTTTATGCTCATGCTCAGAATCAAAGAGAGCAGAGTTCTAAGTCACTCACGTCTTCCCAGCCCAGGGCGGCTGAGCCATTTAACAACCTTCAAACCTCTTATCCTGCAACAGAGAAAGACTACGAGTGGCTCATCCTTTTCCTCATTGTGGTCGGTCAGATTCTATCATATGGGCTGTTGTCTTTCCTCCTGAAAATAAGCGCTGACTTCACACAAACAACCACGATAGATGTGAGAGGCTTCTTTGCTATTAGCTTGGATTGTGGCTCCTTTTGTATATTTTATAATCGTATGAATCGTGGTCCCAAGTACAATTTTGTGTTGTCCCCAGCTTTCGGAGAGGTCACGGGAGATGACTCCTGCTGGAATTTGATTATTCCGAGAAGCCCAAGGAGCCTGGTCCAACTCTGGGCAGCACTCCCGGGCATAAAACACCCAGAATCGATGCTTTCATCCCCGGTCTTACTCCTGACCCCTGCTTTTCAGTCCAGCTCATCCTGCAGGCTGAGTATTCGGAGCTGTGGCTCCTCCGGGCTGTCAAAGGTGCAGGATAAGAAAGCTGAGTTACAGCAGGAGGCGAGACGCAGGTCACTCCCTGACTTGGCGCTGACCTTTTCTGCTCTGAAGGCCCCTGCTTTCTTCAAGAGTGAGCCAACCTGACAGAGGCAACACCCAGACTGGAGGCTCGCATGCATCCTTTCCACTCTGTATTCACAAACTAGAGACACTTTCCCTCTGCTGCTCATTCCCTTCAAAAATTCTGATGTACTTCCCAGTTTAATTTGACAAACACTTCTGCCTGGGTTGCTTGCTGTAGGGTCAGGCGTACAGGGCCATTAGGAATGGCTGGACCTGTCAACATTTCTCCTTTTAGGCCTTTGTCCAGTCAGACCCAAGCTCCAGGGATTTGGTGACTAGCAGAATAAGGCTGGATGTTTATCATGCTCTTTTCTACTTTACCTTTAAAAATCCAAATAAATCATTACCTGACCATGATTAAATGGAAATTGTCTATAATAAGGAATCAAAGGAGAATGAAGCAAACTCTTTCAAATACCCTGAGCTTCTAGAAAAGGAGGTGGGATCAGATGACTTAACTTTATAACACAGATTTTGATGTTTTCAGTCTTCAATTTCTTCCAAGATAAAAATTTCTAAACAACAGAAACCACTCATAGTATAGAAGTAATTGCGACTAGGCTTTCAATAAATAAATGATGAATTAACAAAATATAGAATTCTTTATTTGACCTTTAATCATTAATATGATTATTAATAACCTTTGCATGGCTTGCTATGGTCCCACAGAGCTAGAAAAAACATTACCTGCTAATGATTTTAGCTGTAAATTGAATGGATCATCAACATTTGTATAAAACAAACAAGCAAACAAAACAACAGGGAAGAGGTCTGTGGGACAACACTAAACATTTTGGGTCCTTGAAGGCAGGGGAGGGGTCCCACCAACCACAAGGAACAGGACCCTGCAGAGGCTGGCGGGTCTCAGTGCAGCAGCCATGGAGACCCTGCTCCCTAGAAGGACAATATCCCTGTCACCTGCCACAAAGAACTCAGAATAAAAAGTAAAAGTTCCTGAACACAGCATACAAGCCTTTTAGGAAGTATAAATATCACCATCGCTTTTTCCCTGAGTCATCTTCCTACAACCAAGGCTCCAGCCACTCTGATCACTCATAAATCTTTTCTGCAGCCAACAGGATTTTTCTAAGAACTGATCTCACAGTTGTGAGATACTGTAGATAGGCCATTTTAATATCTGTCACCTGCTGTATTATTGCAGCATCATACCTGTTTCTTTTATTGAAGAGTTATTTTAGCCATTTATATTCCATATATTTATGGAATTTATATATAGTTATTTTATACAATTATCAAGGGGTTTGTTTGTTGTTAATAATTTAACCCTTAATATCTTGCAATTTACTCTGAGTAACACATGAGCAATATCATTATCAAATAGTTAGATATTTAACCAACTTGTCAAAGGCAGTTTCCTGTTTACAAATTCTATTGAGAGTATCAGCTATATGTTCAGAGATAGCTGGGAAATTTTGCTTTCAAAATAAACAAGCAAGTGCTTGTTATGCCTGAAACTGTCCTTTAAAAAATGTTCTTTTGGAAATAGTATTGTGACATGATCTTTTTATATTAAAATAATTGTAGAGGCTTCCAGTATGTCTGAATTTTCTTTATGTCTAATTACATTAATTCAGGATCTCCTACCCTTAATCACAAACATGTCAATGCTGCTACAGTTGTTAAATCTGATGAATAGACTTATTTCTTAAATCTCTGCTTTTACCCCCTCTTTCACATGCATTTGCTCAATGAGCATAACTTTAAATCATCTCAGTCGAGGAGGGAACAGCCAGTGTATGCTGGGAAATGTTTCATTACCTGCTGCCTGAAAAGAAGAAAACACACCCTGATTCTTAGCGTTTGCTGATTTCTCTGATATATACGCTCCCTGCAGAGTCAGGTTCAAGCTACCGAGGTGTCAGCACTAAACACGGTTGGGGAGATGGACACCAAGCAGAGTTGGGGAGATGGGAAGAAATGCGCACAATAAACTCTCCAGAGTTGTTTGGTGCCACATCCAGTTTTTTTCCAAAAAAAGGAAACGAAAAAAACTATAATGACCTCCTTGTCTCAAGACCTCGCTCATGCTCTTGAGTAAGGAGAGCACTAGACATTTTTTTCTTCCATCCTATAGGATGTTTCATTGCACAAATCCTGCAGCTAGTCATTCCTACCCGATGATTGTTCACCAACACGTGAGGTGAATGCAAGTACACCTGAGCTTTCTAGGCTAAATCTGTGCAGCTCTATCCTCCCACTGTGCTTCAAGACATATATGCATTTGTTTCCTTCTCTCAGAAGCATGGTGCACTAAACTCTTCTTGTGATTACTGACACATCATGGGAAGGACCTGGGAAACCATGTTCTGCAGTCTTAAGTCACCTAGAAGTCACTGTGTCAACCTCCTTCCAGAGGAAGAGCCTAGGTACTAGTGGAATCTTCAGGGCTGTGTCTCATGTTGTCTGGGGAAAGAGGGCGTGTGTTTTGTGGGTTGAGGGTTTAAATATTAAAATTGCTTGAGAACGCCAGGGTATAGCTCTCCACGATGGAAGAGGAAATACTAGCCCAAGATCCAGGAGTGAACAGTATCCAGATTTCATCTTTAGTCCAGGTTCTTGGACTGGCTGTGAGCTGGAAATAAATCACTAAGAAACGGGGCCACTGATGCCCAAGCATGAGCCTATCATATGTCCATCCAATTTAACCAAGTTGGGGAAAGATTGATCATCCTTCAACAATAATCATGATAACTCCCTGCACCCTAGGGGTCTCAGGATAGCTGCTTAGAGCCTACTTGTATGAGAGATATCAGAGGCATGAAGAGTCAAGGTGATAAATGAGTTAAGAACCCAGTGTTCTCTCTTTGGGTGTGAACAGTTGTCTTTCTTGGGTTTTTGCATAAACCCCCAGAGCCCTTAGAAATGCAGGGAAGATGGAGAGACATAGGGGAGGTACTAAGCTGCTTGCTAACATGTAGAGGGGGCTACAGTGATTAATTAGAAACAATGCAACACCTACAATATGTTACGAAGCAGTTTATGATAATTACATGTGACTATTTTGTACTGTTAAACGGGCAAGTACTAGTAAACACGACTTAGTTAATAGGAACTGTCTACATGGATTGTGATTTTTCTTAGAAATATGCTTCATAAGGATGAATTTTTCTCTCTGCAATTAATGCTGAAAAAGCAATGGCATCCCCACTCCCAGTGGGGATCAATACTGCAGAAGAGTGAACTTCTCTGTGTTTCTTCTTCCCTTTCTTTGAGTTTAGTCAGATGTTCAAATGTTAAGACCTTCTCGTGAGGACTGTTTATAGCAGATGTTTGTGCAATCCCATAAGAACAGACCAAAAAGAGGATATAAAATAGGGCCATGATGAAGATTAATAAATTGATTAAATATGATTCAGAAAGCACACGGAGATCCTGAGAGTGTGAATGAGAAATGGAACATTTGATAGATGCTGCCATTGATCTTTTTGGAGAATGGAATTTTAAAGTGGATTTTGTTTGGAGTATAGAGTTCTCTTAGGCAGAATGCTTTTGCTTCATAACAACCAGTTTTTCATTTAATTCATTGTCTCCTTACATTCTCTTCCGGTTTTAAACAAGATTAAAAGTCAGTATTTATCCAAGAAAATGGCCATACCCATTTTCTTCTACATATTGTCCTGGCTTTCTGCTGCTAATAGGGTCAAGTTTGGGTTAGAGGCCATTGCCCCATGGAGATTAATTTCCCTTGTGGTGAATTCTCTTTGTCACCAAGAGGAGAGTCAAACCCAGGCCAAGTGTGAAAAAGAATGAAGACAGAGGAACAGGCTATTCAAATAGTCAGTAATAGGACAATTATGACAAGTATGGCAAGAATTCAAGATCATCACCTTTGCTCTCTGTCTATATAGGCATGCACATGGTACACATCTTCAGTGACTCTGACCAAGACTTAAGCTCCTCCACCCTGAAAAATTCCATGGGTGATGATGTCATCTCCTTTCTCTTCCTCCCCCCTCCTCCTTCTCCTCCTCCTCCTTCTCCCATTCTCCTTCTTCTTCTTCACATTCTTGGGAAAAGTATACTATAAACTCAACATACAAAAAAGTACTTACAATAACAGGAAAATTATTATACAAATAGATTTTGGCCTATCTGGTCCTTTGTCTTTTTCTTGCAAAGGATGGCCCAGAAGATGTTTGTTGCTATCTGTGTCAAGTAGAATCTCTAACTTTAAGTTTATGTAACTTCTCCCCCTCTTAACCATGGCGAGGGGCCAAATATCCTCTTGCTTAGAGTTTTAAATTGATTTGTTTTTCTAACATACGTTCCAAAGTACATCTTGTTATAGATAAATTTTATATAACAACATTGTATGTGAAAATAGGCCCTGAGTTTGAATTTCTTGTGTTGCTTTGGTATCAGCAGGAAACTTTGAAGGGATGGAGATTTCATCTGGAGATATTTTGAGCTCACAACCCCTCACCATAATACACAATACTAAAAAAAATCTGTGCTGAGGACAGAAAAGAGGGAGAGTCCCATTACCATCTGTGGCTATTTCAAGGTGCTCTGTTCTTGATGCTTCATGTGATGGTGGTGGCAGCCCAAATGGGCACACCATTTCACAGCCTTTTCAGAGGCCACATAATTTGTACCACACAATGTCATGAAAATTTTAACAGCATGTTTTCACTCCAGTGGTAATGGCCATGGCTGAAATGTACTCAACACCGACCCTGGGCTCCTGAAGAGGTGAGAATTTATCTTTACACCATTCCTCACCCTCAATGTTTGACTTCCAAGACTCTCTTTACTACTCTCTCTGTTTTCCAGCATGAGCACCAACTAATCAGACAAAAGAATACATGCTTTTCTTCATCTTTTTGTTTCTTCTCTTGTGGTTTGGTGATTTTCTTTAGTAGTATGCTTGTGTTCCTTTCTTCTTAGTTTTTGTGTATTTATTGAAGGTTTTGAATTTGTAGTTACCTTGGGATTCACCTATGTTGAACTATAACTATATGTACTTGTTTTATGTTGGCAGTCATTTAAGTTCTAACACATTCTAAAAGATCTACATTTTTACTTCCCTCCCCCAATTTTGTGTTTTTGATGTTATATTTTACATCTTCATGTTTCTCCCTTAACTATTTATTGTAGTTATAGGTGCTTTTTGTAATTTTTTTCTTTTCTCTTCATACTGGCTTATTTAAGCAGTTGATCCTCAGTCCTTAATATATATATTTTTTTCTAGTGGGATTTCTCTTTCCTATTGATTCTTACTTCTTTTCCAGTTAGAGAAGACACACAAGATAAGGATGTCCACTATTGCCACTTATATTCAACATAGTATTGGAAGCACTAGCCACAACAATCAGACAAGAAAAAGAAATAAAAGCCATCCAAATTGGAAGGAAAGAAGTAAACCTGTCATTATTTGCAGATGACATGATACTCTACATAGAGAACCCTAAAGTCTCCACACAAAAGCTATTAGAACTAATAAATGAATTCAGTAAAGTTGAAGGATACAAGATTAATATACAGAAATCTGTTGCTTTTCTATACACTGATAATGAACTACCAGAAAGAGAAAGTAAAAAAAAAAATGAAACAAAAAATTCCATCAAAAAGAGTAAAGTACCTAGTAATACACTTAAACAAGGAGGTGAAAGACCTATACTCTGAAAACTATAACAAACATTGATAAAGGAAACTGAAGATGATACAAAAAATGGAAAGATAATCTGTGTTCTTGGATTGGAAGGATTAAAGTTGTTAAAATGACTATACTACCCAAAGCCATCTATAGATTCAATGCAATCCGTATCAAAATACCCATGACATTTTTTCACAGAACTAGAACAAATAATCCTAAAATTTCTATGGAAGCGCAAGAGACTCTGAATTACCAAAGCAATCTTGAGAAAAAAGAGCACAGTATGAGAAAGTGGAGAAAAATCATTACATTATAACTAAGAGTGGAACAAGTAGCAGGTTGCCCATCCTAGATCAGTTTCCAAAAGGCTGACATCAAGGGGGTGGTCTGGGCAAGATGGCATTAGTGGGAGTGGGCATGACTCATTGGGTAAGTGACACATTGCAAGGTGAACAGGATCAAAGAAGATCAAGATCATCAAAGAAGGTATTGATTTGGGGTTAATGGTTAGAAATAAGGATGAAAGGCAAAAATTAGAAGCAAACATTTCTTTTCTTATAAATGAAGAAATTGAGAAAAGATAGAGTAGGTATCATTGGCTGCACAGATTAGCAAGACATTCAGACACTTATGCTCTCTAGGTCTCACTACAAGGGCAATGTTCACCAATTTCTATCTCTTCTCTCCCATCTGGTGCCGAAGCAAACCGGCAACCTCTACTGGAATGAATTTGAGTTCAAATAAAGGATTGGGTAAGAAAAAAGATGTATTTTATAACTGCCACATAACAAACAGCTCTTTAAAAAGAACATCTATTCCCTACCATGTACTATTTGTTTTTATTTTAATAATAATTGCCCCAAATTCCATAACAACCCACAGATTGTGTTCACAGGTGTTGTGTCTCCTAACCTTCCCAGTAGCCCTACATAGGAGAGGGGATGGGGGAGATGACCCTGGTGAAATATGAAATGGTTCTACAGCAAGTAGGTGGCACTGTCCAGACTTGACCATGACCATGAGTGTCCTAAGACCAGTGCTCCTTGAGTCTAAGCAGCTTGTGCAATCTCACCTCATCATGGACTCACAGGCACCATAAAAATGAAAAAAAAAAAAAAATACCAGCTCTACATTTCATGTCAAATTTATACATTTTACTAGATACACTGTATTTCTGATGTAAAACCTGGGTTGTGAATACATTCCAAGTGATAAAGAAGATATCTAAGATATAAAATTTCTTTATGAAAATAGCTGTGCCTCTAAGATCAAAAGCAATAATGTTAATTGAGGAAGATTTTTTTGTATGATCCACTGGTAAACACACATTTTTTTGTGTTTTTGTCTCTTTAAAGCTCATACTTTAAAAACAAAAGTATTTTGTTATACACATTATGTTAATATCTTAAGAATTTTCAACAATTTAAATATTTTGGAGATCCTTTCTTAAATTAAATATATTCGCTCTGAAAGTTGGTGTGTGAGAGAAAATAAAGGGGAAAAAAGAGAAATGTTAACACCAGGAAAGAAGACATAATTAAGACTTAATAGAGCAAATTTTACAGAGGAAAGTCCATAACACATATGACATCTTCATTAATACAAAGTAACTTCCATTTTAATCCATGTTGTTACAATATGTACAAAACAAATTAATAAATCTTGGGATATCATTTTAAAGTGTGAACAGAACAATTAATTTTAGTGAATGCCAGTTTTGTGTTATTGATGGTAATTGTACATGTCCTCATCTGCTTATGAAAAATTAGATAATTTTATCCAGCTTGCAAGTAATTTTTCTTTCTACACCATGCAACTGGAGTGGTCCGGCCATTCCGTTCTCTCAGACTATCCTGTGGGAACCATTGGTTGGAATGTCTAGACACCTTTAAACCTTGTAGAATTTCCTGACTGGAAAGAACCATGACAGTCATTTTGTACACATCCTTGGCAATGAGAGAGCTTTGCTGGACCTCCTTTGCACTGCTCTCAACTCAATAAACAGCGATTTTCCATTTAATTTTGTACCTTCTTTACCTTTCGCTCAGAACTAAGGTTAAAGGTGGGTTCCTTTGTTAAATACAAGGTAAAAAGTCCAATGTGTATATCGTATTGTCATTTACCCTTACAAATATCTGAGCATGCTTAATATTCAAGTTCTAAATCATCAAGTAGAATAGCTCAGTGACAACTTGTTTACATAAAATGTCTTTTTGTTGTTGTTGCTTCCTTTATCATTAAACAACTATCTTTTGAGTGTCTGCTCAGTGCTAGGAATACAGCAGTCAATTAAAATCAGGGTTAGGCTTTGACTTCCACTTATAATGTAGAAAGGAGTACAGAGCCTTGCTTCAACCCTAATGAGGAGAAGAAGACAGTCAATCTACTAAATTTTGTTTAAGAGAGATGATTCGCAACTCAACCAAGGAACCAAAATCCCATAGAGAAACAAATCCCTCAAACAAGAGGCAAACAAACTGGTTCTTTCCCTTTGGTGGAGCACAAAAGAAAGGGGTGGCCCCATTTTCAGTGGATATCAAGAACTTAGATATAATTGTAAAGAATTCTTCTAGACTCAGTGCTGGCTGCTATGTTAGTTTGGAGTAACTGCCCACACCCCACCCCGAAACAAGCAATGTTTGCATTCACTTGCAGTCATATTTCCATAGACCTTTATTGTGGACACATATGAGAAATCTAGGGGAGGCAAGAGGATGGTGCAGGTATGCGGGAGGTAACGGGGGGCTCCTGGAGGACAGGTGTAAAGCCTGCCTACAAGTACAGAACAGTTTACTTCCACATTTCTAAGAAAGTTTCTCAGTTCATTCACAGTCTGGAAATTATTTTCCCACAAGGTTGTGACATGAGTAGAACAATTATTACTGTAAACACCATGGAGTTAGGATGAAAATGCATTCATAGATTTCACATCCAATCAACCACTTAAATCTTATCCTTCACCCAAAATTGTCCAAGATCCCAGAGAATTTACACAGTGAAGAAGGTCTTTCTTTATATCTACTCTCAAGCAAGGGTGGTACCAGATTCTGATATGTGCCTGTCATCAGTGACCAGCTGGCCTGTGTGAACAGTTTAGGTTTCTGCTGTCTCAATGGCAGGCATGTCGACACCTCAAGGACATCTTACTGACCCAGGTAGCTGCTCAGGCCATCCAGGTACCTTGAGAGGAACATAATCCTTTTATCATTCCTCAATTTGGGACTCTGGTTTTATCACCTCTCCTTTATCCCACTGATGAGGGAAACATTCCTGACCTAGAGTAATGGGAATGGGTGAACACTCAACACTGGACAGATGAGGATGACAGAGTTTATTGGTGACATGTACTCTCAGTCCAGGGAAGGACAGGGCACACCAGGCAGGGCCTCAAGAAGGTCACACTTGGGACAGAGTGAAGCAGCAAGAGCTGCAGGGGAGCAAGCTTTGTAGTAACACGGGGGTGAGGTGCCCCCATGATTGACTTGTTTGGATAATCCCCTGGGCTGGCAGGGAACTGACACCACTGCTCAAATATAAACAGGAGGTGCTCCCGGTCCTCTCAGTAAGCAGGGTGGTCTGTCTGGAAACTATCCACTGGAGCAAGTGAGGAAGGACTTTGTGGTGAGAACAGTCATATCAGGTGTAGCAGAGATCAAGGCAGCACAGAATATGGGCCTTTTCTTTTAGGTCCTTAATCACTGGTGCCCAAGGTTTCAGGAGTAACAAATCACCTCTTAATGTTGGGTCAGGAGTCATTGTCAAATTTGTCACCTTGCTGACCCAGAATCTATGTCTCCTTCCCTCCATCCTGTGTACTACTTATGCCTTGGAAAGCATTTCTTCTAAAACTTGAAAAATCCCAAATTCCTCTTTCTCAAATAGTGGGATCCAGCACACTGTTCCCACTTACCCTGGGGGACTCTACTCACCTGTCTTGAGGAGGCCACAACCTTATCAACTCATGTGATTTGAATTGTCCTCAGTTAATTTCAAAGGGTTCACACCTATCCCTCTGACATGACCAAATTCAAAATTGAAGATTTTCTGCATTTCTCTTGCTAGAGAAGGAAGTTAAACCACCATGTGTAGGTCATTCCATCCATATGATTCTCACTTACTAATGAAGAAATAGGGCATAAAAATAGAGGGGGCATTACAAGATCATCCTGCTATTAAAAGTTAAAGCCACTGTAAGTTTTGATATCTTTCTACTTTTGTACATATCAGTCAATAATCTTAACTCACAAATGCACACCTTACACACTGTCATAGTTACTTCATGTATCATCTATCCATTGCTCTGTAACACATCAAAAAGAAATCTTAGTTAAAAGCAACCATTTTATTTGCTTAGGTGTTTCTAGATTAGAAATTTAGGATGGGATTTGCTGGAGAGTTTGTTGGCTGATGTCACTTGGGGTCACACATCTGGTGGCTCATCTGAGACTAGATGGTCCACAATGGCTTCATGCACCTGTTGGGGGTTGGTGCTGGCTGTTGATGGTTCATGTGTCTCCAGAAGAATAGCCTGGATTTCTTTACATGGTGGCCTGGTTTCAAGAGCTAGAAGTTGCAAGGACTCTTGCTGCCTATGCCTGGTGGTTATGTAACATCTCTTCCAAACCCAACGTCTAGACTAGATTCAAGGGTTGAGAAGACAGACTCTGCTTCTTTATGTGGGGTGATGAAAATGTGGGTGACACTTGATTTACTACATTTAATTTCTATGAAACACAGTTTTACAACTAATTGGTAAAGAGTTATTCTATCCAAAAGATACAGTAGATGTTCTGCTGTTATTTTATTAGATATCCATAAACCAGGAGCTCATTTCAAACTCAACAGATTTTTTAAAATTAAATGTTGATCTCTTCAAATATTTAACATAACATCTTAATAAATAAAAGATTATAGTCCTTATTCCACAAAGGGACCTATCACAGTTTTCTAGCTAGTTCTGCTTTTATTTTTATATTGCCCATCTGGCAAGTGTCTGTCTGAGTACTTTAGAAGCCAGAACAAAGTTAAATTTAAATAGACAGAAACCCAAGAACACCGCCAAGTCCGAGAGACAGGATTCCTTTTCAGCGAGAGGGGGCAGGGCAGTATAGCTTTTAAAACTGTCTTCTGAGCCTGAAAAATCTAAGCTCTCTTGCCATCCTGAAATTCATTCATCCTGTGATCTTGAAACCATTTGATGACCTTCTTGGTCTCTTCATTGGAATGGGTGTAAAGATGGCAATGTGACTGCTTATTGAGGGGTTTAGGTAAGACATTTATGAACCATGAAAATTTCAGGATTTTGCACTTCAGGTGTTGGAAGAGTTCTGATGGACTCGTGCTGCAGGCCTGGGGGACTCCAAGCACCCTTCTCTCAGGGACTTGTTTTCACAACTGGGCATCTAAGCCCCTTGCAATTCTCCTGGATTTTACTTTAATCCCAGGAATGCACTTTGCCCCTGGAATAGAAGTTTGCTTCAAAGCAGCAGGAGGATGACTGAATCAGGAGGGACGCCTTCTACCCGCCATCTCACGATACCGCTAGAATGGAGACCAGGCCAGAACCTCGGAAAGCTTCCAATCAGCACAGGTGGGAAACTCCTAGTCCAGGAGCGGCCGAGGTGCCTCTCGGATCCCACTGGACATCTGCTCTCCCAGAATCCCGAATTACTTTTTCCCAGTGCTCTTTGTGATGAAAGGTCACATAATGCTTTTTATATCACTTTCCATGTTAATGAAATAGTAGAAATTGTAAAGTACTTCCTCGCAGCACATGAACATTACATTTAGGCATCTGGTCTCCTTAGGCTCTTCTTTGCTGTGGCAGCTCCTCAGACTCTCCATGACCTTGACAGTCGTGAGGAGCACTGGTCATGTGTTTTATAAAGCTCCTCTCAATGGGGATTTGTCTGATGGTTTTCTCATGATTGGTCTGGGGTTATGGGCTTTAGGCCACGGAGGTAAAGTGCCATCTCATCACATCGTATCAGCGGTCCATGAGCTCACCGTGACTTTTCACAGCTGGTGTTGACCTTGATCGCCTGGCTGAGGTCATGTGTGTCGAGCTGCTGTCAAGTTCCCCTGGCCCATACTGTACTCTTTGGAGCTGAGTCACGAAAGGCATCCCACACTTAGGGAGTGGAGATTTATGCTCTAGTTTCTGAGAGTGGAGTTTGTACACAAATTAGAGGGAATTCTCCTACATTGGGAGAAATTATGTCTTCTCCTTTCCATCCTTTTTTAGGATAAAATGAAAACTATTGTGCCAAAGAAAGCCACCGATGGCTTGGTCCTGCCCACCTCTGTGACCTCACTTCCCTCCACTCTGCCCATCCTCGCTGTTCTGTGCTCTTTTGGTCTTTCGATGCTGCGTTCATGCCAAGCTCATCCCACCTCAGGGTTCCAATGCCAGCTGGTCCCCCTCTGAAAATTCTGCTCTACCTCTGCGGGGCTGGGTCCGGCCAAGACAGCTACCCCAACGTGCTCCAGCAGGTCACACTTCAACTATATACACATATCTTCAAAGCCACCATTTGCTTGAAATTCAGAGAAGATGTTATTTATCCTCAGAAGAGCTTTCTGAAACACATTATACTTGATTTTCTTTGGTTTGTCATTTCTGTTATCCCTAGATTCTGTGTGAAAATGTGTTCCTTGCTTCTTACTTAATGCATGAAACTGGGATATTCATGAGTCAATTGAAAATCACTCATCCATAGATATTTTTTTTGTGGTCATACAATACTGAACTTTGGGGAAAGAACTAAATCTAATCCCCCCCAAAGACTGACATTAAAATGAGTTAATTAACATATAATATAAGTGCTATATTAGTCATATCTGCGATTTTTATCAGTTACATTTAATTTTATTTACTTACAGAAACATTTAACAAGGAATTAGAAATTGCACATCATTTTACCAGCCTGTGACAATCATCTTAAATAAGATTATATGTATTCTTTCAGGCCTATTTTCTATCCACATTTTTGCACTAAGTTGAAGAAAAAGAAATACAGTCCAGAGCAATTTTATTCCATTTACAAAGTTCAGTAGACAGGATGGAGTTATCAACCCAGGACCAATGTCTCCTCTGGGGACACCCACCTCCAGCATCAAGTTTTGGCTATTTGAAAACCTGCCTTTTACAGTCAGACGTTCAGGAAAATGCATTTCCACATCACTAATTCATTTTTTTTTAAAATGGTGAGTGATTAGATCATTTATTTTAATCTGGCACTTGGACAAGATTTTTGTTTGTTTACTTATTCATCTCTTACTAGATGCTTTTAATTCCTAAAAAGCTCCTAAGAAGACACGATGGAGCTATACGAATTTACTCCAAGATTCTAGCAGCAAAACCCTGGAGGATTCTCTTCTCTACTTAGAAACTTAGAAGAGCTGGTGGCCAGTGTTTACAAGCCAGGCTGTATATTATACCAAGTAAAATTCCCAGGTCTAATTTCACTCTACTCTATTGATGTAGATAAATGCAAAATCTATATAATGTTAAGGAGATTTCTCAGATTCCTATTAGAAAGTCACTATTACAAATATAGTAATGTTTCTATTGAACGTAGGTAATTTTCATTGCCCAAGACAATGATGGACAAATGATAGTAGATGAATTTTCTTGATGACCAGGTGTGCTTGATTCTGGAGATGCTGAGCTGGTGCTCTTTCTTTGCGTACATGAGCATCGAATGAGTTATTGAGGTACAGAGATTGAGGCTCCCTCGTGAGTGGTAAACAGGGCTGTGGACAAAGGTTTCCTTGCAAAGATGAAATGAGCATGGGACAGGATGAAAAGTTCAAGGCGTGATGGATGGGCCGTCCCCACTGAAGGTCACACGACCAGGGAGAATCAGCCACTTAAAATGTATTAGACAAAGTAGTGGAAAATAACAATGCTTTCTCTTTTTGAGCTTCACTGGAGGATGGATGTGCCTAATGAAAGGAGGTGACACTGAGTCTCCATCATTGGCCTCTGAGCTGGGGACAGTGGTGATGCTGTTGGCCAAGAGTGATGTGAACCCCAGGCAAGAGGCTGCAGAACTCCTGGGCCTCACATGTGTGTGTGTGTACCATTGCCATCACTGTTATTAATGTAGGTGCTGTTACTTCCTGAAGGAAACTGAGATCAGCAAACAGTCAGACCCACAAGCCAACTAGGCTAAAAAGGGAACCAGTAAATTGACAAAAATCTGGTCCATGGTGGTGGCTTGAAAGTCCAAACAGCCCATGCATGAGCAAAAGTGGATTGGGTTTTTTACATCCTTGTCATTTCTCCTGGTCACATTCAAACTGCTCAGAATCTGGAGTATTGCCAACTTAGCGTTCCCGCAATGTGGCGTAGAAGCAGAATGGGTGCAGGTCTTGGGGCTGAAGGAAATGCGGATTTCACTTAGAAGAGATGTTTCGCCTTGACATCCCTAAACTGTGATTGCCAAGGTTTCGGGGCCTCCAGCTGCAGACTGGAGGGGTGAGAAATGTTGGAGATTGAGATCTTCCAGCCACCGTTTCTAATTATGCTTGGAGAATTGGCATTAAAAAATCCAAAAATGTGTCCGTTTAGTGAAAGGCTGATATTATTTACTAACTAATGGAAAAGTAAACTGTGGCAGCTCTGATGCAAAAGTTAATTGCATCTATACATTGAAATGACACCATTCTTACAAAGTAGTTTCTCATCTGTTCTGAAATGTTTTTGGTCGCAACAATGGCTCACACACACAACCAAGTGGAAACATTTATCTATGGAAAATTGATGCTGAAGAAACCTAATAGATATGTTTCCGACTCATTCTAAGTTGGTTTTAATTATGGATGGTAATTGTTTCTACTTTCTGCCATCCTTCTCAGGTGTAGCCGAGGATCTGTGAAATGCTCTTTATAAAATCTCAGCGAGGCTAAGAGATGCAGAGATTGTCCTGGTAAAAGTTAACATGAGCAACAGGAAGCAGCAGGACTATATGGAGATGGATCAAAAAGGAGGGGTGAGAAGGAGGAGAAAACACATCCCGGAAGATGTGCCCAGGAGGAGGAAGCAGGCCCCTGGACCTAGAGTCCCTGGCACTTCATTACGGTACCTGACAGCGGGTAAGAATTCCATACATGTTTATGGGATTGAAAGGCAAGGAAGGGCTAAGGTCAATGACTTCTTCAGCCTCCACCTGCTGCTAGAGACGGTGTGCCCTGTCCAACTCCTGAGCCTTAGACAAATCATGAATGGCTTTGGCTCATTCAAAGCTTCCAAGTTTTTTACGTAGGTTGAGAGTCATGATGATAAACAACATCAGAACCACCTGAGCTCAATGTGACAACTATTTGAATCAGGAAGGCATTGTGTATAAAATGGAATTACAGCATTTAAAATTCTCCTAAAAGAAAAGTTTTTACGTAGTTTGAATGACAATCTGGTCAAAGAATGAGTGATGGATTTATTCATGGAATACTCTACAGTTATTATAATCAAATAAGTAACACCACCAAAGTTTTTTGGAAATATAACAGTGAAAGATCTTTAATGATGCTTACTAATATATATGAAATTATTTTGTCCATCATAACACTTAAATTATAAATGACCATAATTCGTATCATACTATGTATGATACTATATAGGTTCTGAAATATTCCAAGTACAGGAAATTTGTAATAAGAATTTGCACATATGTTAGCTATGTCATCTAATGAACTCATAACACATCATTACTCTTATTAAAATTTAGAATTAAGTTTGAAAGGTGAAGAAAGGCAGGCGATGAAGTTGATGAGAGAAAGCAAAGACTCTCTCATACAAACTGTAGAAGGGTCATCTCACAGGCTGTATCATCCCCATAATGGAGAATTGTGGACAGAAACACCAGCTTTCAGATATGGCTGGTCTGGCTGTGGCCAGGCTGAGCCGAGTCCCCACTTATAAAAATAGAGACATTTGTGTCTGCAATATTTCTGTCATCTAACTCTTTAGTTCCATCTATGTGTTGATAGTGAAATAATTGAAATTGCCATCTACCAATTTCCATTGTATTTTACTATATACAATAGGTTGGAATCTTATTAGGAAGGAAATCCATGCATTACTGAAGCATTTCACTGGCACCAAAGTGAAGCCAAGGGGGAACAGGCTCTGTGTGTCTCTGGGGCATCTGGTCACAACATGGGGACCAGGGAGGCCAAGTGAAGAAAGGATGAAAGACTGAGAACAATTTCAAATTCCAAGAGAAATCCTTTGGCTAAGAATAACGTACCTTCCGTGTCTTTCAAAAATTTCCACAACAGATGGGCTGCGGGGCTGCACTCCCCACAGAAAGTTAAAAACAGTAGGGCCGATTTCAGTTACTCACTTGGATTTTGAGGAAATGGAGAAAAACATCGGTCCTAACATTTTTGGTGTTTAGATGAACCACAGAAGTCAGTAATCAGCCGAGATAAAAGGTCAGTAAACCATATGCAGATACGAGAGGGGCACACAGCGCTCTCCAGGCCATGCTTCACTGGGTTTAAACACGTATTTTTTTCTCTCACAGGCACCTTTTTCTTTCCTTTTTCTGTTAGAGTGAGTGTGGCTGCTATAAGATGTGGGAGATGGATGTTTGCAGTTTAGTCCAGGGTTGGGGACATAAAACATTGTGCCCACCATTTAGGGCTGAGCCTGGGAGGTCCCAGACATCCTGCCGGTTCCTTCCTTCCCATTCTTGGGGCCACCATGGTCTCAAAAAGTCAGCCCATTGAGGCGACAAGAGGACATGGACTTGGGCTCAAATTCACAAATCTGCCACCTTCTCTTGCCATCAAAAATAGCTGCCCCCCACCTGATGGCCCGTGTCTGTAACACATGTTCAGGAGGAGGAGCTATCTTTCAGAGAAGGTTAGGCCCTCTTTGCTTCTTTCTTTTCTTTATTGAGCCCTGTGGGGAAAATGAGCATCACGTCGTAGAGGACAGCACATCACACCCACAGCCAGTGCTAAGTGCTTCCATCGCCTTCCAGATTCTCCTGCATAATGTCCTCCATGGACCCTACTGTCCTTTTCCAGATGCTGATCCAAAGATGTCCCGGGAAACAAGAGCTCTGATCTCTCTGGAACATTCACGAGTTGGAATGCCGTTAAGGAAACTCTGAATGCTCAGAATAAAAAGAAGCCAAGAAAAAAAAAATTGAGTTTAATGTTTGGGGTGATTCTCTTCAGACTCACTTAAGCTGTGATCTTTGTGGTCTCAGGCACCAGGGATGGACAGAGTGGAAGGCTGAGGTCTGCCCCAAAGGCACCATCACACTTGTGGCCCCCGCTGCCCCTTGCCTGGTTTAAAAGCCTTTACAATAATATGATCATGTCCAAGTCAGGACTAAAGAAAAGAGAAGGTAGATATGCTTACTAGTCTATCCAATGGTCTGTTTTCTTTCTTCCTTTATTTAATTCTCTAGCCCCTCCTCCCATCCCTCAACCCCTCATCACGAAAAGTGAGGAATTGTTGTTTGTTGGTTTCTATCTTTTAATGCATTTTTTTTTCTTAAAAGACTGAGAAAATTATATGATACAATATCATTAATTCTGAGTGATGGAAACAAGGCTGTTTGTAATCTCATTCTTTGAATTCTTTTGTACTTTAAAAATATTCTCTGAATAAAAAAATAAAGAAAATAAGACACATGAAAGGGATTTAAAAACTAAAAGCAACCTACAAAGGGAGACCCATTTGACATAGAAAGAGGTAGAAAAGGAGGGTTTGTGCAAATCTGAGTCTGGTGAAAGGATTTAAGTGGAAAATTTCCAAAACCACTTCTTAAAATAAAATGTTCTCTCATCAGGTCTCAAATCCAAAGTTTAGGAATTATGAGTCACTAGGTTAAGAGGCTTGGAACAAGGAAAAATAGTTATACACAGAAGACATCTAATTAAGATTTTATGCAATTTGGACTGAAGGCTATCTTAATCTCCACATCACGCACACATGTGCACACAAATACTATCAGTGATGGAACCAGAAGAATTAACTGTGAGAACTACAGAAGGCTGGCAAACATTTTCAATGGAATTGGATTTAGAAAAATGTTGACGTTAGCGAAACTTTTCTAATTCAGCAGTACTCCATGGCATTACTCAAATTTGAATATTTCTTATTGCGGAAACCATGCATCAGGACAACCTCCTAAACAGGGTAGTAAAAGACACATCCCAGAAGGGATGAAAGTTGAGGTCTGACCACGAGATCACAGGACTATCCTGTAATCTGTTCAAGTGAAACCCAGCCTCTGTGTGCTCACGCACGGACGTGGCTTAGCTTATTCCATGCACCCATTTCAACTGGGACCTAAATCCATGATTGCTGGGGACCTGTCCTCTGGTCCAGAAGTCACGTGGCCTCAACGATGTGCAAAACCCTCTAACATGGGCAGAAAACCTCAAGATCATCCATGAAAGGAAGCACAGAATTGTCCATTTTAGTGATAAGACTCACAGTTGGCATGATTGATGTGGAACGTTTGCTTCTGTCCTCCTGTCAAAGATGTTAGTAGCATATTAGATAACAATGGCCTCTTCCTTCTGGAACTGATGTGTCGCAAAGTTCAGGAAAGAAATTCCCTACATTTTTCACTGAATCCTGCCCCACCATCCCTCTCCGTCATCAGTTCCTGTGGTCACCTGATGCTCGCCACACAGCACAGAGCAGCTAACTTCACCTGCAACATGGGAAGAAAAGATCCCTTTGCTTAGAACCCATTTCCAAAATCTTCCAAGGAGAATGTGCTATGCACAGCTGTGACTCTTCCTTGCTCTGTGTCCTTGACACACTATTCAACCTCTCTGTTCTCATTATTCTTCTGACAAGTGGGTGTATTAATAGTAGCCACCCTACAGGAGAGTAACAAGTATTGAGTGAAAGAGTGAATCTCAGTCACCCAGCTCCTCATTGGCACAGAGCAAACCTTAAACCAAAGTAGCTGCCATTCAGTGGTGCTGGCTAAAAATCTGAAACAAACCTGCTTTACAAGAGTATAGAAAAGATGGTCTTAACAGGGTAAAGAAGGAGGAGATTAAAAAAAAAAGAGAGAGAGATAGAGAAAGAGGAAGAGGAGGAGGAAGAGGAGGAGGAGAATGAGGGGCGGGATAGGCTTTAAACAACAACCACAAGGGAAATCAATTTACATGCTCTAATAAGAATGATCCCATGCGCACACCGTAGCCCAGCATCCTGTCCCTCTGTACAGAGCCCAGAAGCTCTTGTAGGCGTGCCCCAGGATGTCAGACAGTGAGCAACAGTCCCTCCCTGGTTGGAGGTTTAATGCTTAGGACAACTGTTGACTCAGTGATATTAATAATCCATAATATTTTTATATTAACTGTGGAAGGTGACTTCTTAGTTGTTAACAACAAGAAAACAGTTAAATAGATTTAAATGACACAAATTCAAATCTTTTTCTCCCCACCAAATACATCCATGGAACACTGATGGCAAACTGGTCATGCTGTCAAGGGAAGATGTGTCTGGAACTTTGTTTTTTCATCCAGAGAACTTGAGAAGACATCTTTGTGTTCTGCACATTTAGAGATGAGTCACTGATAGACAGAAATGCTGTGGCATTGTTCAGAAGTAAAGTTTAAACTTACTGTGATTATTAGGCATCATTGGCTTAATTTGGTGGAATAAAAGAAATTATTGGCCCAAATCCTGCAAATATATACTGATTCCATCATATTTTAGGAATTTTGTGAGGCCGAATTTTATATGTAGGCAACCAAACCACAGTCCCTTGTCTGGCGGCCAATAAGCTTCTTTGGGAGACACACACACACACACACACACACACACACTTACATTGCAGAGCATTAAGGATCATGGTAAAGATTCACACAAGTTTTTGCCACAGGAGACAGAAGGGTGAACATTTTCTTTTGCTGGTAGTGACCAAAGAAGTATTCCCAAGGCACATTGACCATCAACTGGACAACAAATGCTAGGTATAATGAGTGAATAATCCCCTGCAGTTTTCCTTTCTTCTCTTTACCCTGGAAATTGACCAGAGAGGAAGGAGAATTGACACCATGTGAAAGTCTTTGGAGTGAGAGGAGGAGTCTCTACAGTAGAAACGAGAGCAAAGCATCCTCCAAGTGGATTTTAAAAACGCACCAGTTGGGGCAGCAGTGTGGGGCCCCCAGGAGGCTCCCCAGAGTCAGGATCCACTGTCTAGGGAATCTGCCCACCTCCTGTAGTGCCTACCCATGGTGGAAAGAGCTCAGAGGGACATTCTCCCATACTGAGCATCTCAGGTCCAAGCCAGGCCAGCAACGTGGCCCCTCAATCAGCAGAATGAGTGAAATTATTGGCTTATGGTGAGTTGGCTTCATTGAGGCTGAACTTATTAATTTAGGTATGAAAATGTTCCTTGTTCTTCCAAAATACTTTTGTTGACTTTATTCTTTCAGCTAATTAAGAACTTACTAAGCTGTGACAATATTTATCACGTTAAACCCATTGGGGCTGGCATGCTTTGACTTTGCAAAACATATAAAGACACACCATCTGGGGAATGAGTGTTTCTCTCTGAAGATTTTCTTCGAGTGTCTGCAGATCCACAGCACCCAACAAAGGAGTCATTTCTGGCTGCTCTACACAAATGCCTCAGCATAAACCATCAGAAGTGCATAAAATATAGTACTTCCAATTAAGTAAATGCCTTAAAAAGTAATATCTAGGTGTGTTTGTTCTTGTTGTTTTTGTTTTTATAGGTCAATAACAACACCCACCACAAAACTGTAATTCCTTTCAAAGGGGCAGATGGTAATTGAAAGCTTGACCTTGCCCTCTCTGCAGAAAGGTGGCACAGACTGATGGGCACTCCCCAGAGGACCCTCTGCTGAGCTGATGCTCTGAGTGCAATCTCCGATCCTTTCTCACTGCTACTGGGACTTGTTAAGCGGCTGAAACCCGTGATGTTTGGAGAAGTGCACTGCTTGTACACAGACTTCTGGCATTTTTCAAAATCTGAGGGCAGACAGGTCATACCTTTCAGCCTTGCATGTGAGCTTGCCCAGCGTGGCCCAGGAGCAGTGCTCTGAATCACAGACTCCACAGTGAATACAGCCCTTCCCACTGGGCCACTGCTCTCCCCAGTCTGGATTCCTCATGGGTCTGGAGATAGTGTCCAGTACAGACAGTCTCATCCAGATTTACAGCATCATTTACAGGGTCATGGATGGGCTGGAGGACCTTGAAGTATCACTCAAACATGATTCCCTATTGAGAAATTCATTGCCCCCATAGGGGCAGGAAGAATAACTACACAGAATAAAACTGTTTCAGGATACCATTTTATATTTTCTTTCTGCAGGGGAAAGTGTGTTATTTAATGGAAAGATAGCTTTTTATTGAGTATCTTGAAATCCTAAGGATTGGGGAAAAAAAAAAAAAAGACTTGGTTATTGTACAGAATAGGATTCTTTCTTTTCACACAGGTGAATCAAAACAAAGCAAAACCAAAAGCAAAAACAAACAAATGAAAAAACCCAAGTCCCTTTCTTCTAGTATTTCTTTAGTCTAAAATATTTTCATGAAATTGGACCAAAATACTCAAAGCAATCTACAGATTCAATGCAATCCCTATCAAACTACCAATGACATTTTTCCCAGAACTAGAACAAAAAATTTCACAATTTGTATGGAAACACAAAAGACCCCTAATAGACAAAGCAATCTTGAGAAAGAAAAACAGAGCTGGAGGATTCAGGCTCCCGGACTTCAGATTATACTACAAAGCTATAGTAATCAAGACAGTATAGTACTGGCACAAAAACAGAAATATAGATCAATGGAACAGGATAGAAAGCCCAGAGATAAACCCACACACGTATGGTCACCTTATTTTTGATAAAGGAGGCAAGAATATATAATGGAGAAAAGACAGCCTCTTCAATAAGTGGTGCTGGGAAAACTGGACAGCTACATGTAAAAGAATGAAATTAGAACACTTCCTAACACCATACATGAAAATAAACTCAAAATGGAATAAAGACCTAAATGTAAGGCCAGACACTATAAAACTGTTAGAGGAAAACATAGGCAGAACACTCTATGACATAAATCACAGCAAGATCCTTTTTGACCCACCTCCTAGAGAAATGGAAATAAAAACAAAAATAAACAAATGGGACCTAATGAAATGTAAAAGCTTTTGCACAGCAAAGGAAACCATAAACAAGACCAAAAGACAACCCTCAAAATGGGAGAAACTATCTGCAAATGAAGCAACTGATAAAGGATTAATCTCCAAAATTTACAAGCAGCTCATGCAGCTCAATATCAAAAAAACAAACAACCCAATCCAAAAATGGGCAGAAGACCTAAATAGACATTTCTCCAAAGAAAATATACAGATTGCCAACAAACACATGAAAGGATGCTCAACATCACTAATCATTAGAGAAATCCAAATCAAAACTACAATGAGATATCACCTCACACTGGTCAGAGTGGCCATCATCAAAAAATCTACAAACAATAAATGCTGGAGAGGGTGTGGAGTAAAGGGAACCCTCTTTCACTGTTGGTGGGAATGTACATTGATACAGTCACTATGGAGAACAGTATGGAGGTTCCTTAAAAAACTAAAACTAGAACTACCATACGACCCAGGAATCCCACTACTGGGCATATACCCTGAGAAAACCATAATTCAAAAAGAGTCATGTACCACAATGTTCATTGCAGCTCTATTTACAATAGCCAGGACATGGAAGCAACCTAAGTATCCATCATTGGATGAATGGGTAAAGAAGATGTGACACATATATACAATGGAATGTTACTCAACCATAAAAAGTAATGAAATTGTGCTATTTGTAGTGAGGTGGATGGAGCTAGAGCCTGTCATACAGAGTGAAGTAAGTCAGAAAGGGAAAAACAAATACCATATGCTAACACATATATATAGAATCAAAAAAAAAATGGTTCTGAAGAACTTAGGGGCAGGACATTAATAAAGACACAGTTGTAGAGAATGTACTTGAGGACACGGGGAGGGGGAAGGGTAAGCTGGGACGAAGTGAGAAAATGGCATGGACATATATACACTACCAAATGTAAAACAGATAGCTAGTGGGAAGCAGCCGCGTAGCACAGGGAGACCAGCTAGGGGCTTTGTGACCACCTAGAGGAGTGGGATATGAAGGGTGAGAGGGAGACCCAAGAGGGAGGAGATATGGGGATATATGTATATGTATAGCATATTCACTTTGTTATAAAGCAGAAACTAACACACCACTGTAAAGCAATTATACTCCAATAAAGATGTTAAAAAAAGATTAAAAAAAGTAAAATGAAAAAAAGAAATTGGACCAAAAGTATTAGCGAATGACAAAGAGTTTTGCTCATGATTCTCTTCTGTGAACAGTCAAATATAAACCTGATTTTTCTTAAAAGATGAAAGTGTTTTATAATGTTTAAATAATTTTAAAAAATGAAAATAAATCCCTTATAGTCCACTGCACAAAGTATTAACCACTACATTTTGAGCTCACAGTCTTCATTATCATAATTCCCTCTCTCTCATGAAGATGTCCTTCTGAGGTGGGCAACCATGCAGCCTGCCCAGCCTTGTGCTGAGCTGCTGCCTGACAGGTGGGAGGGTGCACGGAGCACAGAGTTGGGGGTGGGGTAGGGAAAGGGCCAGGTTACACGTCCCTGTTGGGACTTCAACATCATGCTGTGACCAAGTCCATTTCCACTTTGGATTTCCTAGTTATTAGAGACTGTCAATGCACCTGCACCCCCACCATACACACACCTCTGTCTCCCTCTTAAGCTAATTTCTGGTGTGTTTCTGTAACTTGGAACCCAAACAGTTTCTATGATGCTTGAGAATAGTCAGCTGGTCTGGAAAAGTCCTGGCCTGAGAGCAGACGTGACGGCAGCATAAGCAAAATCTCACAAGGCACTTTGGGAGGAAGAGATTGATGGATGGACCCAAGAGATTCCTGCTCAGACCCACCCCCTCGTCCTGCAAAACAAAGCCTCTGAGTGTAATTATCAGTTCTAAGGAGATCTGCATGTCCATCATGAGATCACCAGTGAGCTACGGGGACATCTATTTCCCAGTTCCCAGGACGTGGTGAGGCAGAGAAGGCAGAGTCTGGGCTGGGAGGTGAGTACAGGAAGCCGTGTTTTAAGACAAAGAAACAACCTGATAACAGAAACCCCGCAGAGGATGTTACTTTAAAGTCACAAACATTTTACAGGTCTTCATTTACATTTATTTATTGGTTGGATTTCTTGAGTGGAAACCATAGAAACTGGTACCGGTAACTTAAGCCAGGGGTCCCCAACCACCCCCTACCCTGGGCCACACAGCAGGAGGTGAGCGGCAGGCAAGCCAGCGAATCTTCATCTGCCGCTCCCCATCGCTCCCCATCACTTGCATTACCGCCTGAACCATCTTCCTCCCCATCCCCGTCCGTGGAAAAATTGCCTTCCACAAAACCGGTCCCTGGTGACAAAAAGGTTGGGGACCGCTGACTTAAGCAACACATTTATTGGACAGACTTTGGGGACTCAGATGCTGTCCAGGGGCTAGAGAACCAGGGTTGGGGGTGAGAGGACACACAGGATGTTCCAGAGAACAGAGGAGCAGACACCCACAGCAGAAGGAGCCTGGTCAGTCGCTGCTTCCCCAGCAAACACTGTTGTAGATTTACTCGGCTCCTGCTTCGATTGCCAGGGTGTCAAAAAGTAGGAAAGAGACCAGACGGTGGTCATGCACTTTGGCGAAGGAAGGGGTGGGGGACCCCTGCTCTTTCTCCCACTGCAGGGAACCTAGAACCCACGACTGACTATTAATCCACTAACCCCTATCACCACTGGAGGGAGGCGATTCCTCCAAAGGAACAAGGTTACTACCTGGAGGGGGTGACGGGAATAAAGTGTCACCCGAGGGGCAGTCACGATTTATACCAACGCCAGCAAAATGTCGGGGCACCAGGAACTGTAAGTTTACCAACATTTTATATGTGGTTATATGGGTAGATTCCTATTTTAGTAAGACAGCAATGACATTTAATATTTAAAATGATTTCCTGGGTTTGATGACTTTAATATTATTAAACTTTTATTAATTTCTTTGAATTTAACAATGATATGCATTTCTGACTGTTTGCTTTCTGCACTTCTCATGTGAATTGTTCACATCCTTTAATATTATTTAATCAAAACTAACAATAGCTCCCATGTTTTGAGTGGCTGATATGCTTGAGACACTCTGCCATTCTCTTCTCTTGACATAGAGGATAACATGTAATTTACACAGACATTTTCTGAGTCATTTTATATACTTTGGATGTATCACATCGGAATTGATTTTATAAGATACTTTTGCCTCTGAGGAAAAAAAGGGATGCAATGCAGGTGTTAGAAAAAAGACAAAGTTGAGGATCATCTAGAAATGAAATGAATTAAAATGTATTAGTAAAAAGTGACAAAGAATATATCAGTGTGTGTGTGTGTGTGTGTGCGCGCGTGCGCGTGGACATTTGCCAGCTGTTTCACTTTTTAAAAAAGTGCATAATCTCCTCATTCAATTTTGGGGATTCTTAGATTTTCAAAATGTCTCAATCTAAAGTTTTCCTTTTTTCAACTCAGAATAATCTATTTAAATGTGGAAAAGCAACTCTTTGCCACTTTCATGGTAGGTATAATCACCCTGCTCTAATCTCAGGGAGTTTTCTTTTCTGAGGAACATTATCATGGGCGGATCATAGGTCTAAAATGTCTTAGAGTACATCCCATTTCTAAAAACCAAAACCTCTGTGTATTCATTGGAATCAGGTTCTGTACTACTGCCTATATATTTCAAATTGTTCTACATAGTCAAGGATTTCATATTTTTGTCGAACGGAAAGGTTAACATCACCGTAGTAAGCTAATTACACGCAGATTCTAGAAGCAAATATTTCACATAATTACACGTATATTGAAAGCATTCACCTGTGTTTTCCTTTGTCAGTTTTTTCACTCCGTCCAGTTTCCTTCTGAACATAAGTGAAGTTTTGTCTTTGTTTCTGGAAGATTCCTGATGATATTTGCTATGGGACTATCCTATTGTGTATCTACCAAGAAGTTGTAGGAAATCAAGTGATGCCCAGAGCTGTGAGAAATCTGGGGACCGCAATAGACAGAAAGAGGATCTCAGTCAATCAACAAGCTGCGTTTATTCAGTTCAGTTAAGTATTTGCCCCCTGACCTGCCTGCCCCAGGCATGGTATGAATGTGGGGAGAAGCAGAGTAAATGAGGTGCGGGTCCTACCTGAGGAATTTACCCTGCAGTAAAGGAGACTCTCACCCTGTCTCCATAGGATTTGTTCAAAGCCCAGGCCTGCCCCGTGCCCAGGAGCAGAGAGCAGGCTTTGGAGGACAGGACTCTGGTGGGCACGGGCGGCGACCTGCCCAGATAGCCGAGACCCCCTTCCAGCTCACCTCGCACAGGTCACCCCCACTACACACACCTCTGCATGCTTTTCTGCTAGTGGACAGCACCTGCCAACCTCTTCAGAGGGCATCCTGCCCACCCAGCAATGACCGGTGTTTGGGGGTCTCCGGACCTGGCCACAGGCTCTGTGCACAGAGGCTGGCAGCTGCCTGGGACGAGAGCCCTGCTTCACAGGGCAGCTCACTCTCCAGGGCTCCCCCAGGGCTCCTCCAGGGCCTGGTGGGGTCGGCCCCCCACTGAAAGCACAGCTGCTGGCCTCCCCCGCCCTCTCCCGCTCACCCTGCTCCCTCACTGTCCGTCCCGGGACAATGGTTGGCATTTCAATCATGGGCAGGCATGTGAGTCTGCCCATCACAGATGTAGGTGGATAGATGACCCAGATTCTTAAGAAGGTGAATGGAGGAAGGGGCATGTGATGTGTGTGGGAGGAGCTGGAGGACAGGAGGCTGGTTAGGAGGGTCCTTAACACAGGGCATGGTGGTCTTTGCAGACATCCATCCATCCATCCATTCATTCATTCACTCATTCAGTGAGTACTTACTCAATAGCCACCATGCGGTAGGCACCGTTCTAGGTGTTGGCAACAGGCAGTCGTATTAGTCAGCTCAGGCTGCACGACAAGTATCACAAGCTGGGCAGCTTAAACAACAGAAATGTGTTTTCTTACAGTTCTGGAAGCTGGAAGTCTGAGATCAAGGTGCCAGCAGGGTTGATTTCCTCTGAGGTTTCCCTCCTTGGCGTGTAGACAGCCATCTTCTCCCCGTGTCCTCATGTGGTCTACCCTCTGTGCCAATCTGTGTCCTGATTTCTTCTTACAAGGACACTGGTCAGATTGGATTAGGCCCCCCCTAACGACCTCATTTTACCTTATTTACCTCTGTAGAGACCCCATCTCCAAACACAGTCACATTATGAGATGCTGGGTCTTAGGGATTTAATCTGAGAATTTTCAGGACACAACTTAGCCCAGAACATCTGTGAATATGAGATAAAAACACCTCCTGTTGAGCAGTGAAGTGGGTAAGACCGGAGAGTAACAGAGTAAATCAGTCACATGTAGACTATCCCAGACACAGAAAAGGGATGAGAAGGAAAGCCCAGCAGGGACGGGGGGTTGGGGGTAAGGGCCAGAGTGACAGTGTTAGTTGGGGATCCTGGAAAACCTTCCCTGAGGGGGAAGCATTTGAGAGATGCCTGCATTCCTAGGAGTCTCGATTTTGTGCTCTAGACAAGAGCACGTGGAAGATTCCAGGTAGGAGGGTGACATGGTGAGGCTGGAGATGTCATGTATCATTTCTAAACGTTTCCCACACATTTCCACCCCTCCGATCTCTGCTCAGTGATGTTCCTCAGGCTCCCTTCACCCCCCGCTGGATTGCTGCAAGAGCCTCCCGGGAGACCGCCTAACCCAGGTTTCTATCTACACATTTGCCCACACAGCCACCAGGATCATTCATCTAAAATACAAATCCCGTCATGTCATGCACCTCTGTTTAAAATCCCTCCTCACTTCTGCATCTCCAAAGCAAGCTCCTCGGGGAAATTTCATGTTATTCCAAGAGACATGTGACTCTGTGTGAAAGTGTGTCATTTCCACCTTTATAACATATGCAAAGTGAATATTACATAGAGATGCTTTGGTAATTAATTACCAATGTATTTTAAAGTATTATTGGGTTCATGGTGGACATTTCTTGTTATCATTTATTCTCAGTTAACAGACCTTAGAAGGAGAACTATCTCCTTAAAAGACTTGAAGTTATTGATGTTCCAAAGGGGGGTCTGTCTTGTCTGTCAGTGTGTGGTCTCCGGGAGGTGCGGGGAGAGTCCCTGGTGGGGCAGGTAAGGTCCTCACTCAGCCCCCGCCCCCTCTCAGCCCCACAAGCCACAGCAGTGATGGAGCTCCTTGCCCTTGTATCCCACTCGTGATTCGAGCCTGGTTTTCACCCTTTTCCTGCCCCTCACCCTGCCCTGCACGGGCTCAACCCTCCTTGTTTTTTAGGGCAAAGCTCTGGCTCCAACTTCTTTAGGAATTGTCCCTTCTCTTCCTCCCTCCTTCCCTTCTCCCAGGTCAGGAAGTTGATAAATGTCTGTGATCTTCATGATGCACAGAAGCCCTACATTCATGTGCTTTCCTCCCATTGACGTCCCTCCAGTGGTCTACTATTATCCCCAACGTATAGATGAGAAAACCGAGGAAAAGTGATTATGTTACTTGGCCAGAGTCATATGGTAGCAGATGGCAGAGCCTGGGTTTGATGTCATGACCTTGGCCTTCAGAGTTATGTTTCCCATGTGTGCCCATTGGGTTTCTCCAGGGGCGGGTCTGTACTAGGGGTTTACTATGCTGTGTTATAATCTCCAGTCAGGACCATCTGGAGAGAAGAATCCATTGTGGGCAGCAGCTCCAAGTCTGACTCACAGCTGGACCTTGATAAACATCTGCTGACTCATTAATTCACTCATGGATTTCCATGTCCTTCACCTCTAAGATGCAGCCACCTTTTTGTGTGAATTCCACATTTAAATACTGTACCTCAGTGTAGTAGAAAAGACAAGATTGATTAAAGAGTAAATTCTTGTTTGCTTTGTTGAAAAGGAAACCCAAATTTCAGCGTGAAGCCCATGAGTCAAAAATTTGTTTCAGAAAAGGAAGTGTTTGGGATCTGTGTATTACCCGAGACTACTTATAAATAGGTTTTTGCAGAAGTGTTTATTAGAGAACAAGCAAATAACAGTCTTGGGAGGAGTGTGTGACCTCTGATATTTCACTGCCCTCTGAACCAGGAAGACACATACTCTAGGATCATGAGAAGAAGGAAACAGAGGGAGGGAGAGGTGACCCTGGCCCTAAGTTATTTAGCAAAATGAGCTGCAAGGTCCCTGTCATTGTGCCCATGGGAGACCAGATCGCCATGATCCATGGTCAAGGGGGTACAGAATCCACACATGCCCACCCCCATGGATTTCCTCTCCATCATGCATTTACTGTCCTCCTTGTCATGCCATCACATGCAAATTTGAAAGGACAGTTGTTTTTCCCCATAAATTAAAGAGGTTCTCATATTCTGTGCCCTGTTGACTGGTGGGAGGGCCATTATCAAGATTTATTCGCTTGGAGGAGACACATTTGCTTGGGCACTGCAGAGCCTAAACATTAGTATGTAGACTAAACATTTTGGGTCTTGAAAGCTTTCCTTTCTTTTTAATTTGTTTCCATGCCAAAGCTCTTCTTTTCTCATTAGAGTACATGTTTCCCTCTCTTGGGTGGGAGAACTGTACCATATACAATTGCATATGATTTCCCCCAAGGTTTGTCAAATCATTATATTAATTGGTTATTTGACAAAGTTGCATTTCTAAGTTCAAGCCAATTTTGTCTAAAAAATACCATTAATCTTTGACTTTCAACAGACTATTGACTCAGCTATTACAAACATTTCTTAGCACTGAATGTACGTTTTCAACTCACAAAATCATTGTCACAATAAGTAGACTTTCATGCATCTCAAGAAATTAGATTGTATATAAATATATGAACTATAGAGGAATTTTTAAGTTATCTGGTTTGTTTAATCAGTATAAATATTCCAAGAGGATCACTCAGACTTCCAAGTATTTCAATGTGCTCTGCCCTCAATTATCCAATTGACGAAATCGCATGAGTTAACGTTTTACATATCTCTCAAATGTTTTTACAGGATTTTTATTTATGGCTAACCTCTAAACGGTGGGAGGGCCAGCCCACAGACCGTGGTAGTGACAGGTCTGTCACTGCACCTTGAGATGGTGCCTGGGACTGCAGGTCTGTAGCAGCAGAGTCGAGGACAGGGCAAGCTGGTTCCTCCCCGAGGGTCTCGCCCCCTCTCACAGAGGTGAACTCCTGGTTTTTCTAATTGTCTCTATAACCACATCGCTTACTTTATTTATCAGTATACAATGCTAAGATATTGACAGTCTCTGTGCTTAATTCTAAAATCCATATTTGATGAAAATTCATTCCAACTTTTGCCATTTAGGCCTCAATTCTGTGTAAGGTTGTTATAACTGAGTCAAAGCATTGTGATGAGATTCAAGTCTGTACAGTGTTTCCTTAGGCGCCTGTGGGTGTGTGGAGTTACTTTAGCTGTAGATTGATTAACAATAAATTTAACCTTAGGAGGTATTCTCTCAAAATATACAAAGCAACCTCTTAAAAATCTTGTAGTTATATACATATTGAATGTAGAAAAAGTCTGGTGTCTTGATGAGCCCTCCTTTTTATTATACAAAGGAAAGTTTATCACGTATACAATGACACAAAGTATCGGTAAGAAAGAGAATTTACCATGAAAAGGGAGATTCTCTTAAAAGAGAAGGAACTGTAAAGAAGGGTCTGTAGAGGTTAAAATATTGGCAGGTGAACTGGAGAGAACTATACAGATTTACTAATCATCATCAGAAATTTTCAGAAAAAATCAACTATTACGGTCACAAATCTAGATTGTGAATGCCTACTTTAAGTCAGTAAGTAACCAAAAAATTCAGGAGGCTATTAACTGAGATTTTAAGTGAAAATCTTATATATGCATTTATGTACTATCTTTGATTGTTATATTTATATACTTTTTTATTGTTGATGTGTCTAGGAATTAGAGTGAAGATAGAAGCTTAGGAATCCTTCTCACAAGGATATTTTGGGGAAGACAGCATATAGAATAAACGTTTATGATCAACTAAACAATCAAATGATGTTACAGGAATTCAGAGAAAAGAGACATCCGTATACACCAGAGTAGAGAGAGAAAATTCTCCATGTAGGTGTGAGGCTTACACTGGTTTTGATGATTCGGCGGTGAGAGGAGAGGTGATAAAAACTGAAATCTTAAATTGCTGGAGAAAAAAAATATATTTTCTTCCCTGGCCAGTCTGGTAAAAAGAACTCTGGACTAAGATCCAGCCATTCTGGGTTTAGAACACAGTTCTGTCACTACCTAGTTGTCGTCCTTGGGCAAGTCATGTCCTTTGAAGGCACATCAAGTCTCTCATCTGTAAACCCAAGGATTTGGCATCTGTGAGCTCTTCCAGCTGTTAAACTTGATGCTTCCAAGGAATCTTTTAAGTGTGGAGCTGAGGCAAAGGGGAAGCTGCCAGCCTGTGAGTCTCCCAGGTGTAGCTCGCATCACCAGGGACTAGACACCTGCCCTTGGGTGAGGGAGCGAGACAGTGAATTCTCACACAGCATCCCTGGGCAGCAAAGAAACTTGATGTACACGTGGAGGAGGGGCTCCACCACTTTCCTCTTGGCTTCCTTGGTAAAACGTAAATTATGTTTTTCACCTCGATGGAGATTATTTGCTCATCTTTCTCTTGGTAGCTGACCCCAGTCTCTGCAGTGTTTCATCAGAAATTCTCACCACTGACTTGAGATCCCTGAAAGCTTTTCCTCAAATACTTTGAACTCCAGCTACACTGCCGAGCTATTTCATCTAGTGATGTATCTTTAAAGTAGGAAGAAAACATATTTTTAAACGTATAAGTTAGAGTCTTAAGGATATGTATGTGCATGTGTGTGTTATGTGCATGTACACACATACATATAACTGATGCATATGCATACATATATGTATGTATAATTTATCTCTGCAATGGAACATTGTAGTGGAGCCTACTGTTCAAAAGGATCTACTTTCCAGTTTTTCCCAAAAGGTAACATTCACATGGAAGTTGGTTATGAAAAGTAATCACAACACAAATAAATTTGGGAGAAAATGCGCAGAATTTTTAAAAGCAAAGGTTTTCACCAAAACCCCAGAGTAAAAAATAATTCTTTGAGTTACTTCAAAAGGAAGGCCACTCAGAGGAATTGCAGAGAGCTGGGGTCAGCACCAAAGGTCAAGTTTCAGGAAAGCACGTGCACACAGCTTTCTATACACAAAACCCTCATGTGTGTTTCAAACCACACTCTTTACACAGACTGCGGGGATGCTTCCTTTTCCTTGTTGTTACAGTTACAAGGTCATTTTAGTCAATAAACATGATGAGTTGACACATATATTATAGGGCAAAGGAAGTCGGAATTTTGACTAAAATTGTTCAAGCGTGTTGTCAAGAGAAAGATATGTTCCATGAGCTGAGAGGGGGAAAAGGTGATGGAACGCTCACCTTCATTCCACACTCATGACCCTCCCTGATTCCAGGGAGGACAGTCCCCAAAGCCCAAGATTCTGTCTGAAATTACGTGCCACCCCCTCAAATACCAGACCGGTCTTCCCCCAAACCAGGCTTTCTCCACCCTGGACCGTTCACACTTTGGGCTAGAACTGGCTGTGGATGGATGCTCTCCACATTTAGCAGCATCCCAGGACTCTACCCACTAGATGCCAGAAGAATCCCTCCTGCTCCCTAGTCCCAACAACTGGATGCCTCCCGACATTCCCAAATGTCCCCTGGTATCAGGGTGGGAGAAGTCACCCCACTAAGAAATGCTTCTTCAAACTCATCCGGTTGGGACAGGGCTATCAGCTCAGGTGCCCTGCTGCACCATCCTGAGAACATTCTCAAAAGAAAACAGTGGGGCCCCAAGTTGAGGGACCCCATTGTTAAGCATGGGGCAAATCCTGTTAACTGGATGATGTAGCAACCCTGTTTACTGAAACAATAATTCAAAAAGTTGCGTCATTTAGATAAGGATCTTTCCTTTTAAGTGGAAAAATGGCCACAATTTAAAATAAAGTACCTGGATGGTTTGAGATAATGGAAAATGACTCATTTTTCTTGAGTTAATAACCTAAAAATTATCTACTGTGCAGAGAATGAATGCAAATGTTTCTTGTTAAAGAAGATACAACTTAGTCCTCAAATATTTTAAAAAATTAGAATAGACAAGTAGCATTTGTCTTAACGTAACCAATCCACTGCAGTTCTCAACACTAAACACCTCACTTAGATTGAGTTCATCCAGAGGACCTGTATGCAGAATTCCCTCCTGTGTCCCTAATGGGTGGTCAGACCTGGGTCGGCAGGTGCTGGGCAGTGCTAGGGATTAGACTATGAATGAAGCAGCCACTCTACCCACCTGAGGACTCATGTTCTTGCTGAAATACACCTTTAAAGAGGATCGGTTTCCCTCATTGAGAAAACCTATGTATTTCATCTTAATCATCAATTCTTTTCTTGCCATTTCCATTAAGCTATCTTTCATGAGCTATTTTAATAGACATTTTCATTTCTGTGAATTTCAACATCAAGATACCAAGTTAACCTCTTTATTGTTATTTTAAACTTAAATTCTCCATTTATACCTGCCTCTGCTCCCTGTTGGGCATGTCATTAGCAGAAGGCAGGAGTCGTCCCCGAGAGGGGTACTGTGAGAGGTGTGGGTATGCCTGGAATCCGGGTTATTTCCACCGGCTGGCGGTGACGGCTCCTGACCCCTGTCAGCATGCTTTCCTTTGTGTTCTCAACAAACTCAAATCCACAGTGACAGTCACAATGACTGACAGTGTTTACTTGCTGTTACATGAGCTTGTTTAAGCATTCACTCACATCATCTCTTTTCATCTTCACTCCATCCTCAGAGCTCGGCATCGCCACTGTCTCCTTTTTCAGAAACAGGTAATGCTGAGTTAGAGGAAAGTTACCAGGATTCAAATCCAGGACCAGGTGGTGTCAGACCTCTGCTCTCCCACTGTGAACTTGTTCTGTCTTCCCAGCTGCTGACTGATGAAGATGCCACTAATTCATAAAAAATGCTGCTTTTGAATTTTCTAATCAAGGTGTTCATTACTGCTTATAACGTGTTAGTAAGTATAAACTGCATAGAGATGTTTTAGAAACAAGTAAGTTAGACATTAAAAAGGACAATGACCTGCAGACTTACTGAACTTGACTTATGGAATTCCTCACATGCTTACCGGCTCTCAAGGAAGGGGGCCCTTCGATGGTGTTGGGACAGTCACCTGTGAAAAGTGTAAAGAAAGAAAGGCTTTCATCACGGAGCTGCTTAGAACTGACACTTGTTTTGGGTCTTGGGCTCCAGAGAGAGCAAATCTGACACTTTGTTGCTGTTTTCCAGTTCTTGGGATAATGTGGTCAGTCAACCAGAACTTCCACACTGGGTCTGCTCAGGGATCTGGGGGCATCAATTCAGGACGCAGACTTACCTGAAATGCTCCCCGCGTGGTAACACTTGACTCATCCTTCCACCCTATTGAGGTCCTTTGGGATTCTCACTGTGTCGCTGGCACCCTGGCCCTCACTCTGGCTTTTAATCAAATATGAAGCTGATGGGCCTGTGCTCTGTGCCCTTGTGTAAATGAGTGCCAACATGCGCCTCCTGCAAACTGAGGTTGGATTGTAAAAATGCTCCAGGAATCAAATTGTTCAACCACGGGATCGAGCTAACCATGCCTGCCACTGCCGACGTGACCGTGTCCACAGCAACACACCAGGAGAGACTGTCCAGTGTCTGCTGCAGCCTAGATTCACCGGGACTGCAGCCTTCCCCTCGTCTTGTATTTTACTTCACTTCCCTCTGACTATAGTGTCAGGGAAGGCAGGGACACTATCTTTCTTGTTCTCCACTTAGTTCCCAGTGCTTTGCACACTGCCTAACACATAGTAGATACTTAGCAAATAATTATTGGATCAATAAATAAATGAATAGATGAAAATCAATCCCATTATAGAAAGACAATGGCATATTTGGGCAAAAATATCATAAATTAAAAATTACAGACTCTCAATAATTAGTGAACGAATACTAATTAAGACAATACTGAGTCCTACACTATCTTTACTCAGGATAAATGTCAGATTAAACAGTACACAATATTAGTAAAACTTTCATATTCTATTTGAGAATCAAAACTATATTTGAATCTCTACTCTTCCTTAATCTTGACCGCTGACTTCATCTGCAAATTCTCAGTTCACTATATATGATATGTCTAGGCTAAAAAACTTTATTCCAGCACAGAGCACCTCAGGCTACTTTTATAAACTACTATTCTATATCTGCTTCATTCCTTCTTATAAATATTTCTCAACATTTTATTATAATTTTCAACATAGAGCAAAGTTGAAAATTTTAATACCAATATGCCCACAACCTATAGTCTGCTAAGAACACTTTATTATCCTCGTTTTGTACATATCTATGCATCCATTCATTCATCAATCATACTTTTTTTTCCGGATCCATTTTACAGTAAATGACTGAATTCAGTATTTAGAGTTTAATATTTATGTATAGGTTTTTGTTCAGATGTACAACTCACATACAAGGAAAAGCACAAATCCTAAGTGTTTACTAACTGAGTTTTGGCAAACATATGCATCTGTATCACCAAATCCCTGTAAAGATACAGAAATTACACAACCTCAGAAAGTACCCTCAAGTCCCTTACCAGTCAGCCCCCATCCTCACATCCTCCAGGACAACTTCTGTCCTTTTTCTTTTCCTTTCTTTTCTTTAAACCACTGGTTAGGTTTGCATTTACCTGATTTGGAACTTGATATATATGGAATCATACACTATATACTCTTCTATGTGAAGTTTCTCTCACTCAACCTGCTCTCCATCCATCACATGTATCAGAAGCTCATCCCTTTTCATTGCTCTGCAATGTTCCATTGTTGATACCTCGCCATGGAGCCATTCTCCTGCTGACAAACCCCTTACTTGTCTCTAGGTTTTTGCTATGATGGTTAAAGCTGCCATGAACCTTCTTGTACATATATTCTGTGGACATGTTTTCATTTCTCTTGAGTAAATGACTAAGGCTAGAATTGCTGAACCATAGGATCACCATATGTTCTATTTTATAAGAAACTGGCAAACATTTTATACAGTGGTTGTACATTTTTACATCTCCACCAGCAATATACAAGAGTTCCAGTTGCTACACATCCTCAGACACATTTGATAGTGATCATTAAAAATAAAAAATAATTAGCCATTCTGATGGGTGGAGTATGTTAATTTGCTCTTCCCTGACGATTAATGGGGTTGAGTACCTTTCCATATGCACCATGACTATTTTTATATCTTCTTGTGTAAAGTGTCCATTACAATCTCTTGTCCAATTTTATTGGATTGTCTTTTTACTATTGAGTTGCAAGAGGTTATTTCAAATACATATCTGAAGGATAATGTCCCCTGCAGGTCACTATGAAGAGGAATCTTGGGAAGTTCTGTTTTCAGGGCATCTCTTCCCAGCAGTGTGTCTAGATCTTCCTTGTTCTTCTTTTTATGATTTAAAACATGGATTGAGAAGCTAACTTTTGTTTTTATCAACTTTGAAAGCTGCAGGTTATTCTAAGCATTCATTTTCCGGTCAAAATTGTTCAAGTATGTGATCTTAACTTTCTTATTGTTCTTTATACACAAACTCTCCTTTTAATCTTTTCCACATGTCTTTGTGAAAGATGAGTTTATCAACAAGTCCATTATGGATGCTTACTGTTCTCTCTTCCTTTTTCCTCGTCCCTCCCTCTCTCTCCCTCCCTCCTTCCCTCCCTCTTAGAAGTAACCACATCGTACATGTACATCAAAATCACACTTTTGAGCACCTTTAAACATGTTCATTCTCCTGAGAACTGTAGAACTACCCTTGGCGAGATCTCATCCCATTGGTGGGGGTCTGCTCTCAGGGCACAACAAATGCCATGATGACGCAACAGCTTCTCCACAAGATTTCTGCTTCCTCCACTTCATCCAATCTGTTACTCAACATTTATTCCAGAGTAACAGTTGTGTTTTATTCCCTCTCTACTTCCTGGGAGATAAAATGGTCAGCAGAGAAAGTTGAAAGTTATCAGATACACTACTTTAGCTGAATGAGGCTTCCAGTCAATGCCTGGAAATTGGGATCTCCCCCTCTCCCAACTGTGCTGTTCGGCTGTGTCACTCTTGTGACCTGTGCCACAATGGAAATGGTCTGTTTCTTCTGCTGTATTCCTCCACCAAGGGTGGTTTCTCTTTAAACCTTTTATCTTTAGACAAGTCCTCTCAAGTGGGGCTTCACTAGGGTTTTAGGAACTTTCACGCAATGATATACCTTTTCTGACATACAGAACCCATCTGCCCCATTTCTGGGAGATCTGTTCTTTTTACTCCACAAGTGCATTAGAGCTTTCCTACAAATAGCTCATCTGGGGCCCAGTGCTAGTTCATAAATCGTCGTTTCCTCCATGTGTTGAGACCCAGGTTCCCTTTCCTCCTGGATCAGGCTCTGAGTGCTTCTGTGATGTGACCCCTGGGCAGGCCTCAGCCTGACCTGTCCTACTTAATCCAATCACTTCCTTTCTTGTTCTGTGGACAAAGTCATGCTGCCTCTCATGCGAAAAGGACACAAATTTGCCTCTAAGGAGAAGCTCCCCATACTTGTTGCATGATGTAGAGATTCACCTCAGTTCTTTTGATTTCTGAAAATCACATTCCCAGGCATTTATGTCTGCCTGGAAAATCGCCTGAACTTGAGGACCTCGGGGGCTGAGTTGCCTGTGGGTCTGCATACAGGCTGGGTGGGCGGGTGCACACCTGGAGCTCCGGGTCTGAGGATCCCATCTTGATTTACAGGGTGGTGGTTGGGACATAGCCAGGAAGCTTTCTATGAGCTGTGATGCTCAGGACAGGAGAAACCAATTCAATATTTGAAAGAAATTGCATATAAATTTGTATAAACTAACATGTGTCTTACAGACTTGTATTAGAAATTAAATAATAACATAACTGATATGGTAATACATATGTATACACATGTATGTATGGTGGTATACATGTGTATGTGTGTTTGTATATATGTGTATGTGTATATGTGTGTACATATTATATATGTCTGTATATAATATATAGTGTTTATATTATTTAAATAATTTTATTGTTAATAAATAAATTAATATTATTACTGTATTATAGTAATATAATAAAATATTATATAATTATTATAATATAATAATATAATTATCACTAATATAATAAATATAATATATAAATATATGATTATATATGTATATTTATATACATTTTCTCCCCTTCTTCTCTTCCCCTCTCTTTTCTCTGCCACAACTACAGGGAGATGGTGACTCTGACCCAGACAATCCCCGTCCTGGAGAATTTGTCCTGGAGAATGTATTGTACCAACTACTGTATTCCACAGTGCCATGCTATGTCAAGCCATACTGGAGCCTGATGTAAAGGGAAATAGCAGCAATAGTGACCTTGTCTTTACTTACAATTTTATATTTGATGCATCATGGATATTTTGCAATAATTTTGATTTTTAAAAATTTCCATCAAAATAATATTTACCCTGATGACTGATTTTTCACAGCCCTTAACTATGGTGTCCTAGTTCAGTTCCCACAGTCCCTTTTCTTAGTCCCAGCCCTGTAAATTTATTTTGTGCATGTTTAATGCTCATATAAGCTGCAATAAAAATGGACATTGGAGTGACACGTTTCTCTCTTTCTTAATGACTTAACTGACAATCACAAACCATAGTCACAAGCCACTGTTTCTAACTTTTACTCCATTTTTCTGTTTAAATTTTCTTAAGGTTGTCATATGAGTAAGTAAGGCTGAAAACCAATGATCTTGCTGACAAAGGAAAGTCCTGGAAAAACTTCAGTAAAGATTGGCAAAACATAGAGGTGAATACTGCATCAAGAAACATGGTGATTCCCAGGAATTGTCAAGTGGGGCTACCTGTTCATGGTGGTTATGAGGCCACAAGACTCTCCTTTGGGGGCACAAAATACATATTCTCCCTGACCACCTGATTATCCATCATTGTCTGGGACAACAGGCTGCCTTCTGCTTTTCGAGGTAGATACCCTCATCCTTTATTTCCTGATGACACATACCTTACCAAAGGGTTTTCCACATGATAACATTTTAATGTTGTCACTTTGGGAGAATATTTTGTCTTTAAAGACGAAAAGGTCGAGTCTGCAAAGTTTTAGATCGTTTTGATAGAAATCAATACAGTGAAGGACAAATTTCCTACAAAATATTTTTGAATGTTTTATTTATTGGATGCTCAGCTGTACAAATTAGACACATGGGGGTGTAACACAATTTAATCAGGATTATGATTTTTATACACTGGCTGCAACGTCCTCCCCCGCAAAAATCCAAAATTATCTTAAAAGTCCTATCACAAATTGTAGGTAGACTAAGTAGATAAAAAAGTGACTTTGGCTAATTCGACATCTGATTGAAGCTGCTAGCTCTGGATTTTCTATTTGTGATAAACTAATTTTGCTGGTTTCTAATACCGGGTCAAATATGTTTTAGAATACATGGTTTTATAAGTGTACTAAACAGAGCCATGACATGTATGGAAGTTTAATTGCTCCTGGTGATTATACAAATTGTGATTTTTTTGGTCCCTTTCTCTTTATGGTACATTGATTGAAAATACCCTTTCCTGCTTTTCTTTTTTTAAAATTTTAAATATTATCTATTTTCTTCTTCTTTGATGTTTTACTTAGAAATAAACTGCCTAATTAAGAAATATTTGTAAATTTTCCAAAAATCTTTTTGTCATTGTTTTCTAATTTATTTATTTATTTATTTATTTTTGTTTGTTTTCTAAATTAATTACATTATGATCAAAGAATATACTCTGTATGGTTTCAATTCATCTAATTTTTTTTCTACTTAACATCAAGTTTTTTTAATTTTTATTTTATATCAGAGTATAGTTGAATTACAATGTTGTGTTAATTTCAGGTGTACAGCAAAGTGATTTAGTTATACATGGGATTACAGGCATTATTTCCAGAATGTTCACTTCTATAAGGTTGTTAGGCAAATGTAGATTCCTTCATCCTGGCAGTAGGTAAAGAGATGGAAGTTGGCACCTGTAAGGTAGAAGGTGAGAGAACACCCCACCCTTCCACCCTCACCCACTTCCCCTCTTCTAATGTTTCCACCTCCACTGCTCCCAGTGAAGTCACCTCCCTCAGCTCGTGTCCCCTTCTGTCAATCAAGTGGATGATGCCATCTTCATAGGAATCCTTGAGGGCTATCTGAGCTACCAGAGAGCATCACCAGAATCCTCTCCCCATTAGCCATTAGGAATCCTGGAGCCTACATACACTCCCTGACATTTATTAGTCATAGAGGTTGGAATTGTTACCAGATAGAACTGGTTCAAGAGCCAGGCAGTTGATAAGTTAGTAGAACTGACACCTTCCAACAACTAAAATCAAATAGATTGGCTTGACAATTTCCCCACCCCAAATGGTTTCTGTATAACCGACAAGCCACATAGGTGATGTGGCCTTCCTTTTCCAATGTGCTTTATCTCTGGGAGTCTTTAACAAAAAAGACTCTGAATATGCATTAAATGAAACCCAAAGTTACACTTTGTACACTTTGTTATAAAGACCATCATTTAGAACACAAGTTTTGTTTCTTGTTACTGATAAAAGTAGCACCCTTTACGCAAAGAAAAATGTACAGATAATATAGAGAAACCATTCCCAGTGAAGATGTAATTTTAGCAAACATGTTACAGAACATATGTACTCTGGGAAAGAAAATTAAAACTTGAGTTGACATGGACAGTGTTTCATTTGTTTTCCCTTCAGAGCTGTTGCAGAAAGCCCAGAACCTCTGTCATCAGGATAAAAACCCTGCAGAGGGAGGGCCAAGGGGATGCAGCTTCATTCCAAGGCTTCCTTGACTATGCTCAGCTGAGATATGAATCAATATTCCTTAATAGAATGTTTAGAAAGTTAACACCAAAAACAATTTGCTGTATTTAATGACACTTTCTCTGATCAGTAAATGGTGTATTGCTTTTTCCATAGTGTAAATTCAATCATTTTCAAAGCCTGCTTTCATCATCTTTGCGAATGCAAGTTAAATCCCCCTTGTAGATTTTGAGGAGAAACGATGATGGCCGAGCTTAGTTGACCTCAGCTCCTAGTTTCAGGCAACATTTTGGTGCCCAGAGACGTTGGCAAAGGAAAGGGCAGCTTCTAGGACAAGATCCTGCCCAGGTGTACCTCCCTGGTACACATCTGGAGTGTTCTGTGTTCCCAGAGGCATCTTGCAGAGGTGAGTGTTGGGCTGAACTGGTGATGCTGTCCTCTTAGAAATGTGGGTTCATGGGAGAGACCCCAGTCCCTCTTCCTCTAGCAGGTGAAACTGTAGGATGTAAACCCCACAAACCAGACACAGCCATACCACACCCTGGAGCTTGGGGGGAGCCCCACTGCAAGTCTGCAGTTTCCTGCTTTGTCTGCCTGTCCCCCTTTCTGGGGGCACAAGACCCCATACCAAGGGCCTGGAGTCCTCTTCTCCAGCACCCCTATGGTCTCCTCCTTGGATCTGGGTGCCAAGATTATCACACAACCAAACTGGGTTTCTGCCCCTCATTTGTAAACTAGTGGGAAAGGACCCAACTTTACAAAGTCATGTTCAATGAGAACAGCGAATGTGAAATACCCTGAGAGGAGCCTGGCACACATTAGGTGCTCGCTCCACTGTGACAAAAACCCAAGAATTTTAGCATCAGTACCTTCCCTTTTAGATGAGAGACTAGACTGTGAGAGCTCGCCTGTCTTGCCCCAGACAATATACAGCAGGACGCTCTTCAAACTGGCTTATCATCTCTCTCCATAGCCCCTGCTCTCCATTGTACAGAAATCTATCCATGTGGACAGCAGGCAGCAGAGTGGGAAGAAAGATCTTTTCAAGCTTGGTTTTAAGATCAAAATAAAGTGTTATTGTTTCCATCTGCAATGAAATCCAATAATATTATTATCTGAGTACTTACTGTGTGCCCGGCTTCATCAGGCATTTTTCAACAATATTTGACTTCTCATGGTCTGCAGTGCTGGCATCACAACATGTCGAAAGATGGAAACCAGGGGGCAGAGAGTTTCAGTAGCTGTTGGGTTTCACCCAGCTGAAAGTGGTCACTCTGGGCTTCAACCCAAGGTCATCCTGGCTCCAGAGCAGAGTTCTTCCCATGTCCCCATGCTTCCCTCCTGTAGATAAGACAAATTCCCCAAGGATATTTTATCTCTCACCAACTTACATGGGAAGAGGAATCCTTTAAAATGTATTGTAATTGGAAAGGTAGAAACCAGAAATAAAGGATAATTCCTAAAGTGAAAAGCCTTCCCCAGAGCAGAAATCATTTTCCTTCTGGTAGAGTGAGTGGTGTCTCTGGATGACAATCCTGCTAATCTCACATTGACTGATGTCCAGTCAATAGCACGGCTGCCAAGGTGAAGAACAGCTGTGCAGAGGCTGAAAGTGAAACCTGTTCACAGCCCAGCAACGGGGGGAGAGAAGTGTGCATGTGCCTCAATTTGGCAAAACCAGACTTAAATAAGAGAAACTCAAGTTACGTGAGAATAATGGAAATAAAAGAGGAAAAATTACAGAGCTTAGTAATGGTATACTGGGCCAATCATTAAGTGTGTTCTGACTGACTTTCTCCTTAATTAACATACAGGGTCTTTGAACTTTGCCTTGTTTTACATTTGCGACTGTTACAGAAAAAATCCATGTTTACTCCTGAGGGTGGCACTTGCAAAGTGTCAAGATACTGTGTAAGCGCCCTTTCTTCTTCAGAAAGAAGCTATGTGAATGCAAACTGTTGTGTTGTCTGTTGTCAGGTAGAAAGACTGGTAAACAGGACGCGTCTCACCAAGCACACTGCAGAGTTATCACAAAGAATACGTGTCCGTGAGGAGATGTAAATAAAACATGGAGCAGGACCTCAAAGGCATACGAGGAGGAGATTTAGAGTTAACAGGAGGCACCAGGTTCCAAAAACTGAATTTCATGCATAATCACGGTGTTCATTACAGCCGATAATCACCATTACAAAACGTGGCATGTAACATGCAGATAATTTGGAGACTGAAAGGGTTAACAACATTTCTCTTGAACTGAAGTAGCAGGGACTGTAGGTAAAAATAACAATGATGTTGTAATAAGTTGGAATGTGTGTTCTTGCCCCAAAATGTTTTACACAATTATTTTTAAGTATTTGATACTTACAGGGAGAATATCAGGAAGGCATTTTCAGAATTGCTAAAGGGCAGAGTCCTCCAACGGACAGGTCTCTGTATTGTTACTGTTGTCGGAAGGTGTAATTCTGATCCCTAAAAATGAGTACACACTGAGCAAGCACCCCCTCGGAGAGCCGGGAAAATATACAAGACGCATATTTATACCATGCTATTTCCCTTCTATTTGATTTTTTTTAAGGTGTAATTGTATTATTGGACACCTTTCCTTACCAGACTTTCTTTTAATGATTGTAATCGAGAGTGAAATTGAATTCTAATTTATTTAATTCCCTTTTGACCATCAGCTATCCTTTTTCCTCTATTTTCTTGGCTATTATGAATGATGCAACAATGGCCATCCTTGCTATTATATTGTATATTTTACATACAATACTAAGATACATATACACATACCTTTGTGCATGTGTCAAAATTTATATAAGGTAGATTCCAAGAAGGGGAGCCTCTGGGCCCAAGGACACGTTCATATTACATCTTGATGGTTACTGCCATATTCTGCATTAACACATTCCTATCAGGTATTTTAGCAATACATGTACAACTCTGTGCATTTCCCCACGTCCTTGTCACCTATAGATACCATGGCGATTTTAACTTTTGTCCAGATGAAGAGCAATATCATGTATCTCCTTGCTGTTGTAAGTTGCATGTTTTGGGTCACCTGTGAGGTTGTACATCTTTTTGAATAATTAGTACCAATTTTTATGTCACTTTCTGCACGTGGCCTGATTTATTTATTTACCATTTTTCTATTTTCACATTTTTCTTGTCGATTCATCTGTTTGACTTGGCAATCTTAGTTGTATTTGTTGTCAGTATTTTCTCACAGGGAAGGGCACACCTTTTCTCTTAGTAGGAAGCGTCCTTCAGCTCAATTTCCTGGTGTCTGGAGTTATGATTGGGGTAACACCACAGCAGCCGGGCAAAAGCTTCACATGCAAAGATTTTCAGTCCCGCAGGGCTGACAGTAAGTGAAGGACCCAGGCAGAAAGGATGGAGAGATTCTGCCAGCCCCTGCTTTTCCTAAGCATCCACCTACCCCGGGTGCAGGGCCCTGGATTTCTGTTAAGTCAACATCTGGAATACAAGGAGACCCCAGGAGACCAAGCACTGCAGCCAACTCTAAAATAGTACATTATCAAACACTTCGAAATTCCTCCCTTTCATTATTTTTTCTACATATTTGGAAATTTTGAAGTGAATTTAGAGGGTAGAATTTTTGGACAATGTACATAAATGATGCAGGCCGTGTGTAAGACATGTTTTTACTTGAGAATCAGTATAAATTTGAGTAGTTGCTTGAAGTGTTATCCAGGCTCAATCAGAACAGTGTTAGATTCACAACAGCCTGACCAGGACAGTAGTTCCTTGGCATTCTTGGCCTTTATGGGACCCATAGTACAACCCTGTTTATCTCAGTTCCTGCCTCCCAAGTTCGATCAGTACAGCGGGTGACACGACTGCCAACAGTCTCCTTCAGCCTGTGCTATGTGGAGGTGACACGGTCTTGCTGTGGAGGTCAGTGCCCTGTCCTTGAGGAGCTTACACTCTACACAGCACTCACTTCCATGCGCCTGCCATGGCAAAGTTGAAAGGACTTCTCACATGCAGTATCTTTTTTCTACCCTCGAGGCTAACTTTGCTCCAGAAAAAAATACCAAAATAAAATACAGCATCAGGAATTTAGGAGAGTAAAGCCCAGACACCGTTTGAGAGTTTTGACTTCATAGAGAAGCTCAGGTGTGTTGACTTATCTTGCAGGCCAAGCCACAGTGTTGGTGACAAATGGGACATCTGTGTTCCCCACGTGGTCCACGTTCTCGGGTCGTCTTTCTATGTTCTGGGGCCTCGTAGCAGGAAAGCCCATGGCCGACTCTGCTGAAACCTCCACTCGGTTGATCTGGAGTCGGAGCAGATATCTAGGGACCTGACCTGTGCTGGCCACGTCTGCTTGGTTCATCAGAACTCAAGTCACTTGAATCCCCTTCAAGCCCAAACTCAAAACCGCTCCCGTGCAGACCCTGTCTTGCTCCTTTCATGGTGATCGGATTGTGCACAAGTGTATCACTGTGTGGGGGTGTGTGATAGTGTGTCAGTGTGCGTGGGAGTGTCCTGGTGTGTGTCTGTGTGTGGGTTTGTGTGAGTATGAGAGGTTTTACTCTGTGGGAGTGTATGACGTGTAAGCCTGGGAGGGACCGTGTGTATGTCTGTGTGTCAACCTGCATGTGAGCGTGTGTGTCCATGTGCTTGTGTTATTGAGTGACGGTGTGTCTGTCAGTGTGCATAAGAGTGTGTCAGTGTGTGTCCATGTGTCAGCATGTGCATCAGTGCCTTTGAGTGTTTCCCGTGTGTGTGAGTGCGTGTCTCTGTGTATGAGCTGCACTGTGAGTGTGTGGTCCCCACGTGTGGGTGTGAACGAGCAGGAATGTGTCAGCATGTCTGGGTGTTTTGGCACACCAGCCTGTGTGTGAGTATGTGTGTGTGAGTGTGTGTAACACATGCCTGGGCCACGTTGCATTCACACTACTCAGGCTGACGTCCTGTCTCACAGAGCTGGAAACCACAGCTCTCCTGGACAGGTGGCCTGGCTTGCAGGCTGAGAACTCAGGAAAATGTCCTTGGCTTTGACCTCATACCTATAACTTGTCTTAGAAGCACAATTATTTCTTGTCATTGATAGTGAAGCTGCAATGTTAATTGTCACGCGTGATAAAATTATCTTCATTTTTATTAAAATATATATATATATTTAGATATTTTGAAATGGATCATTTTTAAAGTCTTTATTGAATTTGTTATAATATTGCTTCTATTTTTTATGTTTTGGTTTTTTGACTGAGAGATGTGTGGGATCTTACCTCCCCGACCAGGGATCGAACCCGCACCCCCTGCATTGGAAGGCGAAGTCTTAACCACTGGACCACCAGAGAAGTCCCAAAATGTACTCTTTTAAAGTTGAAAAGTAGGTATCAACAATGTAAAAGGCTGGATAGACTAAAAAACTTTGGCTACTACAGAAAAAACTCAAGCAAATTGAATTGTTGAAACGTTGAGCTGCACATTTATGGACAAAACCGTACTTGAACTAGTCCGTGAACGTTATCACAGGTGACAGTGGAGCGGTTTTCCCCAGAGCAGCTTCGCAGAGGAAGAAAGACCTACACAGGCCCCACAGTGTGATGCTGCCCAGATGTGAATTATCGCACGTTTCTAACGTGGAGGACAGGACACTAACTCGGACCATATTTTCATTTAAAGGAGCTTCCGCAGAGTCTCAGGCCAGAGCATACGTGTCAACAATTAAGAGAGCCTAGAAGGAGTACAAATAATCAGAACAGCCCCCATGGTGTGGGGAATCTAATTTGCATAAACAAAAAACTATTCAGTAAGGCACTTTTTTAGGTCTTCCAAGAGTTTATGTGGTTTGTTAAGTGTCTACTCTCGTCTACGGCCTGCCTGTTCTTCATCTCTCCCTCCCCTTTGTATCTCAGAGTCTGGGGCCCTCGGCCAACCGTGGGTCCCACACCTTCCCCTCTGTCCTCAATGGGACAGGAACCCATCCCAACCCTCTTGGGATGGGGGCCTCTTGATCCATCGACCCATTGTCACAGGCTTCTGCAGACACTCCCGACTTCCTGCCCTGATGCTGCCTCTTCTTTTAGGCTATTTCCTCTCTCAGCATGAGTGACCCTGGGGAGCCACCCAGGGCAGCCACCCAGGCCTGCAGACGATCCAGAGACAAAAAGAGAGTGGAGAATGGTCTTCTTAGAGTGCAGCTTGTACCTAAGTCACCCAGCATGGGGATGCCTTGCTCCCCCTGGGACCTCGTGGTCACCCTCTTCTTCACTGCTCAGCTGTTCCATCACTGCCTGGGTTCTACGGAGGCCAGATGAGTGCCATCCTGTTGGAGCTGCAGGAAGGGGCCTGCAAGGTGCCCAGAGTAGAGCCAACTCACACTCAGAGCCAGGACTGGGCTGGGCCCCCCATGCGGCCAGCCCTTGTGGTTGGAGGGGAAGGGGGGCAGGAAGGGAAGCAGAGGCTGACCTTCCAATTCTTCAAAAAGACAAGAAGATCCTCCCCACTCCGGGGCAGAAAGGTAAGGGACAGCAGGAGGCTGGGACAGCAGGAAACCTGGACATCAGGGTGGAGACGAGGAGCAGCCCTAACAGGAAACACCAACAGTCCAGGCTGGGTTCACATGTAGTGACAATATTGTTCAGTTATTCAAGGGCCAAGGCAAAAAAAAAAAAAAAAAAAATCCCCAATTTAATATTACTAAATGGATACTTACCATGATCTGAATACCTATGTTCAGATTTATCAAGATTAAGCAATTTTGTCCAAGAACTGGAAATAAATACCTTTCCCAATTTTTGTAACTCAAGGGCTCATTCTAGAAACAAAGCTTGAAAGGCAGTTTTCCTGTTAAAAAACAATTTAAAGTTTCTCTGGACCAGGGCTGCCCAACAGAAATGAAACAAGAGCTGCAAATATGAGCCACGTGTGCTCTTTTAATTTTTCTTGTAGCCACATAAAAAAAAAAAAATGAATGGGTGAAATTGTCTGATAGTGTATTATATAAAACAATATACCCAATATATCATCATTTCAAGATACAGTTGATATAGAACCTTATTAACTTGTGATTTTACATACTTTTCCTCACTATGTCTTTGAAATCTGTTGTGTATTTTACCCTGAGAATGCTCCTTGATTGGACTGGCCACATTTCAAGTGCTCAAGAGCCATGCATGGCTAATGGCTACTGGACCAGACAGCATAGCTCTCCAAGGGTCAGCAAACTTTTCCTGTGAAACCCAGATGGTAAATATTTTATCCTTCACTGGCCATATGGCCTCTATGGAACTCTGCAGTTATAGAGAGAAAACAGCCATGTATTACATACAATGTGTAAATGAACAGGCATGGCTGTGCTCCAATAAAAGTCGTTTACAAAAACAGGTGGTGGGCTGGTTGTGGCCTGCAGGATGTAGGTTGCAGACCCCCATGTAGACCAATCCAGTCTAGTATCCAATTTTTGACCAATAACAATCAGTGATATAGAATAGAAAGATATGTTTTGTTTACATTTTGCCAAAATCTGTAGCAATCTTGCAATGAACTGGACGGTATCCTCCCCAAATTCATATGTTGAAGCCCTAACCCCTGGGTGCTGGTATTGGGAGGTGGGGCCTTTGGGAGGTGATTGCATGAGGTCATGAGTGTGTGTCCTCTGTGATGGGATTAGTGCCCTTATAATTAGAGACACTCTCTCCATGCTACGGGGACACAGTGAGAACCCAGAAGAGAGCCCTCCCCGGAACCCAACCCTGCTGGCTCCCTGACTTCAGATTTCTGACCCCTGAACTGAGAACAAAAATTTTGCTGTTTAAGCTGCCCCGTCTGTGCTACCTTGTTATAGCTGCCTGAACTGATTTGTACAAGGAGAAAATTCTTTAAAAAGGCAGTATATGAGGGAACTTTAAAAATCCCTTATTTAAACCCAAACTATTCATTTTAAAAAGAACCTCTTTAAAAATAAAAATATTTAAAATCTTTTGAACTCCATATGTATTTCTTCCCTCAGTGTCAAATTACTCACCTTTACCTCCTGATTAATGACAATATGTAAAAAATATATGCAAACTGAAAAGAAGAAAGCTGCTAATTACTAACCTGCTGTTCTGGCTAAGGTCATCTTTGGTTTTGTCACCCTTGAAGTTCCACCAACATCATGCTCCCAGTTTCTTATTTCTGTTTCATTTCTTCTAAACCTAACTCTGAAAATATGCATTCTTCTCTCTTGCATGTGAAAAGTGTATGGTGAACACATTGTGAGATTGTATCGTGGCTTCAGGCAAGACCATCCAAGAGTTTTTTCATCAACATAAGAGGGATATTTTTTTTCTCTTTCCATGAACTTTCAGTCGCTCGTTATATTAATGACATTTGTTTAGCACAATGATTACATTTCTTTCATGTTACTTTTTGTGCAGGGCAGTGATGCTAAATCGCTTGTAGTTAACTCTGAGTGAACAACTTGTTGCTGTTTTGTTTACATTTCTTCTAATAAATACCTTGCTGTCATATTTTTCTCATGTGTGAATGCTCAACACATTGTAAATACAAACTAGATCAATGCTATATTTCAATGAGCAAGTACCCATTTATCTTTCTATTTGTTATTTCCACCCCCTCTTTTATAGCATTATCCTAATCCCTTCAAATCTAGTTCTGGAGAAGCAGAAAGGAACCCAGGGCCAGTTTTCCCCTTTGCATCAGAAAGGATGCTTCCACATTTGGTTTATTGAGGGACTTGCCTGTAAATGTGACCTGCTTCTAAATCTACAATCATTGCAATAGCTTGGTTTGATCTGGATGATGAATCTTATGCACAAGAAATTATTTTTCAACTTGCTCTTTCTGCTTTGACCTCAGGAGCCGGCGGAATAGTGCACATAGTTTAATTTGCTATTTCACAGGACCTTTGATAAGCTGTAAAATGATACATATCCACAATTTAATAAGTTAAAAATTTAATAAAAAAATAAGGGAAATGGATATTGTTTTTTCTTTGAATAAGTCAACAGGGAACATACTTCATGGTGTTTTAAACTTGAGTCGATATTTTGATAAAAATGCTTTATTTATCTGACACAGGTATCATTTTCATTCTGTCATGCAATCTGAATTCCAGACTCATATGTGCTTTGAATGGACTAACTCAGCCTCTTTAAGGAAAAGCCCCTTGATTCAAGTGTAAAAGCAAACTTCTTCCTGAACTTCTCTCCTTCCCCGGCCCTTAAACCACTCAACGTTAATTGGTTTTATTCTGGCCTGACAGAAGACTGCATCTCATCATGATATTCTCTTTATGTGGCTAAGAAATCTTTCCTTGAATATGGTCAGCACATAAGGCAATGGAAAAATTAAATATCTAATCGATATCCCCTATTTAATTGTAGGGACAATTGTACAGAAAAAGTGGAAGCTTAACCCTATATGTTTGTCCTACTTGATTCAGGATGGCTTTGAGTCAAGGCCTGAGAGATTCAGAGCCCTGGAAAGAATCTCAAATAAATCCAGCTGCATCTCTTTATTTTGCAATAAAATTGAGGCCAGGAATTTCCCCTATTCACATGTGACTTGGTCTCTATATGAGGCAGGAGGGTTCACACTCTGAGGTCCACATCCGAGACACGTTGCTTTGCTACACACTCAACGTCTCAGCCACGTGACCCTTCTTTCCTACACAGAATCCCTTCATTTTCCTAAACATTTTCCCCTGATTATTCACCAGCGTTGTGCTTTAAGGCTTTAAACATTTTCAAAAAATCTAATAGATTCTCAGAAGCATCGTTTTAAATTCTCCCATTGTTGCTAATTTATTTAAAATGAATCCTAGTTTCACATCGATGAGGTGAAGAAGAAATTGTGTAAAGCTTCTGCTCTTTGGAATTCATTGAGGTTTCGTTCAAGACCTCATTTATGGGTGAGTTTTTGTAAATGTTTCATGGATGCATTAAAAGAAAGATATATTTTCTGTTTTTCAGAAACTAAATCGGGCACATGTTTATAATTCAACGTTTTTGATCGAGTAATTTAATAATTAATGAATACCTCACTGTTGCTTGGTTATTGATTAATTCCTGCCTGAGTCTAGGGAAGCAGGTGAAAGCACACATGAAGGGTTCAAGTGTAAAGGTTCAGAAGGAATTCCTCAGTGTGATGGCCAACTTCAGGCAGCTCTCTCTCGGTGCCAGCTTCCTGCTACCTGCCCCTAGAAATCAGCTCATTTTGTCTGCACAGACACCACAGGGAGAGGCTGCTTGTATGAGTTCAATTGTGTGCCTTCAGATTCAAGTTCTTACTGCTAGTACCTCAAAATGTGACCTCATTTGGAAATAGAGTCATTGCAGATATAATTAGTTAAGATGAGGTCATTTAGGGGGGTTAATTCAATATGACTGGTGTCCTTATAAAAAGGGGAAATTTGAACACAGACACACACAGAGGAAGAATGCTGTGAGAACCTGAAGGTGGAGACAGGACAATGCTTCTACATGGCAAGGAACCCCAAGTATTGCTGGTAAATCACCAGAAGCCAGGAGAGGCTCAGAGGGAACCAGTCTTGCTGACACCTTGTTCTCTAGCCTCCAGAACTGTGAGAAAATACATTTCTTTTTTTTAAAAACACATGGTCCGTGGTACTTTGTTATGGCAGTGTTAACAAACTAACACCGCCCTCATCATTACCCTGTTTTGATAAATAGAACAAGGCTGGTTTCATTATATAATTTGCCAGACGTGTGTCTTGGCCAGTAAGGATGGTGCCTACCCCCAGAGCACAAGCCCTCGCACCACATTTTGGGGTCCATTGTCACTGAAAAGATTCTGGACTGGGGACCCTCTCTCAGTGCTTCCAGCAGGGACAGGAAGGCTGGGACAGGCACCTGTGAAGTTTGAGAACCCCCCCCAGGTGTCTCACATCCCCAACTTTGTAGAGCATCATAACCTCGAAAACCACCTGTGAGACTCACTTGTCTACACCAGTAGTTGTTTTTATGTCCATATCTGGCTTTATATATCTTAACTGCTATGTGATTTGACAGATAAAGAGTCAAGGCTATATCCTTGGGGTAAAGAGTACTCTACAGGTTTTGATCTCTCCTGAGGGCACTTATTTAAATGTCATTTGCACATAGTTCTTTGTCTCAAATGTTATTTATTTATTTATTTATTTTTTTGGAGGGTGAGTGGGGGATGATGAGTCAAAATACAACAAGTAGGTCATCAATAATTGCCTTTAATAGTGGTAGGTTTTATGTGTCTACATACATATTTTAATGGGTACTTAGGAAGTTTATAGAAGGAGTGCCAAGTAGACTATTTAAAAATCTTCTTCACTTCAAGGTTTTAAGGGCACAGGTAAGTCAAGATCAGACAAGGATAATGAAAGAGAGTTGGGAGTTGTCAGCTAATTCTGGAATCCTCCCTATTCAGTGTGTCTTGGAGATGCTCCAATGTCTTGAGCCTGTAATCAGTGGGGATCCCACTGCTGTCTGCTGCTGACAAACGCAGGGTTATGGCTGGTTCAGTCCATGCCTCCCAATTTTCAGAAAGGGCGTGCACTCCATGGAAGATATTTTATCTGCAAAATTCTCAGAACAACTCTCAATAGCCCTACCCTGGAGTCGATTAACTTTTCTCACTTTTCGGTATGTCTAGGCATGTACACAGATCTGTTTTCCCGCTGTGGAAGGACAGAGTGTCCAGAGATGGTGAATACAGCCAAGAACAGTGATACAAACCCTGACTCCCAACATACCCTGTCACTTTCTAATTTATAAATCAATGCTTTGGGGATTCCAATTTATCTTCTGCAAAACTGAATTTTTACCGGGATGGTATCAGCAGAAACAGAGCTTTTCACCTATGCTGTGCTGAACGGAAGCCTTGGCACAGCTGTGACCTCCTGTCTTGCCAGCGTCCTGGTGATGGCGACCGAGACTGGGCTGGGAGCTCCTCCGGCCTGGGGACCTGATCGCCCTGGTCTCCCGGGGCCGCCCGCCCACCTGACTCATCCCCTTTCTTTCTAATCTCTCCTGCTGGGTCCAGGAAGCCTTGCCCTGTGGGTCCTTTGCTAAAAGCATGCAGACAGAGGAGATGCTGCAGTGTCTGTGCCAGCGCTGTGAGCCAGGAGAGCTGTACTCCCTTCTCTTGCCATGACGCCGGCCTGTCAAAGCCCACGAAGAAGCTGCTCCATCACCTGGGCAGGGGAGGAAGGTGGGCTCCTGGGGTAGAGCCTGCTGACCTCCCTCCATGGCACTGAGAGTTTCAGATGTTCTCTTAGGGCAGGTGACCCAGCCCCTGCTGCCAATACACCCTCGCCCCTGGATCCGGTTAGGATCGGAATTCTTCTCATTTTTACTCTCTCTAAAGAAGTCCTAACTCAATGACTCAAACCATGTACATGATCAGGAATTTTGGTGATTACTGCTTAGAAATTTCCTAGGCTTGTTGCCCTGACCTATGGAACACCGAGGGCATCTTCCTGAAGCCACCACTGTGTCACATGGGAAGACGAGGATGCAGTCCCTGAGGAGCAGTGAAAGAGGGTAGAGTTATTTAACATGAAGAAGAAGTGACTGAAAGTAGTTCAGTGCCTACATTTAAAACATACAAACACTCCCACATGGGGCGGGGGCCAGCTAGTGTTCTTACATGTGACAAAAGGCAGAACGAAAGGAGTTGGGTTTAAATGACAGCATGAAGAATTTAGGTTAGATGTGGAGAATGACTCTCTGACACTGAGTTATGACCCATGGGGATAGGTTACCAGGGAAGATCAGATTCTTTGAAGGTTTTAATGCATACGTATCCCTTGACACAAAGCACGCATATGACCCAGTTCATTTTAAAGTAAAATTCGATCTATCAGTCCCCATTTTCCCACATGGGTCAATTTTACAGTGACAGGTGGAATTGAGTGGGTTACCAGATCTTTTATTGTCCTGAAATGAGAGTCAATGGTCAAAGAACTTTCTGGACTGCCCATCATATGTTGAGCTCCGCCTGGCTTCTCCCCTGGAAAGCGCCAGGGCAGCGCTTGCTGGAACCATCACAGTGGCTGCATCAGCCCATTGAGGCAACATGATGGTTGTCTGTGAATAGGAAGGCACTGAGTAGGCAGGCATTTGTGTGGCTGCATAAAGGGAAGCTCAACCCAAAAGGATTTGATGACAATAATCCCCTTAGGAATGAAATACAATCCTGTATCTTTCCATTCTAGAATTTCAACTGCAGGACACAGGAGAGCATCTTTTTCACGTCATGAAGTGTTTCCAAGGAGCCCAAGGGGCATTTCTACAAGAGTCTATGACTTTCAATTTGACTAAAATAAAACCGCTATGTTTGTTTATTCTCCCTTAAGATGTAGTTACTTCATTTTTTTTTCCTGTCTACTCATAGTCAAGAAACAGAAAACAGGGAATTACCTGGTTGCCCAGTGGTTAAGACTCGGCACTTTCACTGCCATGGGCCAGGGTTCAATCCCTGATCCGGGAACTAAGATCCCACAGGCTGTGCAGCTCGGCCAAAAGAAAAAAAAAAAAAAAAAAAAGAAGAGAGAGAGCAAAAAGAAACAGAAAGCAAGCTAGTTTCAGTCCTTGTCAGGATGCTTAGGCATTTACCCTAGACTCTGACCTTTTAACTGATTTGAATTTGGTGATGGTCAGCTACAGACACGGCTCTAGGGCATGTTTCCCCTCTTCTGCCTCTCCTGTTGGGTTTCTCATCCCTGACCTGGGAAGGAGTGATTCCCCTTGGCCCAAACTTGAAACCCTGTCATCCAGCCCTTCTGGTGCACAGCCCACAGCAAATAGGTATTGTTGCCCTGTCTCTCGGGTTCCATAGAGCAGCCTGAAAAGGTGCTGATGGACATGGAGGGGCTGAACAGGGAGATTTCCTTACATGGGAATTTGCTGTTTTCCCAGACCTGAATCTCCGTGCCCATGTGGAACGGCCTCTTCTGGATGCAATTTTCAGTGAACAAAGATAAATGTTCAATTTTCAGTGAACAAATAAATTTGGTGTGTTTTGTTTATTTTTATTTACTTTAATTTGTGAGAACTTAGAGAGGAAGTAAAATAATGTCTTAGAATTATGAAGAAATACAGACTGATGGCCAAAAGTCAGGAGAGTAAAAGGAGCATGGGCGCTCTCTAACAGATTACAAAAGAAGGCAGAGGATTAGATTGAGAGTCCACCGTAAACCCAATCCAAATAGGAGTTACTTTTATTTAAAAATCTCTGAATTTAAAAGTGTCTTGGCATGTGCCCAGTTCACACATCTTGAACTGAGTCCGGAAGGAAAAAGATAACACGAATATAAATGGTCTGACTTTATCCTCCTGCCACTCAGCTTAAAAGCATTTCCCTCTTTTTGGGCAATTTACCAACAATCTTAGACTATTAAAGTTACAAACACGAGAACAGTGGATCTCAAGTCTTATTATGTAAATTACTCTGGGTAAGTTTAGCAATAAAGTCTTCTGCATGAATCAGAAAAGTATGAAGATCATAATTAACAGCATTAAAAACTTTTTTTTCTTTCCACCTTAAAGAGTTCCCAAGCACGTTATTAAGGAATTTGACTAATGTTACAGCGGCAATTTGAGAGAAAAAACAAACAAACAAAAAAACAAAGAAAAACCTCTTAACAGTATCATACCTGGAACTCTGTGTTTCCCAAATGAACTCTTTAAGAGGATAAGAATCTGTCTTTATGTCTTTGTTTTTAAACAGTGAATCAGTCCTTGAAATATTCTCAGTCAGAATTTGCCAAGTTGTGGGATCCTGTAGGCGGATTTCACAAGCGCTGTTAGGAGCATCTAGTGTTGTGCATGAGGTCATACAGAGACATGGATCTGCGCTGGGAAAATGGAAGGACAGGTCAATGGAAGAATGAAACAGACACAGATATGAGTCCAGAATTAGTACTTCCAGCTATGTGGTCTTGGGAAATTTACCTAATTTCACTGAGAAGTTAATTTGTTACAATATAGATACCAATATCTGTCTTGCAAAGTTTTCAGGCTTATAGATAATACATATGTAAAGATTTTTAAACCCACAAGAGGTCTTTAATAAGTAACTTAACAACTATTATGCAAACACTCATCTTGGCCATTTTCAGGGTATACTCGACTACATCTATAAATGAAGGTGATGTTGAGAGGTTCCATGTCCTTGGATTCCTATCAAAACACCATGCAGAGTTCCAGAACTCAGCAAAGTGGGAACCACTCAAATCCTCACCAGCTCAGGAGGTTTCCATGGCCAACCATGAAGACTTGAGTCTTGGAACGTTTTCTAAACATCCTTTTCAAAAGCCACATATACAAATAGAAGGGTTGGTTGCTATGTTTGCACTTCTATCAAAACCTCTAGAAGGGAGAGAGGAGCCCTGAGAGGACGTCTGGTCTGGGTTCTGATGGACAAAGTTCTGCTCAGGCTCCCGTCACTCCGCCTGGTGTGTGTGTGTGGAGGTGGGCGTGGGGCGTAGGGACACCTGTGAGTGGAGAGTCTGTGGGGACAGTGTGTGTGTGTATGCATGTGAGTGTATGTGTGTCAGTGTTGGGAGGTGTGTGGGGTGGCAGTGGGTGTGGAAGGTGATGGAGGGATTGCCTGGGGGTGTGGGTGGATTACATTCTGTCTTCAGGCAGCCTGAGCATAGGTTCTAATGGAACCACAGATCCTCCTTTGTCTAAGATGAACCAAAACTCACCATTGAAGTGGGGCTTGGGGTAGGAGAAGCTCCAATGTACCCGTGTCCCACCAATCATCAGTCACATCTTAAGAGAAGTGCCACAGGTGATACTGGGGGCAGTGACGTTCTACCTGATCATTAAAACTCGTCAAACACATTAACATCTATGTGAAAATTGTAGTGGTTTGCTACTAGTCTAGCAATAATTCAATATTACACTCTGCATGTAGAGAAGCACATGCGTGAATCCACGTGGTGTGTTTTTGGGTGAGCTGGGATTGCCATGGATGAGAGAGGAAACCCTACCCAGATATTTTTCCTTGAATATTCTCAAAATGAACGGGCCAACATTCACCTGGAGTTTTTTACTTTAATCACCTTCATCACCTTCATAATTGTATTAGTTTCCTGCAGCTGCTGTAACAAAACACCGTAAACTGGAGAAGTTTATGTTCTCACAATTCTGGAGGCTGACAGTCCAAGATCAAGGTGTTGGCAGGGGTGGTTTCCTTGGAGGCCTCTCTTCTTGGTGTGTAAATGGTGGTCTCTTCCCTGTGTCCTCACATGTTCATCCCTCTGTGTGTGTCTGTGTCCCAATATCCTCTTCTTAAAAGGACACCTGTCCTGTTGGCTCAAGACCCACCTGGATGACCTTATTTTAATGTGTTCACCTCTTTCAAGGCCCTGTCTCCAGACACAGTCACGTTCTGAGGTGCTGGGGTCAGGACGTAACCTGTGAATGTGGGGGACGCATTTCGCCCCTAACACCTACTTCTTTGTGACACTGGCTCTTACCTTTGGGGCACCCAGAAAGCTTGCTGGACCTGCCCTCCCCAGTTTTGGATTCCATAGATCTGAGCGCATTTCTGATTACTCCCAGGGGATGCTAACGCTGCAGGTCTGACATCACAGTCTGAGGACCGCAGGTTCAAACTACAGCAACACTGAGGAGAAATAAGGCCACGTCCGTGGTCCATAGACCAGCAAAGCTTGACCTTGTTCCCACCAAAGAAAGATTTAAGGGAAACCCTCCTTCCCTTGTTTGCCCTCTTCTCTCCCTAGATCTGCTTCTCAATTTGAACAAAAATCGATGTGGTTTTGTCCACAATATGAAAACATACACTTGAAATTACAAAGGACAATTTTGTCCAGCTTGGTAGTCTGTCACCTGATAACAGGAATAAAATAATTAGAAAACAGAAGGAAATAGTCTTCTCTACTGGAATCATTGTGCTCAAAACCAGCTGTGGAAAACCAGTGCAGGAGCTGGTAAATATTTACAAATTTAAAAGTGACGATTACTTATTTCTCACTTTTTCCTAGTCCTTACCCATACAATGTTCCTTTTGGTTGTATTTGTCCTATTGTTTTAGAAGGGACGCATACTTGAGTCCAGTGAGGAACAAGCAGAAAGATGGTTTTAGAGATCTGTCATTAATATTTCAGGGTCAAGGGACATTTTCAAGGTCAGAGAAATCTGATTAGCCTTGATCATTCCCACAGTCTTGCTGAGTAAAAAAAATAAAAATACTTAGTAATTATTTTATTATAAAATTATTGTATAATAGATATGAAATATAAAATAAAAATGTATTTTTATAAATAACAATGTATTACTTTATAAATAAATAAAATTTTATCTTTTATAATCTCAGAGGATAATACATCCTTCCCTGTTTCATTGTTTTCTAATTACTCTTAGGCTAGGATGTTGATTGCCTTCAATCACTCAGCTATTCAAGGGCATCTCGGAGGATAAGAATGAGAAGTGGAAAATGTGGGCTTGTAGAAGAAACCATTGAGGATGGAATAACAGGCCCAGCGCACAGACGTGGCATGTTTCTTTAAATACCCCTTTAGAAGGTAAGTATCAAACCACAAAGGATGCTTATGTTTGCCTTTCCTGAAAATAAACCAAGACTTTATATCGTGAGCTCACCTGAGGCCAAAAGTGCATCATGCACACTGTTTAATGTGATCCACCCTGAAAACTTCAGACTGATTATGCAAGACCATCCAGAGAAGACCAAACATAGGCATGCAAACTTTAAAGCTCCCTTCATCAGCTCGCTCCCTCTCCATGGAATGTTGCATAGATACAACCACCAGTAAGCAGATGGGTGTTCCTCAGTAAACCCTATGTGAAAGGGGACACATGGTTCCAATAATGGCGACACGAATTCACCCTCCTCTACCCATCACCTGTAGACAGTCACTGACCCTTCTGCAGTTCTGTGCTCTTGAAGGAAACCTACTCACCTCTTGTCAAGTTGCTAACATTGCTAAGACCAGCCAGGCAAGAAAAACTTACAGTAAGGTCAGTCTTTCCTATGATAAACAATCTGTTTTTGTGCTTTTGATTAAAATTTAATAAAAGCATACTTCAGCAAGGCAAAGACTTGTTAAAGGCAGGTGAGGAATGATCAACATTGACTCCACACAAGACTAATCCCCCCTCTCTTCTCAGATTTCCTATTCATCTGGACCAGGCGAGGTTGGAGGAAACGAGGCCTCGCCCCAAGCAGGAGGCGCCTTTTCCCTCCACATCCAAGCCCTATAAGGATTGGAGCACTTGATCTGGGAGCTGCCACCGCCTCGGCTCACCTACTGCAACCAGAGCTGCACAGACACCACATTCCTTGGGGGGAGTGGAGGTTTCTTAGCGTCTTCTGGGCAGAAATCCACCCTGTGCAGCTCAAGGAGGTATAATTCAAGGATGACAGCCTGAGCCAAAGAAAACCAAGGAGTCTGAGCAGGGAAATCCCAGTGTGAGTGCGGAGCTCCGGCCATCGGGCAGCTGTTCACTGTGAGGACAGGGTGCTGCGGAGACCACCACACGGGCACACCTGGGGACAGCCTGGAGACAGCCAGGGGAAAGCCAGGGGCAGCAGAAGGGTGCCAGCACACACCTCTCTGAGCCACCCCAGGGAGCGGGCTTGTCCGGGACCAAGGGCTGAGTCTCAGCAGTGTGGAGGATAATCTGTAATTTTAAACAACCGCACTTTGAGAAATGTGTTTTCCAAAGAAAGATTTAAGTTCAATTCATTTATTTTTTTGCCACTAAAAACTAACTTTACAAAATAACACATGTAACGTGTATCTTTGCATATATGTGTGCTTCATATATGTGCGTGTATATGGATACATATTTTTTCTTCTGACTTTGGCAAAATGGGCTATGATTGGAAATCTATAGCCAAAAAAAAGATGGGGAGACATAGTATGAGAAGAATAAGATAAAGAAGAAATGATCCAGGCAGAGAAAAGGAGAGAATGGGGAAGGGGAGATTATAGTCCTTCTAATGGACTCAGCACTCACCTTTCTGGAGGACGAAAGAAAGACAAAAAGAAAGAAGGAAAGGAAGAAAGGGAGGAAGGAAGGAAAGGAGGGAGGGAAGAAAGAGATGGAAGGAAGGGAGGGAGGGAAGAAAGAGATGGAAGGAAGGGAAGGAGGGAAGAAAGAAAGAGATGGAAGAAAGGAAGGGAGGGAGGGAAGGCAGGCATGTGAATTACAGTGGCCTTGTTTAGAGCGATGGATTTCTGAGTGTGTATCATAAAAATCAAGCCAAGGACAAGATCTCTGAAACTGATTACATATGTATTATGCATGTAACTAACCTTGTGTCATGTAACCTTGTCTAATTTAACCTTGTCTTGAGCCTGTGAACCCCATTGTTCTAAAAGTTGGATGTGCAACCTCTTAGCTCAGAAAGGCTCCGGTGCACCTCACTACACACATGAACACGCTGTCCCTTCTCCACTTCTGACCCCTGCTGCTCTGATCACGCTTCTCCAGGGGTGCATCACCCAGCCTGGGCAATGGCTCTGGAGCCCCTTGTCCCCGCTGTGGCCCCTGGCCTTCCCTGGGGGTGTAACCCCTCCTTCCTGGTTTCTGGGCAGTCTCGGCCCCATGGTGCTTGTCCTGTCAACTAGTACCTCCCAGGGTCTTACTTGTTATCTGCCGATAAACACCACTCAGCCTGGCTGGACATCCTTGTCCAGTCCCCACACCCCTGAGCCTTCTTGTGACCCAGCAGGAGGCGTGGAAGCTTTCAGCATCTGGCCAGCCCACCTCGGGCGCAAACAGGGCACTGAGTCTTCAGGCCGGTGCTCTTCGGCCTCCTCTGCTCCTGTTCTCTGGGGCCGTGCATGTCCTGAACATTCTCAGGACGTCTGTGTTCTCTGGGGGCTGCATTCCTGCCACCAAGGACCAGTTTCCTTCGGATGTTTCTGTTTCTGTTGTTGTTGTTTTGTGTTAATAGGCATGTCTCCTGCAGCCCTTCTGGATTCAGTACAGGAAGGCCAGAGGCAATACCCGAGGCTACGTCTCAGTTCCTTCCTGTCTCTCTGAGCCCCAGTCTTTGACCAAACAGGAGTCGTGTCCTCTCTGGAGGTCACACTGTACCCTTTCTCAGGCTACGCCTCAGTGTGTGAATTCAGGCTCCTCGGAATTCAGTCTAAGAGTTCCTGATTCCAACAACACAAAGCCTCACCTTCCAAGACACTTGACTCTGAACATCCACTCCAGGAGTCAGGAGACGTCTTCGCTCCAGGCTGTCCCCACTGTTCTCCTGCGTCGCGGAGTGCCTCCTGCTCCCCTGCTGGCGGAGATGGGGAAAGTGGGTGGGGAAGGAAACACCTTGGACCTCTGGATGCTCACACCGGCCTCCTGTCCCTGTGATCGCTACCTTACACACTTACAATTCTAGCGTAGATTCATTCCCTTAGGAACATGGTTCTCCTAGTTTTGTGTTTTTTCATTTCCCATCCCCATTCCTTCCCAGGTCAGTTTACTAACTCCTATCACAGAACTGGAGCCAAGCAGCCTCACCAGCTTCATTCTAAGCCATCATTGCTTTACACTCCAAGTCCTGGGAAAATGAGAATATGGAAACCCCTCTCTGTGTCTCTATCTCTTTGTCTCTTTCTCTCTCTATATATAGATATTATAGATAGATACTCTATAAAATATATATTTTTTATATATAAATATATTTTGTATATTATATATAACATATTTATAGTATATTTATATATATAATATATATAGTTTATAGAGAACAATATATATGTGTGTATATATATGTATATATATATGTGTATATATATATGTATATATATATGTGACACATTATATTGCCTATTGAAGAAATAAGGTTGGAGAAGGCAATTTGGTGGTAATCTCTTACAGATTTTATTAAATCTTTACACGTATAGAGAAAATGGAAACTAGCATTACTGGGGACAAATAATGTAAAATCAGAAGGAGAAATGTCCATAATTCTATTGCGGTGTGGGTTACATGATTGCATGCATTTGTCAGGACTAAGGGCTCTACACCGAAAATAATAAATTTTAGTTTTGTGAAATAAAAAGTGAAAAACATGAAGAAGGACATGAAGAGAAAGGGAGGGAAAAGAAAACACCATTTAAGAATTCAGATAGACGTCCACGGACCTGGACAAGATGAGTTTCTGGGCTAGATCCTCAACTCTGAGCTCAGAGGAACACTCAAACCTTAACAAAGTTGGCCAGAACTTAGTTTTAAAGACCTTAAGGAAAGGAGATTCCATCCCTTTCCATGGTAACCCATTCCAGCCATGGAAGTGTTTTATATCTCAAATTATTACCTTATGATGGAGTTTAAGCTCATTTCCGCTCATGTCTCTTTCGCCCACTGAAGACAGCTAGCAGCTGGTCCCCATCCTTGGAGGAACGCACTCGCAGTCCTGAATGTCATTCTCAGCATCTCATCCTTACACTAACCATGTACTGCTCCCCCCGTCTTCTAGAATCCTTGCCAACTCATTCATCACCGCTCATGTTCTGGTGCAGAAAACTGAGCTTAGGGCTTCAGGAAAGTCTGCGTCCAGCACAGAGGGGGGCGTAGTGCTTGCATGATTCGACCTGCCTTTCTCTGCAAGCCGATACCCTCATTTGTTATATCACACTCAGGCCATGTGGTGGATACACTCATTGTTGAATTACTTTAACAACTAGCTCCTCTAAAATATGCATTTTAATAGGTCATTGGAATTTGCAGAGTGAACATCTGTAGTTGAAGGTATCACATGCTACCCAAATGGTGACTTATAATTTGAAAAGTGGATGGTAATACCAAAGACATAAGATCACTGTGGTATTAAATGAGATCACGTGGAAGGCGCCTCAACTGAGCTCAGAGCACACACGCGCAGAGGACTTTAGCCTCTACGTGAGGAATTGTGAGGGCTGGAGAGCTGTTGCTTTCAGAATGCAAAAAGCCTACTCATAAGCCTTTGTTTCCAGTTATGACATCAATCTATTATTTGGGGATATATGTGGGAGTGTTGTTTGTGGGTGAGCGTCTGTGTGTTTATGTGTGACTACATGTATATGTGTGTTTACACGTGTGTATGTTACATTGGGAGGAGAAATACCCTTTGTCAGGAATTTCAACCCAGAAATTTTCAGTCTACTTGATTCTCTGTAATAAGACCCAATTTCACTTAACTTGGGAAAACTTTAGACTGAGAACATCCTCAAGCTGTGTGCGTTGTTGCTACTGCTTACATTGGTTGGCTTTGCTTTTCTGCTCCCTGATCCGTCCTTGCATATGGAGACTGCCCGTGTTCCACCTTCCTCTAGGACTCTCGGCCTCCCTTCCAGACTCAGTCCTCCCTTGATGATGAGCTTTCCACCCGGACCCATCTCTGGACAGTACAAAAGTCCGTGTTTGCCTTTCTCCTTGTTCTCATACTTGCTTCCCTTTCTAACCTTTATAGCTACGAGTGTTCTTATATCCATCTATTCAACAAATGTCCCTGGACCACTCTCTCTGAAAGGTCCAGAAATCAAGTCATCAGCAACCTACAGCCCCCATCCTCCAGGACTATTGTCTGATGGAGTTGGAATGAATAGAGAGTCATCAGTTGATGAGACATGAGGGACTAAGATGCATGCCTGTACCTCAAGCACACAGGAGAGGATAAGGACCAGAGGGGAGAGAAAAGCTGAAAATCTAAGGATGATGAGGAGTTGGCCAGCTGACTGTAGGGACCGGAGAGAGGAATCCTTGGGAAGGGCTCCAGCGGTCAGAGAGAGGACGGAGTTGAGGTTGGAAAAGCAAATTCAGTTCACATAATGAAGAGTCCTATAACCCACGTGGGAGACTTTGGACCCCTTGAAGGTGAGAGTGGTCCATGTGAAGATAACAGCAGGGTTAGGGATATGATTGCAGTTAAGAAATATCACTATTAATGCAGTGTGGGGTGGGGGGCAAGGCTGGAGTCAGGAAAATCAGAGAGGCTGGTGCTATGAACCAGGTAAAAGGGTGGGAGGAACCTGAACTTGGGCGGTAAAGGGGGCTGGTGGAGAGAAGGAAATATACCTGAACAACTGGGCAGCTGGATCAGGAGTCTTGGTGATGATTTATTTGGGGGCCTATGAAAGAGTGAAAGATGGCATGTTCCTCTTGGCCACACTGAGTCCAAGATGCCTGTGTGTCATCAAAAAGGAGACCAATGGACATTGGAAAACTGACCAGATGGTTTACCAGTTGGAAAGATCTTCTCTACATGTTTGTCTTTGCCATGGCCCATATGTGACCCTGGTGGTTTTACCCTGAAGCACTTAAGTGCTGATGTCCCTCATGGGCTGCATTTCTTTTCTTCCAACATATAACATATATACAACATATAAACTACTTGCACACTTGATGCTGTACTGCTGGTTTATGTCCAAACCAACGTTTCATCCAATAGCTACATTCATGGTTTTCCTTTTGGGACCCTGTCTTTTAGAGCTGTTATTTATTGTTTTCTCATATTTTAAGCATGTTTTGTATTTTAGTTCCGAAATATAAACACCACCCACCTACCTAGTGAACTGTTTTTTTGTTTGTTTGTGTGTTTGTTTGTTTGTTTTAATGGAAGCATCTGAATAATATTTTTTAATGGAGTGGTAGGAAAGGCAGAGGTGGTTGAGTAACAGTTCAGACCAAGAAAACTAAGCAATGAAATTCTACCACTCAAGGGTTGGTGCTGCCAGATGCCACAGTGCTTGAGCCACCCCCAGGGTGAGGGGGGTCCCCTCTCCAAGTCTGCCCCCAGAATCACACTATTGTTACCCAATCCATACAGGCATCTGTTTGGGAAACTCAAGCAAGTTTTAAGCAAAAAGTCTCCTAAGCCAACAATAAAAAGTATATTTGAATCAACTATACTTCCAATAAAAAAAAATTTAAAGTACATTTGAAGATGCTTAGACTTATCTACGGAATGAATTAGAATACAGGTCATTAAAGGGTGGGCTCAAACCAATACCAGAAGAGGGACGCTTGCTTTCAGCAGCACAGATACTAATACACGGGAACTCTTAGGTGCAGTGAAGCAGTGATAAAAATTGCAAGTGCCTTTTCTCTTAGAAACTGACACAACTCTTAGTGAAGAGTTATTCAGGTGAAAAAAAAAGTATTTCTGCCTTAGAGCTGTCTGTGCTCTCTTTTTCCTCTGGCTAGCTCTGCCTTTCTTGAGCATGATGTGTTTTGCATGCTGTTCTTCATCCACACTGCTGGTCCTGGTTCTTCCTTGTCTTAATGGTGATATTCCAACTACTAAGCATCATCAATCTCTCAGGGACCCAGCTTAACCCAACATTTGCTTTTCAATTCAAAGTCTTCTAAAACGTGGCTCTGGCTCCAGTTACCTGTGATTTGCTCCTGCAGGTACTGGTGATAGACCTGCCCGATGGCTCCCAACAAGGACAGGGAGCACCTTGTCTATTTCAGGGAAGCCTTGCATGGGGTCTGCCTGTTACCCTCAGCAAGAAATGGCTACCTATCTTTCTACTGAATTGCTTTTTTACCTTGCTGGTTTTCACTAAAATTTTCCTTCTGAAAAGCTTGGAGGGGATGTCGGAGGGAAAGTAAAATGCTTCCAGATCCAGGGCTGGCAGGAAATGTCTTTCTGGCTGAACAGAAATCTTTGGCCTCTGATGCTCTCCTTTCACTCAACATCAACACCTCAACTCTTCCGGACCCCACGTTTGCCTCCTTGACTAGCAGTCTGAGCTCTTTCCAACCTAAAATCTCTGCCTATCCTCCCCCCAGCATTTCAATGGATGGCTCAAATGAACTCATAGAGAGCAGGTTTAGCAAACAAGCAGGTGACACGCACGCAGAGTAGGACTGTCACCTGGACTGGTGTCAGGAGAAAAGAATCTCTGTTTTGATTCTGCCAGGAGGAGGAACCTTGAGCTGAGATATTAAACTCCTTTGAGCCCTTAATTTTCTCATCTTTCTAATATAAAAAGTACATTAAGTAAGGTTCCCACCCTGTCTATGGAGAAATTCCATCCAACAGATGTGCTACTGCCTTCTCTCATAAATCCAATATCCACCATCCTCCAGGGTTTAGGTGTCGGTCATGTCCAAGGCACCAGGCTAGAAGCCCCCAGCTGGTCTTCACCTATGGGAGCCTGGTTGTCCTTTTATTTAAGGGAACAGGGTCCCACTTCCTGAGTACTCCTGGAGCCCATCAGAGGCATGGTGTGCCGACAAAGAGAAGAGACAGACTGACAGAGGGACCTCTATCTGGAAAATTCCATGAGCCTCAGGACCACCCATGTCACCTTAGAAAGTAGAAGATGTTCTCAGGAGAAACAAAACTGGATTCAGGGCCACCTCGGTGAATGGAGCTTGAGCTGGATTTAACTGGATAAAGAAAATAATAAATCATGCCTTTTTACAGTTGTTTTATTTTTCCTCTTATTTTCAGGGTGTTTTCTATGAGTCGGGCATTGTGCTGAGCAATGTATGTAGACCATTTCATTTAAGCCTATGAGATAATTATTATTGTTATTATTATATTCTTTCCATTCTCATTTTCAGAATTGGGGGATTTGAAGCCAGGATTCTGAGTCCGAAGCTCAGGTGGTAAAGATTTATCACCAGACCAACTTAGTCCCATATACAAAGCCCTTCAAAACATCAGCATGTCAATTTCCCCAGAAATTAGAAAGCATTGTAATTTTCTGATTCCTTTGAAAACAAGAAAGTAGTGATTCAATTTTGCTCTATAATAGGAAACTGGCACTCCAGGAAGAATACAGGGAAACCAAGAGCTGGTGTGGAACTGAGAACCTCCAGCAAGAGCATTATAAATCTCAGGGTCTCTTTTCCAGGGCCACCTATGCAGAAGGAGTTGATGAGAAGAATTGCTTCTCAGAGTTGGTCCAGAGAAACCCAGCAAGACAAGTGGGTCTGGATGGCCAACTCAAGAGAAATGTTGATATAATAGAAAAGGATGAACATATTTTGTATAGAGAACATTTTTAAGTGAAGAGGTGTTTTTTAGACATTCAACACCTGATCATTTAAAGCACAAACGCTTGTAAAAATTAGAGCATTTGCAGGAAGTTAGGACCCTTCCAGCCTTCCCTCACTTCATGTTACCCCTGCCTTCTGGAGCTGGAGCTAGACAAGGCTTCTTTATACGGAAAAACACACACACCAGAGCAGAACACAGCAGAAACAAGGTGCTTCATAAAGACTCAGGCTTTAAAATGCGTCAGCGGTTAAATAAGAAGCTACAATTAATGCCCTGATCCTGCCCTGTGCCTACACAGATGTGAGGTCTGGAATGTCCATCCCGTCCCCGTCAGATGGCCCTAAACTAAAAGGTGAAAATCTTGATTTACAGCGAGGTTTAGTGCTTCAGGTTTTCCCGTCTGTCTGTGTGTCTTTCTAATGCAAATGCAGATCCTGAATGAGAGAAAGAAAGCCACCCATTCAGCAGATAGAAGTCAAGTACATCTTTAACTCCACAGACCACAGGTTAGTTATGTGCTGTATGGTTCCCAGAAAAACGATCCCAAGACCTTTATTACTTATAGCTCTGCCACCTACAAGACAAACAGCCACATCGTCTTGCAGGAGGATTAAGGGCTATTTGGAGGTCTGCTGTCACTACCCTGCTGGCCTTCTTCAGTAGTCAGGTTCTCTGGGTGAGGTCTCTACAGCAGGATCCTTGTGTCTCTCTGATTCAAGAGCAGTCATCTTGATAATTTTTCCATTGAGTGGGCGGGAAACACGGAGGGTTGGATCAACAGGTTGGAGTTTGGGGAAACGTGGTGATGTCCCCTCTTTTGCCATTGTAAAAAATAATGACTCTCTGAGATATCCTAATAATTATTTTAATTTACTAGATATTTGCTGATTGATCATTACCTCCATCTTCCAATAAAACAGGATATTTTCTTTTCACCAGTTTCTGGCATCAGACGGACTCAGATGTGACCATGGCAGTCTCCTCAAAGAGCCTTCCATGTCTGTCTTTGCTCACTCAGCCTGGAGAAGAAGCTCAGACACAGAACCAAGGTGACACCCTGAAAACCACGTGGTAGGTTAGGATGCAGCACTCTGGCCCACACTCTTCGCACAGAGAACTGGAAAGCAGTGCATCATACCTTTATGGTATTGTGCTTCAGCTTACGACAGGGAAGGTTCTGTCTAAAGAAAAATGATAGAAGGACACCATGATCATTACCTGCCCTTATTATAAACTAAATTTACGATACACTAAATTCTGCATCATGACTCACCTATGGGTCTAGAGATTCCAGATGAAAAATGTCGCAAGGAAGGACAGGAAATGTGAACATGAGACTTAGCTACAAAGAGTCTAGAGAGTCAAGCACGTGTTAACATGGAGAGAGAAAGGCGGAAAATCCTTTAATTTTCCTTATGTTCATGTTCCCCAAGAAATTGCAGAGAAGATGGTATGACATTTTCCATGAAATATCAGAAATGCTTCATAAGTATAAGATGCTCAAGATCAGCAAAGATGAAAAGGAAGACTCTCTTAATATTTTTCCAGCCTCTGCCTCCTGGTGGACCTTGGTGTGAAACCTGGGACCCTCGTGTGAAGTGCTCAGCACCCACGCGTGAGGCTGAGTTCCTGGAGGGCACCCGGCACCAGAGACTCCAGCCAGGTGGACGTGGCACCCCAGTCACCCCAAGGAGTTTGGGTGGGAGGTCCTAAGTGCTCACTCAGTAGTACCTGGCAACTTTTGGGTTGAACAAGTTCTTATATTGAACATTAATGATATTGACCTTTAATTGTTACCTGCAAGTCAATACTGTTTTATTTCAGGAAATAAGTGAGAGGAAGTCCTCTTTCCCCAGCACCTTTGTCTTAACATCAGACCTTCATTTGTTCTATTGGAAGCTTACTTTCTTCCTTTAGACTTTACTTTATGAAAACAGTTTTCTAACAGTTGTGCAGAGGTAAAATGAAGACAGTAAGGCATTCTCAGATCCAAATCATATAGGAAAAGTGTTTTTCCCCACCATCCTTCCAGATTCTACTTTGCACACCAGAAACAAGAGGAAAAGATGAGAAAGAAAGAAGGAAAAAAAAAAAACAAAACCATGTACAGCAGTTATGATGATGATCATTCCAGCAGCAGCCACCATGTAACCCAGAGATGCCGGGAATTCTGCTAAGAGTTTTATATTTATTCCTTCATTCAGTTCTTACGGAGAACCTGTGACCCAGCATTATTATACTCAATTTTAAGATCAACATATTAAGAAACTGAGCAATTTAATGACTGGCCCACTATGACAGGGCACAGGAAAGTCTGGAACCAGAATTCAAATCACGTGCCCATAGCCACTGTGTGTTCCGCCTGCCACAAGAAACAAGGGGGGGTTTCGTGGCACATTCACAACCAATGCCCCCAGAATAACAGTTCTCTTGATTCTAATTCTTCTGGGATATTCAATTATTCTAATAGCAGTCTTCCAATAGTATGCAGGTTTAGATTTTGAAACATGCACAATGGGAGGGTAGGAGAACTAGTTACTGTGAAACATAAGTAAGATTAAGGTACACCTGAACTTCCCTTCCCTTGGCTAAGGGGCCGACTGGAAACTGCTCTTCTCCTGGGCATTGGGTGTCCTGTTGGTGTCCTGCTCATGTTATTGTCTTTATTTCTCTGAGCCTATCAGTCCTAGGAGGTCCAAGTCCCATATTCAAATTAAAAACAAACACAAACACAAAAAATCCAGCACAGACAGAAAGAATGTCTCTTTCCTTTTCCTTTGTTCTCTGTAAACTATGATTTCAGAGAATATATTAATCTTAAGAGGGAATAATACATTTTTTAAATGATTTATACATAGGGAAATTTTAAAAAATTAAATTGCTTTACTTTTAATCAATTAATCAATTAAACTTATCTATTGATGAATAGATATTTAAAGTTATTTCACTCTCTGCCCAAAATACCTGTATTCATATTTGACTTAACCAAGTACTTTTAGCTGTTGGCTTCAACAGAAAATCTAAGCATTATTCAAGGTAACAGAATTCTACTGCAGGGCTTAGAGAACCACAGAGGGAAAGTGAGAAGTGAGGAGAGAGAAGGAGGGAGAGAAAGGCAATTGCATAATGAGACAGGGTGGGAGGCGGACCGAGAGCTGTTAATTAGTTAAACAAGAGGCACAGCCAGAACAAGAAGTAGGAGAGGAAGAAGTGTGGTTTGTTGGAAGGGCAGAATTTCAGTTACACAGGGGACCAAGGAGAACTCCTGGCTCCCTCTGCAAATGGGCATCAGACATCCCCCAGGAGGGTGACATGATATAATGAAATAAATGATATATTGGGGTGTGCATGCAATTACCCAAAATGCAAAAAGAAACTGGGTCTTGTCAACATCTCTTATGATCCCTGTGTAGCCCAAGAATTCTCAGCACCTGTTTTGCAGAATCCTGATTTTCAGAGGTAAGGTGCATCTTGTGTATATCTTCAAGAGCAAGAGAAAATATTGATAAAATGGAAAACATGAAAAAGAATGTGTAAAAAATAGATAATTTCCCCAAAGAGATCAACCAGTAGAAAGAACGGGATTCAGAGAAGTGGGTTAGCAAATATCCACGTCCCCAAGCCTCATCTCCTTGTGTTGGTTGATAGTGTCCGGGATCCTTTATGTTCACCCAAGATGGATGGAAACCCACAGATTAGGCATTGTAAACAAAAGTAAAGAAAGCAGGACAAAACAAAAGACTGCAACCCATGTCTACACCGCCTGGGCTGTGACACCCGGCAAACAGGAGCATATGAAGGAGGCCAAGACTCACAGGCCTGTAGGTGCAGGACGGTGTTACAAATGGCAGCATCCTGAGCTCCTTTGATCTGATTCCATCTCACATGAGCTGATGGCATCGACCGATCATCATAAGGAAACGATCACGTCCACTCTACCCTAAATCTATGATGGTTCCATTTTGTGATTTTAAAAAGCCAAATCATCTGATTCAGGATAGCCCTTGAAAAGATGAATTGTGTCTGCACTGACAGGTAGGGCATCCTTCATCTGAAGGGGTCTGGCCTCAGGGCAGGAGACACGTGCTCACAGAGTGGAAAGGGCAGGCAGTTCCCCACACCGGCTTTCCTGGTCGCCGTTATATCCGTTCATTCATTAGAACCATGTGTTTGCAAGAAAACATGTCAAAATCAGCGTGTAGATGTGTCAGGTTGGTGTAATATAGAATCACTGGTGCTCATTTCCTACTAGGGGTGGTGAAATAAACCTAGCACATTAGTGTCAGGCTCGAAAGACAAATTTGGTAACCAGCTCTAGGTTTGTGATTAGGCAAAATGATCAATTAAAAGTGCTCTGTGGCATTGCCCACTCATGAGAAACTCTTCTCACTTCCCAAGTTCCAGAAGGTCCCATCCACTCCACAGGCACCTGAGTTACCTTGTTCACCTGCACGCCTTCCATCGAGGGCTCACCTCACAACAGAAAGGACACCTGTCAGAAGTGCAAGCTGGAAAATGGGAGACACATGGTTCTTAGACCACTTTGTAAGAAATCAGGAAGGAACAATCGAGAGGTGCTCTATGTTAACATGATTTCCATTAAGAGTTCAGAAACCACAGTCTGCTTTTACGTGTGCACAGGGAGGAGGGGGCCAGCGATGGGGCAAATGGGCTGTAATTGGATGCTCTGGTCACTCGGCAGGGTAGAGGTAACACCATGCTCAGAGGAGGGGGACACCCTGTCTAGCTAGGAGCCACATCCCTTTTCAGAACAGGTGCAGGTCTGGGGGTGTGCTCAGCCTGAAGGAACAATGTCCTCACAATATTTGGGCACAGCGGGCACATTGCCTTCAGGGCAGGGTCTCCCTGAGTCCTCACCTGACCCTCCTCATGGGGCCTCTGCTGGCCACTGACTCATGCCTTCCAGGTTTTCAGGACCCTGGATAGGGCCTTGTGGGGTCCCACACTCAGTCTCTAGACAGAACCAGTGAGTGCCTACCACGTCTTACCCTTAGGAGAGGAGGGTGGAGAGGATAGGGCATCACCCAACCTGGGTCACCTCCTCACCATCCAGGATGGTGGCGAGTTCCAGTCACCAGCTCAGGTCCCACTGGGAAGCCCCTGGGACTGGAGACCTTTCCTGCAATGCAGCCGGGCAGCACTTTCAGAGCCCAGCAGCATGGCCCTGAAACACTGAACCACGGAAGCAGGGAGTTAAGGGAGACCCTCTCCTCCCAGGAAGCTCCTGGCCTCCCTGAGAGCAGCACTGGGCTCTGAATTCTAAGGAATGTCAGCCTCCTTCTATCTCCCCGCAGTGAAGGATGTCAGTCAGGTACATGGTTGGGAAAAGGCTGAGGGGAGATGCTCTGTGATCTCGGGACCAGATTCTGGGATAATTCATGAGGAACTTGATTTGTGGGTGAGACACATGATTAAGAGGTCAAGCATACTGTGCCTCGTAGTCTTTTATACACCATAATAAAATTTTATGATAAGGAAAGTATATGGTTTCCTATGTGAATTTCTGCCTCTGGTTTTGGTTATGAAGACAGGGTCTGGAGTTTGAAGTGAACCAGTGTGATCCTTTCAACCAGCCGAGCTTGCGTTGGATAACTGGGACCAAGCACATACTTTTCATTTACATCTGACAGCCACGCACAGAAAACACATCTCCACAAACTGAGATCTTTCATTTCAACCTCTTCAATGTCAAACTGTAATTTTCAACTTCTTTGATATTCTCTAAGAAAATCAGGGGGATTATAAATCTTCACTTTCTGGGACAAAGTGAGAGAGTAACATGGACTTATGTATACTATCAAATGTAAAATAGATAGCTAGTGGGAAGCAGCCGCATAGCACAGGGAGATCAGCTCGGTGCTTAGTGACCACCTAGAGGGGTGGGATAGGGAGGGTGGGAGGGAGACGTAAGAGGGAGGAGATATGGGGATATATGTATATGTATAGCAGATTCACTTTGTTATAAAGCAGAAACTAACACACCTTTGTAAAGCAATTATACTCCAATAAACATGTTAATAAATAAATAAATAAATAAATCTGCACTTTCCTATTGCTTGAGTGGACTGTATCTCTTTATTTCCTGTTTAGCTAATGGTGCCTATAAAACTGACAGGTTCCTTGTATTTTGGAAATGAAATTTTAACAGCATACAATTAAATGATGCTCAAATGTTTCAAGTTCTAAGTAAGTGGTTAATGGAGGTGATTTCTTCAAATAAGATACTAATTATTTTTTCAGGGACAAAGAGGAAGATGAGGTGAATGAGCAAATAGGAAAAGTGCCCCACCTTGCAGGGGCTCAGGTCAACATGACGAGAGTCTGTGTGGTGTGTGTGTATGTGTGGGGTGTGTGTATGTGACATGTGTGCAGTGTGTGTACATGCACGTGTGTGGGTGTGAGCATGTGTGTGCATGGGTGATGTGTGTGGTGTCTGTGTATGCAGTGTGTGTACATGCATGTGTGTGAGCATGTGTGCACATGTGTGGTGTGCGTGGTGTCTGTGTATGTAGTGTGTGTGCAGTGTGTGCACATGCACATGTGTGGGTGTGAGCATGTGTGCACATGTGTCTGGTGTAAGTGCATGGTGTCTGTGCTGTGTGTGCACATACATGTGTGTGGCTATGAGCATGTGTATACTTGTTTGGTGTGTGTGTGTGTGTGTGGTGTCTGTGTATATAGTGTGTGCAGTGTGTGTACATGTATGTGTGTGGGTGTGAGCGTGTGTGCACGTGTGTGTGTGTGTGTGTGTGTGTGTGTGCTGTGTGTGAGTGGAGGGGAGGTGTAGAAGGCCTTCTCATGGTACAAAAGAAAAACTTCAGTGAGACTGAATCTGGCTTCCTTAGGGATAAAATTATTTTAATTCACCTTGGAGGTCTGATTATTATGTCTGGGTCTGGATTTATTTGCAGGACCAATTGCCATTTATCAGATTAAACGGTGACACTTCTCAGAGATTGTCTGGCCTAGGACAAAAGGGCAGGGAATTCTCCATGTAACCACTTGGAAATGCTAATCTTCTCTAAATCTGCCGTAAATATCTGTACCCAGGACAGGGAGAGGCAGGCAGAAGGAGGTGAGAGAGAAAACAGAAGTCACACACTACCCTTCCAGTGGCTGAGTCCTGCCGTTTCCGTCAGGGAGCCCCACTGGAGTATTTTGTATTTCCAACAGATTTTCAGAAACAGATTCAGTGAGCAGAGAGCTGCTGTCCTCCATGTTAACTGTTCATGCAATAGTTTGACTGATGTTAGCTGAGCACCTACTGTGTGCCAGGCAATGCTATGGAGCAGGGGGGTCATCAGTGAGAACAACTTTAATTCAACATAAAGCATTGACTCATCAATAAATGTGAAAATTATGTGTTTATCAGATAGTAAGAGTTATAAAAAATAATAAGTCCTGGAAGGAAGATGGGGAGTTCAGGGCAAAGGAGATCCCCCTTTGCACACAGATGGGCAGGGAGACCTCGTGAGCAGACAGCAGCTAGCAAGGCTTAGGAGAGGTGGGTACATGGCTGGGGAGGGTGTTTCTAAGAAGATGGAAAGGAAGCCAAAAGCTCGAAGTTTGGAACATAGAAGCCAGGCAGGGATGGGGAGGGGGAGGGGGAGGGGATGAGGGAAAATGAGGTTCTAGAGCTTATGGAGTGATCAGATTAATTACTAAGGCTGTGGAGCTGCTGGGAGAATTTGGCTTTTGTTCTGAGTGGGATGAAGGATTTATTATTGGAAGGTTTTGAGCAGAGAAATGCCATGACATAATCTATACTTAAAATTCTCACTTTGCCTTCTATGATGAAAATAGACAAGCAGAGAATTGTACTAAAAAAACAGGAAAGGACACCTGGACCAACCTAACATCACACCGTGTTCCTCCTGGGAGGTCTTGGCATCATAAATATCGGTTCTCCCAAATGAATTTGTAAATTTAATCTAATTCCAACTATGATAGCAGCTGTTTCTTTCTTCTAGAAAGAAGTAACTTGATTTTTTTTTAATATTGATTTATTTGGCTGTGCCGGGTCTTAGTTGCAGTAGGCGAGATCTTTAGTTGAGACATACAGGGTCTAGTTCTCTGACCAGGGATGGAACCTGGGCCCCCTGCATTGGGAGTATGGAGTCTTAACCACTGGACCACCAGGGAAGTAAGTAGATTGTAAAGTTCACTTGGAAGAAGAAACAAAGATGAATAGCCAGGACAATGGTACTAAATAAGACCAATGATATGATATGATATGATACAATTATGATACACTGTGTATGTTACAGAACCTCAGCAACCTAAATGTCCATCAACAGATGAATAGATAATGAAGATGTGGTACATATGTACAATGGAATAATACTCAGTTGTGAGAAAGAATGAAATAATGCCTTTTGCAGCAACATGGGTGGACCTGGAGATTATCATACTAAGTGAAGTAAGTCAGACAGAGAAAGACAAATATCATATGATATCGCTTATATGTGGAATCTAAAAAATGATACAAATGAACTTGTTTACAAAACAGAAACAGATTCACAGACAAAAAACAAACTTGTGGTGACCAAAGGGGAAAAGGTGGGAGGGGCGTGATAAACTGGGAATTTGGGATTAACAGATATATATTACTATATATAAAATAGATAAACAACAAGGACCTACTGTATAGCACAGGGAACTATATTAAATATCTTGTAGTAACTTTTAATGAAAATAATCTGAAAAAGAACATATATATATATATATATATATATATATATTACTGAATCACTTTGCTCTACACCTGAAACATTGTAAATCAACTATACTTCTATCAAAAAAACGGACCTTGGTACATGAGAACAGAGGGGCTGCTTCACATCTATGTATAAACACACTAATGAAACAGAATGGAATGTCCAGAAGTGGGTACAATTGCATAGGGAAATGAATTACATGATAAAGGTGGCATTTTAAATCGGTAGGAAAAAGCAAACCTTTTAATAAGTGTTGTTACAGTAATGGGATAACCGATCAGATGGAAAAAGTTTTGGTTGGATCAATTTATCTCATCATACACCAGGATACATTCTAAATTTGTCAGAGACCTATAATGAAAAATGAAACCATATGAATAATAAAAGAAAACATAGGTAATTTTTTGTAAAACTTGAAAGAGGATGATTGATATAGTTGAGGACATTTTAAAAAACTCTTGCAAAAACATCTTTGTAAAAAAATTATAAGCTGGATAAAAAGAAAAATGAAAAACTAGAAAAAATTTGCAAGCATGACAAAAAGTTAATATCTCTAATATGTAAAGAGCTTCTAAAAGTGTAAGAAAAACTCTGGAGAAATGGGCTAGACATATAAATAGACAGATCATAGTCAAAGAATGCAGGTAGTGTTTAATCCTATGAAGAGACATTAATTTCTCTCATAATTAGAGAAACATAAATCAAAACTACAGTGGAAACCTTTATCACTATCAGATTGGCAAACATCCAAAAATTTGACAACAAACTCAGCTGATAGTGCTGTGGAAACAGGCCCTTTCAATTATTGCCTGTTGAAAGGCAAAATAATGCAGCTCCTGGGAGGAGAACCAGGCGTCGTCCAGCAGCGTTCCCTATATACTGGACCCAGCGTCCTGGGTCTGGGTCTTCCCACCTTGGCTGGTTGGGGTTCCCATAGCTGGTCTCAGTATTATTCACGGTTCAGCCGTGCTTGGACTGAAAGCTTCCCACTGGCCGTTGTTTGCCCAGCATTGTATCTCATTAGACAGCTTGGAGGTTGGCATCTACCTGAACGCTCAGGGGGACCCCATGTCAACTTCTAGGGCTTTGTCTCTGTGGTGCTCCCTTCTCTACTTTCTGTGCTGCAAACCTCAAATACCCCAGCCTTTGTGGACTTTAACTGATCTCACTTCAGCTCCATGAAACTGCTGTGTACCACTTGTGTTCTCATGTCGCATCACCTCCTGAAACATGTGTGCCAAAAGGAAGATCCGCCTTGCTTGTTTCCATTCTTTCAAGGGTCACGGTCCTCTACTGTGTGCTGTTCAATATCTAATAGCAGCTTTTTCATAAACAGATGAGAGAGAGAGGAAGAGAAAGATAATAGGTAGATAGATGATGGATAAATAGATAGATGATAGATAGATAGATAAGAGATCAAGGTAGATAAATAATAGATGGTAGATAAATAGATGCATAGGTACATATAGATAGATGATATATGGATATATAGATAAATATAGATAGGTTGATTAGAGATAGAAGTAGATAAATAAATGATAGATAGATAGATGAGAGATAGAGGTATATATCAATAGAGAGATTGTAGGTAGATGAGAGATGAGAGATAGATAGATTATAGAGAGACAATAGATAAATGGATAGATAATAGAGGTAGATAGAGATGGATTGATATAAAATAGAGAGATGATACATATATAGAAATAGATGATAGACGATTTATAGATAGATGGATAGAAATATATATACACACATTTATATATAATATATGCACACACATACATGCATTCATGAACTGCATGCCTTCATACATAGGTTTACCATGAACTGATAAACTATGACCTATACAAAGGGTTAATTTTAAATGAGTGAAAACACAATGTGGAGAGGAAATGTGTACATCTTGTTTTGGAGATTTAACTTCCCACCCACGATGATATTTCACAAAGTTAGAAAGCAATTCCTAAAAATCAAAAGGAAGATGAAAGATATAAATTCAACTGTGTATACACAGAGTGTGGCAAAAAAGAGAGAAACTATCATAGGGAGAGACTGTAAAACAGAAATTTGACTCTTCCTGCAAAAACGGGGAAAGAAAATCGTAAAAGTTTTGGTAATTCTGCTGTTTGTGATGCTGTCAGTGTTCTCTTCTGGGGTGGCTGTGCACCTTTGCTTAAAGAAAAAAAGGAGTCATCACGTCGGTGACGTTGAGAACTGGGATTTTTCCAGGGCAGAAAGGAGAACTGAGTATTTTGACCTGTTTTTTACCTGTTTCCTGAAGGAGGGCTGGCCTGGCTTGAGTTCCCTCCTCACAACCAGAGGCAGGACACTCCATGTTTTCTCAATTTCCTTTCAATCTATTTGTTGAAGGAACTGCTTTGTCCTTATTAAAAAGGGGGAAATTTGAACACAGACACACAGGGAGAACACTATGTGAAGATGAGGCAGAGATGCATCTATAAGCAGGTTAGGCAGACACCAAGGATGCCAAGGGAGGGGCCGGAGCTGAGCCTCCCTCACAGCCTCGGATGGAACCAGCCCTGCCCACACTTGGTCTTGGCCTCCAGCTTCTGAGCTCTGAGATGATGCATCTCTGTCGTTTGAGCCCCAGGTCTGTGATATTTGGTATGGCAGCCCTGGGAAAGTTATAGACCCATGCGAATGTACAATTCCAGGACCTGGCTGTACAGACGTAACCACTGTGTTGCATGGGGTCCTGATGCTGAGCTGAGCCAGGACCAAGGGGCAGGTGTCTTATTTGGGAGGTGACCCCAGGAACGCCCCATAGGGGAGTATGGAAGCGACACAGGGAAGGGAGGAGCCAATCATGATACACTGTCAAGGATGCTGCCTCTGGGAAACTGGGGATCAGTCCTGCTGGGAGCTGGATGACAAAGGAATAAACCTGCATCATCACGACCAAAGACGGGGGCACTGGGGCATCCACCCACCAGTTACTGCCAGTCTCAGCTGCAGGCCCTGCTGGCAAACACTAAGCCCCCCTCCTTTCAGCCTGCCTGCATGAGGGTCCAAAGTCTTCAGGCAAAGTTTACAGGTGCTTCAGGGAAAAGCCCTTGAGTCGTGCAATGCCAATGGTGATTGACAGGGGCGCTGCCTGTGCCTGAGGTAACATGTTTGTACACGAGGGGTCCTGTCAACACATGAGGACACATGGAAGGAAACTGTGGGCATCAGGTGGTCCATGCCTTTGTGGGATCCCTTCCCTCTGAATGAGTGGGGGCCCTGGAACTCACTTTTCCTTTTTTTTTTTTTGGCCGCACCATGTGGCATGCAGGATCTTAGTTCCCTGATCAGAAATAGAACCCATGCCCTCTGCAGTGGAATTGCAGAGTCAACTGCTGCACCACCAGGGAAGTCCTGTGACTCACTTCTAACTGATAAAATATAGCAAAGGTAATCAGCTACCACTCCTGACTATATTACATTATATGGCAAAGCTGAAGGGATTTTGCATCATAATTAAAGTCCTTATTTGTTGACTTTATGTTCATCAAAAGGTGATCATCCTGGGTGGGCCTGATCTAATCAGGTAAATCTTTTTAAAGCAGGTCCACAGGTGAGAGATTTGAAGCCACAGAGACTGCCTTTTCCTGACTTTGAAGAAGCATCTGCCATGAATTCTACAGCCAAAAGGAAGTGGACTCTGCCAGCAACTGAGGATATTAGAAGGAGATCCTTCCCCATTCAAGCCTCTGGATGAGAATGCAGCCTAGCCAGCACCTGGATTCTAATTTTGGGAGATCTTCCTCAGCAGAGAACTCAGCTGAGCTGGGCCTGGACTTCTGACCCATGGAAATTATAACATAGTAAGTTAAATTTGTGCCATTTTTTTGCACAGCAAAGGAAACTAATACAGATGCATTAGTTTGAGGGGAGATTGGTTGATACAAATGAAGGGAGGGGAGAAGGAAAATGGGAGACAAATAAGAAAAGAAAAAAACCCCCACATTTTCCCACATATGCATTATTACAAATTTGTTTAAATATTCCTTGTTTTAAAATAAAATTGGAGAGGAATTTACCAGTTTAAGGCCTTAACTGAGCTCCACTAAGAGATGCATCAAACGACAGCAACTTTTACATATAATATAATAATGTATATTTTTATTCATTAAAAAAGTAAAAAACAGCACACTTAGTTAAATGTTTTAAAAATAGAGAAACATATAAGCCTGACCTCTAGATGCTTGCGTGCAGTGTATTCAAACATGCATCATCTTGTGGCTGTGGAACCCATACACATAACGTCCATCTGCAGTGACACTGCCACTGACTCTCTTCCCAGGAACATGTGTATCTTCTAAAAGTGGGTGGATTTTTGCTCCTCTAAGCTCATTGTTTGCTTCTTTGAGCAGCAGCCAGGGTTCCAGATCAACACAGGTGTGGTTTGGAAGTAGAATAAAAGCTGCACAACGACCGGTGTGATGCGAGAAGCACACGTGAATGATGGCTACATGCATTTTGGGACTGAACCATGCAACGCCAGAACAACCAGCTGAACACCACTGAAATGCCTTCCCTCCTCCGGGACCATCCTTGGAATTGACCAGGTGTTTCAGTATCATGGAGGTAATCTAGGAAGACAGATTGATGAGATGAATAACAGATAGAGGAGGAGGAGAGGAATTGCAGGCAGCAGAGTGAGTGCAGCATTGGGCTGACTGGGCCCCGGGCCCCTGGAGGTGATCCATCTCCCAGGACCCTTATCATTTATTATCAAGGTCTCACCTAACAGCTGGCGAAGGAGAAACATTTTCGGCCTGGTTTCCAGCCAACCTTAGGTGGCGTGAGATCAGATTTGCTTGAAACGAATGTTCAAGTTCATGAACATTTTTAAAATATGAGAGAGGTGATCAGACCCACTCGGTGCATTTAAGAAAATTGAATTTATTTCTTTCGATTAGGTAACTGCAAAAGCAATCGATGAGTCCAATCTTTCATCTAAACTACCCTGCTAGTGGGTCTCTCTAGCTGCTTCTACACGGGCATGACAAATATGATTTGCAAAATGTGAGAGACTCATATTCAGCCTTCAAAGATAACTTTTTACAACATCTTTACTGTCCTTACACAGAAAGCACTGGAATTGATTCGCCTTAGCTCTGTTTGCCCCCATCCCTACATCTAAAACTCCATCAGAATTAGGATTTGGTTGACAGGTCCTGATCACCAGGCAGTGAGAGGTCCCTGCACCCTGACGTTCTTGTAAATGGACACCTGTGCATCACCACGATGTCACATGCATCTCCCTGGGTCAGGACAGTCACGGAGATGGAGCCCTAATGTGCTTTAGAGCTTTGGAACCCAGCCTCTCGTGTGTGAGTTTCAAACATTACTTAACAATCAAGTAACCCTCAACTATGAATGAGGTGATACCTCCCAGATTGCCCGTCATTTACCTCATTGACAAATTCCAGGGGGCAGGAGGAATGCTGTGCGTGTGTCCTGCAGTTTAAGAAAGGCCCCCGCAGTGTAAGTCCTTCAGCTGCCGGAGGATCCCAGGTACCTGCGTCCACTGGGCGTTCTAATGCTTGACCACCCGTTGAAGGTGACTGCGCAACCTTGACATTTCACAAACCAGAAGTTACTTTTCGGCAAGTGAAAGCCATACTTTTGTTAGGATATAAGCGAGGGAACTGGGTTTCTCAGGAGGCTGGCGCCCCCATTGCTGTGGAAGGCGAAGGATGCTGAGGCCGTTAGGAGCTTTTCCTGTATAAGAAGAGGGAACGTCGTGGAGGGAGGGTTTCTGCCCAACACAGACTTTCTGGGGAAATGAGGGGTTTGCCCAGTGTTCCTGAGACAGGGCCTATCAGCCGGCAATTGAGTTTTCTCTCCTGTCCTAGGTGCAGGTCACAGTCAGGAGCCCAAAGCAGTCAGGGCATACCATGGACGCTGCCTCACAGGACGAAGCCTCCTAATGCTGAAAGTGAGTTTCCTTGTGTGGCATGAGCATTGGTTTCCTGGGGCTGCTCTAACAAAGTCCCACATAAATTTAGCCCCTCACAGCTCTAGGGGCCCAAAGTCCAAAATCAAGGCGTCGACAGGGCTGTGTCCGTCGGAAGGCTCTGAGGAGGATCTCTCCCCAGCCTCTCTACTGGTTTCTGCTGGTTTGCTGGTCATCCTTGGTCTCCCTTGGCTTGTGGCCACAGAACTCCAATCTTTGCATGATGTCCTCCTTGTGTGCACGTCTGGGACCAAATTTTCCATTTTTATGGGGACACCATATTGGACTAGGGTCCCATCTTAAGGTCCCACCTTAACTATATCATATGCAAAGAGCCTATTTCCAAATAAGGTCATGTTCACTGCACTGGGTGTTAGGGTGTCAGCATACCTTTGGGAGAAGCAATCCAGCCCTGTAACAGTGGTCACAGCGCCGGTCAGAACCATTCAGGTAAGTCGACTTAAAGAAGGAACATGAATGTGAGACAAGCCGGAGACTTTATTTTAAGGATGATGCCATGACATCCTCCTGGACAGGTATCTTCCCAATAAACTCCTGAGATTGCAAGGGCACTGCCTGGGCTAACACATGATGATCACCCTGAATGGATCCAGAGGAGGAAAAGGTTCAGGGCTGGCTGAGAACCCAACACTCTCTCCCAATCTTTGTCTAAGAATCAGTGTGCACTTCGTCCCCACCTGACATGATTTCAAAGGGATACTTGTGTTCATATATCACCAGTTCTGCTGCTGTTTCATCCTGGACTGTACTCCACTGGGCATCCCAGGATGTTGCCTCTTGGAGGGTTCACTGCTCTCAAATGCTGAAAGTGATGTAACGTAATGGTCGTGAACTTAAAGAACCACTGAGGACCTACTGTATAGCACAGGGAACTCTGCTCAATATTCTGTAATAACCTAAATGGGAAAAGAATCTGAAAAAGAATAAACATGTCTATGTATAACTGAATCATTTTTTGTGCACCAGAAACTAACACAACATTGTAAATCAACTGTAGTCCAATATAAAATAAAATTTATAGAGAAAGAAAGAAATAACCAAGAGGAAATGGTCTTAAAAAGCGGAATGCCATTAATATGAAGGAGTATTCTGCTTCCCCTGGCTTCAGACTGAGGGATACACAGCTGCAGACACTGATGGGAACGGGACTGCAAATATTTCATTTTTAAAGACATCATGACAGATGACTTTTGTGCTTTATTTTTCAATTATCGGGTGTCGGGGAAATGTTTGGCGTTTTAAAGGGTTTTGAGCAGATGTGGTATTTTTGGTCATATTTTTTCAATCAGTTTTCAATCTTGGCTTCACGCATTATCACAGTGATGTGTGTGAGGAAAATATAACTTAATGCTGTTCTGCACATACTCATTTTTGCTAGCTCAGGTGATCAGAAAAAAAGATCATAAAAAAGCAAACGCTGAAGGCCAGAAAAGGAAAATAGAGACCATCAATATTCACAGTGCTTCCACGGCATGACTCAAGACAGTATGGTGGCTTAAGATTCGGTATTTGGCAATATCTTCTAATTTGTCATTCTGCTTTCAAAAATTTGAGCCATTCAACAAAAAAATGAACCCCTGCCTTGTTTCAAATTCCAATGACGTTTCAGTATGATTTTATTCTTCACGATTTGCTCTCTACCATTGCAGGCTGGCTGGTTTTTTAAATCCCCTTCCCAATTGGGGTTGACCTTTCAAAATCCTATTTTTCCCCAGGGCTCATAGGTTTCCTTACCCTTCACCCTTCAGGGAAGTCAAGGCATCCATTCCCACCCTCCCCCTCGCAGAACCTTCAAGATGACAACAGATCTCCTCACCCTCTGGATCCCTCACACACACCTTCCTTTCGGGGTCTGGTCCAAGGATCCAATTGTCCTCTGAGGAAATGCATTAATTGAACATGCTGTGAACTCACCCTCCTGGAGAAAACTCTAATAGATTGAAAACAAAGAACAACTTCAGAAAATCTGTTAGTTAAGGTTTATAAATTGCCAACGGTAGACTTGTCTGTTTCCTCAATTTAGGATGATTGGGTATATCTGGCCATCGGTAAATATAAATGAGCTTGAATGCCACAATTAATTAAATTTGTTCTATATGATAGAACTAATAAACAGTTACCTGTTGATGAAAATGTATATCTTGTTCCTAGCAGCAAGATACTAAAATTTAAAATATATATGTGTTTGGCAAGAATGGCATCCAAAAGGAATTGTGTTGTGCATTATTAATTATTCAAAATTAGCACATGTTCACTGAGTGCCTGCTACATGCCAGCTAGTTTGTTTGGTGCTTTTAAAGAGTATCTGATGGAAAGCAGAGTGACTTATGAGATATACATAAGCAGAGTAGGTCTTTTAGTACATTCAGCCCTTCCGTATTTGTGGATTTTGAATGTTTTCACCCTCCTCCTTCTATAATCAATTACAGTGTGTTCTTTATGATGGCATAGAGTTCAATAAGAAATATTTCAGCATGACTACATCTAGTGTCATCAGGCTTTAGTTTTTCTCTTCCTCTATATCCTGAGCGTTGCCTAGAAGGCAGCCCAAGAGTAATGTATCATTAAATTGGGAAGGTCTTTGTACAATACATTAAATGATGAGCATATTCATAGGTCAAATGTTTTGAAGCTGAAATCATTTTAAGGCAGCATACTGATTCCTGACAGGTCCCAAGGTCAGGAGAAACTACCTTAATCATACAAGTTACAGGGGCTTAAAAAAAAAAAAAAAAAAAACACTGTGATGAAATCCAGTGAATGTGTCCCAAGTTCTCATTGAGATTTATGCCCCAGGAAGGGCCCTGCTTTATGTAATCTTGGCCGCGTCGGTGTCTCTATCCCATCCTGATAGCAAATGCCTCAGACCTGAAGAGGAGGCTAGATGTGAAGGATCTTGAACTTGTCAAAACAACTTTTCTCGTCAGTAACTGTGACGGCACATCCAAGGTTTGGTGTAGCCCCGACTGCCATGACCATTCTTTCAAAGAGTTGTCCACATGGGCTCACTCACATCTTGGACAGAAACATCCCTCCATGCCCCCACATGCGTCTAAATCTCTGCCAGGAGAGCCTGGCGGTCTACAAGCCAATCAGGAAGCAGGGGGAGCCCGCTGCTTCCCCCAGGCCCGCATTCCTCAGCTCTTTGCTTACTGTCCTCCTGACAGCAGGCCCCTCCCACCTTCAGAGCTCGCCGCGGGGCGTGGGGTGGCCTTCAGTGATGCTCGGCAGCCCCTCCTTCTCATCCTCACAGTCAAACTTTGTCTAGCTCTTTAAGTGTGATATGAACCTACTGGAGAAGTGAGCAGATTTCACCCTAGACCTTTAAGCTCGCTCTCACAGCCTCACACCACTGCCCACCGCTGGCATCTGCTTCCAGGGCTGGGTTAACAGGCCTTGGTTTATGTGCATCCCCTGCCACAGCATCTTGATTCCCTGCATACATATTTCTGACCAGAGATGGGCCGTATCACTCTCCCATGTGGTATTTTAATGCCAAATGAAAGGTGCAGTCTGTCAACCATGTCTTTAAATTCTGAGCACCGTCATTGTGGAAGAAGTCAGGAAGTTATCAAGAACTCCCTTTGAACTTCAGTTGATTCCTCCCAGCACAGGTCAGCTCATCACAGGGCACCACGCTGATACACAAGGACTCTGGTCCTACCTCCTGGCTGGGGTAGAGATTTCTGCCCATTTGGACAAATGTGTCTCTCCTCTCTTTCTCCACAGATGCCTCTCCATTTTCTGATACAGCTGCCAAGCCGTATCAGAAAACTCAAGGCCGAAGCGTGGAAGAGTCAGACACAGACAGGTTGCAGCAGCATCCCAGCCTCTGCCCTGCACAGCGTCGGGCTCAGCTTTGCCACATGATGGCTTGTCTCCAGGCACACAAAGGCAATGCCAGCACCTGCCTTCACCACCCTCTCTACTCCGATACACGAAAGAGAGGGGTGGAACGTTCTAGATCTAAGTCTACCATTTGTTACCATCAGAAACCATCAGTTTCTTCATCTGAACAACTGGACGATATTAACACCTTCCTCGTAGAGTTTACCTGAGAGACTAAATGTAAATTCAGGAAAGAAAGGGACAAGCAACGTGTCTTGTCACTATTACTGTTTGTACGTGTGCTTCAGACAGTAGGAAACAAACTCCAAAATTCCAGTACCTTCAGGCGGGTGTGACATCTACGGGAAGTCTCTCTTCAAAGCCACAGCAAAGGACGCAGGCACATCAAATGACAGGGATGTTTGTCGGATGGTCAATGCAGGTTGCACTAGCTGGGTCTGGTCCCAAACAATCACACGTGATAGAACAGTCACAACCTCTTCCGAGCTCATGGTTTCCCAGGCACATTGCCTACACCCCCTTTGAGAGCTCCCAGCTGTGGTCACTCCAGTGTCTTAACCTCCAGGCGGATGCTGCTGGCACCACGTGGGTGCTCTTGGGGTCTGGTCACCAGTTCTTGAGCTTTCCCTACATTGACAATGGCAGGGGCTGTGCGTGACTGAACTGAACTTCTGAGTCATTGCCAAACATATGGAATGATACATGTCAATGAAGTCAGTGGGACAGATCTTACAACCCTTCTCTCCCCAGTCCAACTAGAAAATCAATAGCTGCAAAACTATGGCAGCCAAAAGGCCATTCCAGTGGACCACTGTGCTCAGAGGACCATGACAATATTAACTAAGTAATGGACATGGACAAGCCCTCAGGGCGAAGACCACATGGGGCCATCCAGGGGAACGACCATTATCGCTGAAATGAGATAATTATTATGGGGGAAAGCACCACTGTCTGTTAAGGTTTTGCCCGCTCCTTGCTAACGGGGGTGGTGATGGTGACTTCAGTCTGTAGCACAGGTTTGGGTACATCTGTAAAGTTCCAGTTGTCCTATAAGAGTTGGGTTCAGAATGCGGTAAAACTCTCCCAGAGCCTTCTTTCCCTGGGATGTGCTGGTCAGCTCCCACTACCCACCTGCTGCCCTTGCTTTGCATGTTTGTTGACTGTACAAGATGATACATCACCACCTGTACCTGTAACTAAAGGGTCTGGTTCCCCTCTGGGCAGCCCTCCTGAGACCCGGACAGGGCAGAAGTGCCCCTTCCACACCTCTCAACCTTCCATCTGTGTCGTGAAGGCAGTTCCTCATCCAGTTAGCTGGGCCGAGGGTGTGCGGACCAGAGTGGCCACAGCCCTCTCCCCGACTCCCCTCTGCCCCTGTCCTCCTAGGTCACCTGCCGGATCTGGGGTGGGACTGGAGACCCGCCAGCTGGGGTGGGACACGGCCCCCAGCTCGCCTCTTCTCACTCAACGTCACGGGAAGCTCGCTCCATACTTCCCTCACACGGAACTCACATTTATTTTTGAAAGTAAAGAAAAAGGAATGAATAATGAATAGTAACTATCATTCCTTCTTTGCCTTTCTGCTCTGAGGATCACAATGCCCCTGGAGGAAGAGTGGCTGCCTCTGAAGATCGTGATGAAGAAATCGGGAACAGAGGCAGGAGAAAGACGTTCCCCCACCCTCATTCCACCACCCCGCTTAGTGCACATGGTGGGACTGTATTTTGTTTTTACTGTGCTTCCCTGCACTGAGCCGGGTGTCTCTCTCTGTTAAAGAGAAGTGTCAGCACTTCACCTATAGGATTTTTTAAGTGTTTTCATACGTAAATTATTTTCTGATGGTAAGAGTTCACTTTTTGAAGATCCAGTAACACATTCAAGGTGATAAGACATTTTTGTTGCTTGAATTGCCAGCCAGGTGACACCCAACAGTACCTAACTCATTAAGGTTCAGCTTTGATATTGCAAACACATGGTTTCTTAAAAGAAGATATAGAAATGGTGAGAAAAGAGGGTCAGAATCATAGGGAAGCAACATTTTTGGAGTTTTCTGCTTGCTATGCATACACAGGATCAGGCTGCAGACGAGTGAAACACCATTTAACCTGCAGATCCGGGAAGTGACAGAAGCTCTCATCTTGGAGATGAGAGGCTGCAGAGATTAAGTAACTTAACTCCTAGGGCTGTAGCAAGTGGCAGAGACAGATTCAAGAACAGGCCGCATATCAGTAACTTCTTAAAGAACTTATAAAATATGACAAATATGTGTCTAAGAATGGGTTCTTGATTATAGCTGAAATCTGATGACAGTGACAGAGAGACCTTTAGCAACAATAATCTAATGGAAATGGAAGGGAAAGAATACCGAATGTCAACGCAGGTAGGAAACCGAAGGAAGAGCTTCCAGCAGAAACAGACCCAGGAGGTGCAGGGTAGGCTGGAGCAGAGGCCATCAGGGATGGTTCAGGGCCCCAGTGAGCACATTCAGAGGAGGATCAGGCTGTGGTCCTGGAAGATCCATTTATCTAAAAAACATGGAACATCACCCAGGTGCAAGCTGCATTCTTGACACTGAGGATTCCTCAATTAGCAAATAAGACCCAAATCTCCGCCACAAGGATCTTACATCCCAGTGTCTGAGATGGATAAGCAACAAGATGGATAAATAACACTCTGTCTGTTCACTGTACCAGTCAGCTCAGGTCACTGTAAAAATGCCTCAGATGGAATGGCTCCAACAGTAGAAATCCATTTTCTCACACTTCTAGAGGCTAGTGGTCCAAGATCAAAGTTCCATCGGAGTTGGATTTCTGGGGACAGCTCTCTTCCTGGCTTTCAGATGACCACCTTATCAATGTGCCCTCACAGGGCCTGTCCTCAGGGCACACCTGGAGAGCTAGCTCTCTACTTCCTCTTCTAACAAGGACACTAATTCTACTGGATCAGGGCCCCACCCTTAACCTTAATTACTTTGTTAGTGGTCCCATTGCCAAGTATAGTCACGTGGGAAGTCAGGGCTTCAACACACAAATAGTAGGGGAACAAATATTCACTCCCCATAAAACATTTGAACAGGAATTGACCAGGATCTAGCCACTGAAAAAAGTTTAATAGAGAAAATCAATGTTTCAGAGACACAACTTAATGGTCAGGCTAGTCATTCATCGTTTGTAACTGTATAAAGTTAAGTTATCAGAAAACAAACTGTCTACACACCATCACCTACACCTCTTACTTCTATCAATGTTTGTTATAAAAATCTCAACTTCAAACAGTATTTTTATAACCTTTGTAAAATACTACTTGATGATATTGTCCACTTTATACCAAGAACACAAACTTAAGTTTGGTTCCAGGGAAAAAATAATGTTTTGACGAAACATTTGGCATTGCTGTCTTTTTTAGAATAGGAAAATGACACATCTCCATGTATCCCTTTATACCAGCTCTGAAATTATAGGAAAAAGCCCTCTATGAAATGCTAAAATCTGAATAAGTCCAAGGATAAGAAGAATCTTGTCTGTTTTTCTTCCTGTTGATCAGAGTTTGTCAGGCAGATACAATCCCCATCAGCGGTAGGGAGTGGATTGAAGCCATGACCACCTTCTTTGATTTACTTGCTCTTGTATTTATCTTCCACTTACGGCAGGCGGTACCTCTTTTTTGTTATAAAGTTATATAGGCTGGTCCATAAATCCTTAATCTTTTGGCAAATAGGTAAAGAACAAATCAAAATACTGCAGTAATCTGTCTATGCCCCCGCCCATTCACCCATCTCTCCACTTATAGTTCTGTGTGAATGGGGCAGGATAGAGTGCACACCCTGCTCCCCCTTCCTTGGGCTGAACACATTCCCACAGCCCTTCTGGGCCTGAGATACCAAGCTGAGATGAAGAAGAGGGCCTTTGGGAAGATGGAGGAGAGATTGACTTTTGCCTGGGGGACAAGAGGTGCTAACATCTGGAGCCTGGCATTCCTGGAGGTGATGGGGAAACCAGTGGAAAAGGAAAAGACCCGTCAGTTCCCTGCAGGTGCGAAAGGCAGAGGTCTTCATCTTGAGATGTTGTCTGTGTCTGAAGATCCTGTGCCCTGAGGCAGGGCTGGGATGGTGCTATTCCTTACTCCTGTTCTTGTTTAGAGCACCGAAGCCCCTCTTTAGAGGGAAAGCAGATTAAAACCAGGGTCTGAGGTGTTGCCGTACTCTGGTGAGTGCTGGACTCGACCTTAAGGAGGACTGCAGGGTGGAGAGGGGTGTGTAAGAGGGGCAGATGGGGCAGGGACTCCGGGATGTGCCCCACGGCGAGCTCCCCGTGACACTCAGCCTCAGAAACTGCATGTCATGATGCAGACCTGCAGGTGGTCTTCCCGCGTGGTGGGTGCTGCATCCTCTCAGAGTGAGACTTGATTTCCCTTCTCATTTTCCTAAAGGCCCAGAACATATGTAAGGACTTGAAGATGAAGTACACGTGAATGAAAATGGGAAGAAGGCAGAAGATATAAAATAATTGACAAGGTACAGGAGCAGAAGTGGCTACTTCTTCAAAGAAGCAATGCAACCATTGTTCAAGATCAAGACCGCTGGGCCAGCTACCTGCATCCAGTTAGGTGTGTGTTGATCAGCTTCCATCTTGCTGTCAACCATCCGGCTCTTCCCATCTGGGAAGCCTGGAGACTCTGTCCTCTCCGAGTGACCAGTGGTCTGGGCTCTGCCCAGCGATGCCCTCTTTCTCATTGTGTCAAAAAAAGAAAAAAGAAAAAAAAAGAAGAAGGAGGAGGAGGAGGAAGTAGAGGTAGAGAAGGAGGAAGAAGATGGGGAAGAAAAAGAAAAGTCCTCATAGGTCATGAATAAAATGTTAAAAATAGCATAATATCATATAAGTTTTAGAAGAAAGCATGGATGGATTTATTTATTTTACAATATCAGAATGGAACAGACTTTTTAAGGTAAGGCACACAATCTAAAAGCCAATTTAATTATGTCAACATGTCAAACCCCAGATGAAAAAAGTGACTAAAACAAAATTGAGTGACCAACAAATAAGTAGAAAAAAATATACTTTATAAGATCAATTAGCCCTGAGTCTTTTCAACTAACATCTACTGGGGACTCACCCTGTGTCAGCCAAACTGAGCAGGTTAAATCGGTGACAGAAATCGGTATTGAGACCTGAATCCATAAACATAAAGCTGTGTCAGAAGTCACTGTGGTTATGGCAGTTGTAGAAGACATATGAATTGTTATAATTCTTGAAAAAAATCTAATATCAAAATAATCATATTTTAAGTAAAACGGGCTGGGACTAAGGTCCCTGAGCACTCAGAGACAGACAGCAGGGTGAGGTGGAGCTGTAGCGGGTTATTTCCCTCATCTCACTCAGGCTTTGCACAGAGTCTGTGCTGAGAAATCGTGGCCTATGAACACAGCTTCTTCAAGGGTTGAATCACAATGGCCTCTTGACTAAACACAGGTCCCGAGCCTCAGCCGTCAGTGACTTCTGAGACCAGCAAGTGGAAGGGCTCGTCATGCCCAGGCCATCACTGATGGTTCCCCACCTTGTCCTCCAGATGCAAGAGCTCCACTGCCCTGGTTGCCCCTCCTGGTACCTGGGGGGCTCTGCCCTCATCTCCCAGAGCCCTCCTCTCTCTTGCCCTGCAGGGCTGCTCAGAGGTGGGTGCTTCTATCTCTCAGTCCCTGAGGAAGGGTCCTCTGAGATGCTTCTCTCCTGTCCTGTGTTCAGTTTATTCCTGTTCTAAAACTGGACATTCTCAACTACAAAATGAAAGACAAAAGATAAAATTTATTTTATTATTTTTTTAAAATTAAAGTATAGTTGATTCACAATGTTGTGTTAGTTTCAGGTGTACAGCAAAGTAATTCAGTTATACATATACATATATCTATCCTTTTTCAGATTCTTTTCCATTATGGGTTATTACAAGATATTTAGTATAATTCCCTGTGCTATACAGTAGGTCCTGGTTGTTTACCTATTTTATATATAGTAGTGTGCACATGTTAATCCCAAACTCCTAATGTATCCATCCCCTTTGGTAACGAAAAATTTGCTATGTCTGTGAATCTATTTCTGTTTTGTAAATAAATTCATTTGTATCATTTTTTAGATTCCACATGTAAATGATAAACTCTAATTCGAAAAAATACATGCACCGCAATGTTCATAGCAGCACTATTCACAATAGCCAAGACATGGAAGCAATGTATGTGTCCATCGAAAGAGGAATGGATAAAAAAGATGTGATATATATATATATATATATATATATATATATATATACATACACATACATACATACACATATACACAATGGAATATTACTCAGCCTTAAAAAAGAATGAAATAATGCCATTTGCAGCAACATGGACAGATCTAAAGATTATCATACTAAGTGAAGTAAGTCAGACAGAGAAAGACAAATATTTCTTTAATTTTTAAATGAACTCTTTGGGGAAACTATTTCCTCAATGAATGGACAAAGTAAAATTCAACAAGACTCCCACAGTTAGCAAATCATGCCAGGAAAAATATATAGATCATTTCCTTTCCTGTGAAATGTCTACATCTCCTCTCCAAGCTGTGTAGAAAGGCATATATTCCATATCAGTACCACACTTCACTTAATGTCTCGTCTGAATAAGATAAGTAGGTCCCACACATTTCCATCCACATATTTGAAAAAATCCTATGTAGACAATTTTTTTTTTAATTGGAAGGATTGCACTTAGAATATATCATACAATCTAGGAGATACTGATTGTACATTATCTGAAAAGACACTGATATCTTCACTGTCCTCACCAACTGAAATCATTGGAAAACACTATGGGAATGAGATAGATATAGATTCCATCAGAGCTATGGTTATGTAGCCTAACTATTATTATATAAAAGCTGTGACATTACAATGGATCCATGTCTTTTTACTTACAAATTGGTAAGTAAATATTAACTATGGTTCACCACTTAATTTTCATCATTATAATAGATGATAATTTATAGGATTATAGAACTAAAATGTTTTAAAATTTTATTCACTTATAGTTGAAAGTGTTTTGTGTGTTTGTTTTGTTAAACTGTAGCATATTCCTGTGTAGGGCTGCTGTAGAGGAACTCGCTGTATCTACTAATTATAGCTACTATAAAAAGAAATTCTCTAAAAGTTATTACTAGCTATGGACAGTATAAATAGACAAGAATTATTTATAGCATAATATTCAGAAACTATACCTGGGGGATAATTGTTTTGAGTACATTTTTGTCCTACAAAATAAAATGCCTTTGAAATGCATATATAAATAATGTAAATAAATTTTAGCTGAGGAAAATAAATAAAATTCCAACATTAACAAACAGGATTTTGAAACAATGACTCGATTTATTGAGATGGTCAAAGAAAAAAATACAGGAAAGTCACAAAATTACTTTAATTTGGGCATTTTCCATAGTAATAATACTTTTGTATAAAAAATACATTTAATTCATGAGAGCTGGGTGTTTTTCATAGAGCTACAACTGTTGTGTCTCTGGAGTTGAGTGAATCAATTTGGTACTAAAACGGTTTGATCAATACTCCTTTCTGGAAGAGCAGCCTGGGGGAGAAAGGTGAACTTCAGTTCAGGTAGAAGGAGGAGTTAATGTTTCAGGAGGTCTGGATTTTATCCTTAATTTCACTGGGAAAGATACATGCTATTCATTACTCAGAAGAAGTAATAGGTTGAAAGCTGGGCCCAATTATAGCACATAGTAAATCTATTTTATTTTCTCTTCTCTGAAAAGTTTAGGTTAACTTATCATGAAATTGCAGAGAAATCCTTGACATCGCAAGTGTTTTCTACTATGTGAGAGTTTAAATGGACCACGTGAGTGTCAGCCTTTGTCTGAGTGGGTGGGTGCAGGTGTCCAAATCCGCATCCTCAAGCAGGGTGGGTTCCCTTCTATGAGTGGAAAGGCACTGACATGAAATGGAACACTGGAATAAAATACATGATTTTCATGGTCCTTATAAAAAGACAAATCAATCATTCCCAAAGTACAAGTCATGAAATCACATTATTACATTAGCCTCAACAGTTAACAGAAGGAAATGTACACGTTGATCTTGAGAAGAGCCCCAAGTCATTTCATTTTAAAATGTGTTGCATGTGTACAAATCTGCACAAATCCGTGCAGTAAGAAAAGGACACACACGCTCACCACCATCTATGTGAAACGTTTATTTATATCACCTTCACTTCCCTGCACTGGAACATTCATTTCTTAAAGTGATCCTCAGAGACTTTCCCGTTTAATTGCTCTCTGCAGTGTAGGGGGTTAGGCTGTCTGAAGTGCCAGGTGGGTAATAAGCTAATAAAACACATTCCCCAGCCCACAAGTGTAAAAGCCTTATACAAAATGAAGGACTTGTTTTATTTTGTATTATGGCCCTTGTTTGGAGGGGACAGTGCAGATCTCCCCATCAGCAGGGACCTGACCTGAAGCAGAACAGTGTGAGTGACACAGATGACCTCCAGGAGCCTGGCAGGCTCAGGAATCTAACAGACCCTTGACTCTCAAAGACTCACCTCATCTTCCAGGAGAAGAAACACACCTCATGGTCACAGAAGGATCAATTTGTTTGTCCAAGGAGTATAGCTCACCTCTGAAAATGTTACATACTTCCAGATATAAAAGGGTTGAATAGTATCTCATTTGCTCCTGGTTAAACCTGCTCTCTAAAACACAGGTTCCAGAGTTTTCTGTGATGGGTGTTCAAATGATCCATCAGGGCATTATTTCATTCTTGTTTATGGCTGAGTAATATTCCATTGCATATATGTACCACATCTTCTTTATCCATTCCTCTGTCAATGGACATTTAGGTTGTTTCTGTGTCTTTGCTATTGTGAATAGTAAAATGTGCACACATTCTAAACACATTTCCTTCTTTAAAAATCCATGTTGGATTTTCTTTTGGATGCCCAGTAAGTGTCTGCTCCATCTCTCTCTTGAAGACCCCAAAGTGGCCACTTGTAGAGCTAATTATTGAAGTTATTCGATTCTAGGAGAGGAAGAACGCACTCCTGAAATTAAATAAATTAATTGTCAGGAGGATGTGTGTTGGACATAAGGATGACAGATGTCACAAGAGGGTTATTTGATATCTCACATGTAAGTTTTACACTGCTTTGAGAAATAGCATTGGTTAGTAAGATCGGGTCACTGGCCTCCTTGTTGATTGGCAGTTTTACGCACAAAAAATAGCTATTTACTTTGCAAAGCAATCCTGAGCAGCCTCCCAATCCTGGGGTGCATGATACTGAGCTATTTTTAGAAATAATAATAGTGGCAGAATGACTCAGACCATGGGAATCATCACTGGAGCGCATTTGAGGGAGACCTGGGAGGCACCCTGACAGCAAACAGAACCCTGACACTTCTGGCATATGCTAATTCCCCCACACACAAGGGTCACAAAGAAAACCAGATCCTAGCAAATGCGTCATCATTTTGCCATGATCACAGTGTTTAAAAAAAAAAACAAAAAACAGTTGTTAGAACCTATGGTAACAGCAGATATTGGTGATTTTGGATACATTAAGATGGAAAACAAAATTTATAACATGTCTGAAATGCCAGAGATATTTACATTTGAAAACAGAATGTCCTCTAGCTGGTGCCCACAGCAGAGCTACTAATGGCAAATGTATTCCAGGCCATTCAGAGCATCTTTGATTGACAGAGTAAAGGCATCTGAGCCATTTTAATGTCAAAAAGGCTGTCTTCCCTCCCCTCTCCAAACACAGTTTAGGGTTTTATCAGATTTCCCATGATTAACCTTGGTATTTGACGTTTAATATCCAGGCCATTCTCAATCACATCGGGTTACTAGTATCTGGCAGACACGCGTTCAGGATGTATGTAAAATTTTCAAGGATACTACCAGAAACGTTTCAAAAATTAGAATGGATGGGCAAAAAACAATGCTTAGATCAACCCTAATGTTTCTGTTTTTTCTCTTCTGAGTCCTCCGCTGAGTTCAGAAGTGTCTAATGTGCCTTGTAACCAACATGAAGGAGCCTCATTATCATCCATTGGTCATGCCCATTATGTCATGCGACAAAAACGTTTCAAGAAACTGGGGATATTAACCAAAACAATAGCAATAATCATCTGAAATCTAAAACAAAATGCAGTCTGGGATGTGTAACAGTGACAGAGGAAATTTCAGTTGTAAAATGTTGTGAATGGTGTGCCAATAGTTACACATTCAAACTGGCGGGAAGGGAAGTGACATCCATTCACTTATTCATTCCCTCAGCCTTCAGCACTGACTGCCTAAGGCGATAGGGCCTCAGCGCCGAGCACGGTGGGCAGCAAGGTAGGGAGACCCAGTTTTAGCAGACGTCAGCACGTGCCATCAGCGAGCAGGACTGTGCAGCATTATTTACCACCGCTGGACTGCGTTGGTCTGGACCCCATGTCAGATACTGAGAGCTTTCCACTGTTACCTCAGGTGGAGTCTGGAGGCTTTGCATGTGCTACACCTGTTCTATCTAACCCTTGACACACCCCCTTCTCTGGAGGACTCAGCTGAGGCCGCCCAGCTGAGTGGCTCACCCAAGCCGGGCAGTATCCCTGGGACCCACAATTAAACGTGTGCTTTCCTCCTCTCAAACAGTCACACTGCAGTGGTGGGTCAGCTTGCAGCTACTTTGAAAGGGGACCAACCTATGGTAAAGACAGGATGAAGTGTATTTGGAAAACTGCATAATAATTATCTGTATTTTATAACACCCTTCCTTGTTTTGTGAGCTCATGATTTGGAGCAAAGTTTTATAAATTCTACAGTATTCATAGAACAGGGTGGGCAGGGAATATGAAGATGTGATGAATCATCCTCGGGACTACAAATATCATAACCATCAATAACACCAAAGTGGTTTAACACTGAGTCAGACAGAAATCACTAAGCAGGTAGGTTCCGTTCCTATGAAGGTAACTAGATAGATACAAACCAATACTTCAAGGGCTGCAAAGAACTCCTTATATCCAAGGAGAAAGCAGAGCCAAAGGGTGGCCTCAGGATGGCGCTTTCCTGCTGAGAGAGCTGGTATCACATCATGAGCTGGTTGCTGCAGACCAGGGGCTCACGTGGAGCCTCAGGAATCTCCTTGCCAAGAATGTATCAGATTTTCTGCAGGTGATAATTCTCCGTTCACCCCACGCAGACACGATTCCACTTTCATCCAAGATTCGAATGCGTCTTCTTCTGTTTTAACGTCTTCCTTCTCCTCAGGCATTTCACTTCTTCCTCCACTGGCAGGTCCAAGCACACGTCAAATCCCTTCTAGTCCTTAATGCATGACGGAATTCTATTAACTACTATACATTTCCAGATTCCAAGTAGACTTCATTTCAGTTTTTAAACTTCTGTAAATTATCCCCTCGAGATTGCAACCAGGCAGGCAAATGATGGCACCAAGAATTAAAAGAATTCTCACCTTTGGCCTGCTAAAGGCTGTGGGTGCAGACCAGTACTGACCCTGCAGTGTGAGGCCTATGATACCAATCAATATTGGTCCTTCAGTATAATGCAGAAGATTCTAATCAATATTGACCCTACAGTGTGAGACGGGTGAAACCACGAGTGACCCTATATTGTGAGGTAGATGACGCTAAGCCTGCATGTGACACAGGGGATACTGACCAGCACTGACCCAGCAGGGTCCCAGGCAGGGCTCAGGATGCAGGATGGGCCAGAGTCCCACGTGAAGAAACTTCTGCAGGAAACCGGGTGTGACAAATGCTTTAGGTGCAAAGCATTTTACCCAGCAGGCAGGTGAGGCTGGGTGGAAGAGGCTGGGGTTCAAGTCCAGGAGGCATTAGAGGCAGGTGACTGTCTGACTCCATCCTGGAGAGAGGATATGTCTGAGAGAGACCTCAGCATAATAGCGCTCAGAGTTAATGGCTTTAAAAATATTCAGTCTGGCAGGACGAGATCATCCAGGAACCCCTCCCAGCCCTGCCTTCTCTGCGGTCCACCGTTTCATTAATTCCCTAAAAAAATTCATATCAAGTTTCTGTTATTATTCCATGAACTCAGCAAATTCAAGTTATAGGGCCACCCTTCTTAGCTCTCAGGCCTTCCCTAAAAACATGATTTTTCCCCCTCCCTCCCCCAAAAATTTGTGTGAAAAAAACTTTCATTTTGCTTGTCTGCCTGTTGTGAGTTTCATTGTGTTGTATCTCAATCCCTGCACACAAAAAGGAGTTGCATTTTCATCTCTCCTGCATGCATTCCAGGAACGTCCTTCCTCCCCACAAGAGCAGCACCCTCCCCCAGCTCCCCAGAAACTGCTGCCCTGTGTTGGCTGACCCTGCTGGATGGCAGTTGTCACGTGACCCAGCTCCCTGTGGGTCCTTAACAGAGCCTTTGTTTGCGGTGACCGACGCGTCTGCACACAGCAGAGGGGTTTCGCTGCTCTGGAGTTTTGCAAGTTGCAAGCTGAAGGTGGTCTTCAGGTGATGTATTGCCCCTGGGCATGTGGCGTGGGGCTGACACGGGGTGGGTGGTGCAGGGCAGCCCCCAATCAGAAGGGCATGGCCATGCCAGCACCGAGAGGCAGGCTCCCTTATCAGAACAGGCTTCACAAAACATTTTCATTTTTCTGTCTCTTAACTGTCTGGACTTTTTATCAAATCTACTTTGTGAAGGTTAAATGCGTAAATCTAAGACCAGGAGTTCGCAGCAAGCAGGGCGTGATACCTGTCAGTCTTTGCCTTATTATTCTTTGCAGTGTGTTTGTCATTTCCTTTGTGTGTTTGGGTTACAGCCTGCACTTTCCACCAATCATGCTCATCATTTAAATAAGGAGAACGGGCATTGTCAAGGAGCCCCATCTGAGCGACATTATTACCCCCCCTGGTGTAAGTTGCATGACCTGTCTTGGGTTTCTAGCTATACACGGCAGTCCATCCGGGGAAGCAGGTTCTCCATAAATCAGGCGTTTCAGACGTTATGATAACTTTTATTGAAGAACAAATGGATTTCTTGACATTAGGCTTTTATACACATCTGTCGGTAAATGTAAACGGAACTGCTTTCCCCCAGAGATAAAACCGATGTGAGTACAGAAGGGAAAAGATGCTCAATTTACTGAATGTGGTCAATTTCTGTTATGCGTGAACAATGATTTGAAAAGTCACAAACAGCAACAGGGTAGGTAATGTACCAGCATCTTATCCCTGGGAGGGACTAGCCAGTAATTATGGACATACTCACTATGGCAGCAATAGATCCAAAATTTAAGATAATATATCATTTTAATTTAAACTCTTATTAGGATATTTCCTATCTTAAGTAGGCTACAGTAATTAGGTGTCAACGATCCAATACGTTCTGTTGTTTCTATTCTGCTTCAGTAATGCCCTGTCCGTCTACAGGCTTGCCAAGCTTCCATCACCAGGTGTTGTGTAATAGGTTTTCTGTTATTTTTTCCTTGATCCGTACTGTTTTCCTTAATCCTCATATCTGTTTAGATGTCTGAAACATGTCTCTAAAAACATTTTGACATTTTAAAAACCTGTAATGATCTGTTTGCACTTTGCAATGTTTAACCATAAACTCTGGGTGGTTCAGAAAATATAATAGTGGAGGTTGATGTAATTTCTGAGAATCTAGAATTTATAGGTAAATGGATATTTGGAGTAGAAAAAATAATCTTCAAAAGTTATAAAACATCTACCTAGAATAAGAATCAGGAGTATTTTGTAATTGCAGAAAGAATCATATTTAAATTATAACTTTATTCCTATATGCAGACAAAGACATTACCGGGACAGTGAATGGGGTTTCATTTCATATATATATTTCTCTAGGTCACAGCAAAGATCTTGGTTTTTGTTTTAATCAATACAAAAGTGGGGACAAACTATGCAAGACTGATCCTCAATTATATTTTACAACAATTCAAGGACCTGGGAGGAAAGATGTATATGGAAGCTGTCTGAAAAGGACAGAAGGTGTGTCTCCCCTTGGGGTTGGGACTACCTCCTTGGGGTTCCAGAGTTGAATACGTGCTGCTTTCAAGGAACCTTCGGTGATGCCTGGAGAGAACATGGTGTCAGGAGGCCCTCTCTCATCTTGAGAAGCTGCAGATGGTGGTCAGTTGTGGCAAACTGGTTTAGATTTGAGAGAGTAGAATGCCATCGATGTTAGTGTTAGCAAGGACCCTGGGCACATGTAAGTCCCAATTTCATGGCTGAAAACACTAAGCCTTGGAGAGGTTAAAGGGACCGTCCTCAGGGACAGCCAGGGAGTGACAGGAAGAATGCTCTGCTTGGTGGCATTTCTCTCTGATTTACCTCTGTGGCCCTGGGTTGCCCATCATTCACACACTCTGCACTTGGGCACGGCAGCCTACCTCTGCAAGACGGTCACTGGAAGGTCTTCAGAGCACCAAAGACCAGCTGGTGGTTCAGAACACATGGACCGACTGATGGAGGGGTCCCTCTGGATTGAGCTTGGGGAACAAACTTTCCCAAGAGTGAATTCAAAGTGCTCTGGTTCCCCCAATGCAACTGAAATACTTCTTTGAGCAAGTTGGCCTCTTCTAAGCCAAGACAACCAACATTTTCTAGATAAGGGTTGTTTCAAGACTTTGCCTCTTTCCGCACTGCTGGTTGTTTTGCCTTTTTGCAGGGCTTGCTTCCAAGGATAATCGCAGAGGACTGCTAGTTCATCGGGAACCTTTGATGCCATCTGCAGAGCTCCCTCTAATGTGGCACAGGCCCTGGCCTGGAGGGGGCACAGAATGAAATAAACAAGTCATAAATGTGCTCAAATCGGAGGATACCTGGGGCTAACACGTAGATTTTTGAGACACCTGTGAGTATACGTCTCTGCATCTACTGCTTTATTAAATTACTGATATAAGTCTTTATTCTCTATCCCACAGGTGTATCTCCTGCTTTTCTCTGCAAAGGAAAATGTCTGAAAGGTGGATCTTAGTGTTTCCTCACCAGCAGCCATGAGTTGGCGTTGAGGTTGCGATGGGAAAGGAGGCTCTTGTTTCCTGCACACTTTGTTCTTGACACTGGGGAAAACCGTGGACACTCTGTGTTGTCAAATTCAGGTAATTGTTTCCAAGGTGAATTGTTTCCTCACCTTCCTTTTTATCTTTCCTCTTTCCTTCTCTTGGTGTCTAAGACCTTCCCTCCACCTTTGACCTTCCAGGAAGTAACACATCTTCGTCTTCACTATCTGGCCTGACCTCTTGCGTAATTTTGGGTCCGCAGTGACCGGAGGCTCTCTGTGCACTTACGTGTTGGAAGGGGGCCCGTAGCGGGGAGGGGACGTGGAAGGGTAGGGGGAGGAAAGATCAGGTCTCCTGAGAATGGGGAGATGCTATCATTCTTAGCTAGCCCACTTTACTCCAAAATGCTTGAAATGAAACACATTTTTTTTTACTATAAGGATGAATTTCCTTTCAAAGGCCTACATCTGTTTTTCATTAAAAAAAACTTTTTTTCAAGAACACCAAAGAGAATGACTTTGACCCTATTTCTTATAAACTAACAAACCTGTACTTTGATAAGAGAACTTGACCCTCACTGTCCAGGGTCGCAGTAAGACACATCTGTGCATCACCCTCCATCCTTCTTCACATAACTGACTTTGCAGGGCACGTTACCCAATTCTGCTGGCTCTGCCTGAGGTTTCAACACCTGAACTCAGCAGTGGACAAAAGGAGAAGAAAACAGGCACCCTGAGGTGGAGACAAAAGGGAAACTCCACCTCAACTGCTCAGCAGTAATTCAGGAGCCTGACCATGGCTCCTGCTCTGCCTGTGGCTTTCCCTCCTCTTCCTGATACCAGCCTTCCACACAGGCCCAGTGGTCCTGTGGGGGAGGGATTTTTATGCCTCCAGGAAATTGCTATCTGAAATAGCATCCCTTGAAAACCTCTATCCCTTCACCCTGTTTATTTTTCCTACAGCACATGTAATTATTGCCTGACATTATACTTTATATTTATGTAATTATATATTAGATGCTTTCCCACCAGAATGTAAACTATCCAGTATCCCTGTGTCCCACGGTCCTGAATAGCACTCTGCACAGAACAGACTTGGGCTAAGTGTCTGTTGGACAAATGAGTGATTAATTTGAGGTTGCCAAATGTGGATTTCTAGGTCCCCAGAAAGCATTTTACTCCTTGCCAGAACAGTTTACATTTCTCTGCTAAGATTCCTTCTCTGCTTACCAATTCTATCCACCTTTCCCCCATGAATGCCTGAAAATAAGAATAACGGTTCTTTCGACATGTCCATCTGCTAATTCCAACATCTCTGCCTTCTATGGGGATGCTATGGAATTTTTTTTCCTTCTGATGATGAGTCATTTTCCCCTGAGTTTTTCCAAACCTGGTAAGTTTTATATTGTATATTCTCTATGATGTAAAGAGTTTGGAGTCTGGAAATTTCCTCTAGATTTTGTTGAATTTTTTCATATTGTTACATTTCTAGCAAGTACATTTGATCCCGTGGAATCTGAGTTTTAGGCAATCCATAAACTCAGAAAAGGTGGTCATCTCCAGAATTACGTGTCTTCATCTAAAACAGTAACAAAAAATTCCCCTTACTTTTTAAAAGTCATTCTCCTATATTCTTTCAAAAAGGAAATCTTCCAGAAGAATTGGACTTTGTTTCTGTTCATGACTATTGCCGACCCCACGGTGCCCTGCCCTTTACCCCTCGGCACCCGTCGGTCTCCTAAAGAAAGCTTGTTCCTACCTGGGGCACAGTCTGCCTGAGGACCTGCTTCCCAGGGAAGCTGGATGTGCAGTGTAATTAACACCCAGGGGACCAGGCACAGCTCCCCCGTCCAGCGACCTGAGGGAGTCGGAGGGGAATCCCCAGCTCCTCTCCCCTGGGGACCACCCTGGAGCCTGAACTCCCAGGGTCTCCAGTGGTGCCTCCCTGGTACCCTGTTAATTAACACGCCCTTCCTTCCTCCGTTCCTGACTGGTTCGTCCTGGGACCACCTCCCAAACTCTTGCCTCTGACCCTGCCTCTGGGAACCAACCTGCGATGACAGACTACAGTGCCGGAGTCTTTGTTTATTCTCCTCTTCGGCCCCTGTATCTGTGTCTAAATCATTCATATCCTTTCAGGTTTACATCAGGTTCTAATCGCTCCGTGAAACCTTTACCATTACCCTAGAGTTTGCTTATGAGAGTCCTGACAATTTCAGCTTGTGCCCATCAGATTCTCCCAGCACTTTATCTGTAACTCTCTGTTGGCACCAAGCATTTCTCTTTTAAAAAGTAATCTTCACGTCTCCTCTGCCTACTCAACAGAACAAAAAATCAAAGCCAGGACCACAGCTACCTCTCCTCTGTGTGACCTATAACCTCTTTAAGAACGCTTTGTTTTGAGTGACTGGGCCATATTTAAAAAGGGTTGGAATGTTGTAAACCCTGCAAATGTTGCTTCATTAATTCTTCACTTTCTATTTTTATTTTACTTTTCTAACTGATTTTGAGATATTCATGGGATTTGAGATTCTTACCTTTGAGAAAATGTTTATGGAGCATGTAATTGACATAGAACATATTGTAATGTGTTAATAGAATTAATTTTAATGTAAAAGTATTTGTCATTGTTAAATGCCAAATTTTAAGCTATATTTTCTCCCCTGAACTGTCATGTCATGTCCTAGTTTCATTGTGGTTTTAAAATAATCATAACGATTTTAGGATAATTATTTTCTCAATATTTGGCACGGGGGGGAAAAGGTAACGAGGAATGGTTCTACATTTGAATCCATTGTTGTGAGTCAAGTGTCAGCTTAATGGTAGAAGATCTTTCATTTTATGAATTTATATCAAAGTGGCTTCTACCTCCACCTGCCAGAGTTTCCAGAATCTAGTGACAATCATGCATCTGGTTAAAGAGGGTAAAGAAATGTCGAATCCTGTCTCTATTTTTGTTTGTGTTTGGAAACAGCTTATCATTTAGACACTTAGACATCACTAAATCAACCCTCATTGAAGCCTAATCAGTCCAATTCATCTGGATATTTTTCTATATATTTTCTAATGTATGATAAGGTCAGCAAACTGATTGAGTTGTTTCATCATTCTTGTCTTCATTCACTGAACAGGAATCTCTCGGGAACCTACTCTGTTTCCCCCTTGGTTTTGGAGTGTAGACCCAACAGCAGAGGAGACCCAGCCCCTGTCCTCAGGGACCGTCAAGCCTCCACTCCTGATCCCACCCATAAACATGGGATTTTCTCTTGGACATTTACAGATGAGAACTTTGCTAAAAATTTTGTTGTGGAAGAATTGAAAACAGATGTAGAAAATTTGTACAATTATCACCAAACATAAATGTTCAGGTGTGCACATCCCTCTATTTCTTGCTCAAACAAAATTGGCCAATAAATCGGAAGCAGGGCACTGACACTCAGTGAACCACGGCCAGTCCCATTTCTAAGAACCCATTTGATGGGAGAAACAAGAGAAGAAAGTAATTCATTTTAGGCTGCACTGTGTAGATGGGCAAAAGCATTTTAGAACACGAGTGTGATATTCTTATTAGAGATGGGTGAGATTGCTGCTGCCTTATTTCATACATTTTGGATGTTCTACCCGGCACAGTCAGGAGCTAAGGAGGGCATTATAACCACCTCATGAAGCCTGTCCAGGTCAAGGTGGACACATCACGCTTAAAGATTTTCGTGCCCAGTTTCTTTAGGTAGGGGAGTTTGGGTTCTGCTCTTTTTTTTTTTTTTAATGTCTAGGTTAATTTATTAACCTTCTTTTTTTAATTTTTAAAATTTAAGTATAGTTGCTGTACAATATTATATAAGTTACAAGTGTATGATATGGTGATTTATATTTTTTAAAAGTTATACTCCATTTATAGTTATTATAGAATATTGGCTATATTCCACGTGTTGTACAATGTATCCTTGCAACTTATTTTATACCTAATATTTTATACCTTTTACTCCTCTTCCCCTATCCTGTCCCGCCCCCCGCCCCCCTCTCCACTGGTAACCACTAGTTTGTTCTCTATAACTGTGAATCTGCTTCTTTTCTGTTATATTCACTAGTTTGTTGTATTTTTTAGATTCCACGTATAAGTGATATCATATAGTATTTGTCTTTCTCTTTCTGACTTATTTCACTTAGCATAATACCATCCAAGTCCATCCATGTTGCTACAAATGGCAAAATTTCATTTTTTATGGTTGAGTAATATTCCATTGTGTATACACACCATATTTTAATCTATCCACCTGTTGATGAACACTTAGGTTGCTTCCATATCTTGGCAATTGTAAATAATTTGGCTATGAACATTGAGGTGCATGTATCTTTTGTATAAGTCTTTATGTTTTTGGGTTTTTTTTTTCTGGATATACACCCAGGAGTGGAATTGCTGGGTCATAGTAGTTCTATTTTTAGTTTTTTGAGGAACCTGCATACTGTTTTCCATAGTGGTTGCACCAACTTACATTCCCACGAGCAGTGCACAAGTGTTCCCTTTTCTGCACACCCTCTCCAGCATTTATTATTTGGGTTCTTTTTGATGATGGCCATTCTGACAGGTGTGAGGTGATATCTCATTGTGGTTTTGGTTTGCATTTCCCTGGTGATTAGTGATGTTGAGCACTTTTTCATGTGCCTGTTGGCCATCTGCATTTCCTCTTTGGAAAAATGTCTATTCAGTTCTTCTGCCCATTGGTTAATTGGGTTGCTTGTTTGTTTGTGTGTTTGTTTGTTTTGATGTTGATTTGTATGAGCTGTTTATATATGTTGGCTATTCACCCTTATTTGTCATATCAATTGCCAGTATTTTCCCTCATTCAGTAGGTTGTCTTTTTGTTTTGTGAGTGGTTTCCTTTCCTTTAATTTGGTCCCTTTTGTTTATTTTTGCTTCTGTTTCTTTTGCCTTAGGAGACAGATACAAAAAAATTGTTATAATTTATGTCAAAGAATATTCTATGTTTCCCTCTAGGAGTTTTATAGTATACAGTCTTACAGTTAGGTCTTTAATCCATTTTGAGTTTATTTTTGTATATGGTGTTAGAATGTTCTAATTTTATTCTTTTACGTGTAGGTGTCCAGTTTTCCCAACACCACTTATTGAAGAGAATGTCTTTCATCTTTTGTATGTTCTTGCTTCCTTTGTCATAAAATAACTAACCATAAGTGTATGGGTTTAATCTGGGCTCTCTATCCTGTCCCATTGATCTATATTTCTGTTTTTGTGCCAGGACCACACTGTTTTGGTTACTGTAGCTTTGTAGTATAGTCTGAAGTCAGGGGTTCTTCTTCTGAATGCTTATCTTCTGAATAGCAATGCAAAACTTTGGAAACACAGTACTCAATGGAAAGGCTATATATGTGCCAGAGCTCTGAATCTGGGGAGACTTGTTGCACTAGATAAATTTTCCATTCTACAATCTTCTTAGAATCCTGCAGTAGAGGGATGCCAAGGGCTACTATTGATTAAGTAGGGACCAAGAGAGAAAGGAACATGTTGAAGGAAATGAGAATGAATGAGAGAAGAGAGAGACAGAGGCAGGACTCATTGGAGCAAGAGAGAGGGAGAGACTCAGGCAAAGGAAGGAGAAATAGAAAAGGGAAAGTTCTGCATCATAAACAACCACGTGATGGGGACTTGGGTCAGTAAGGAGTAGGTTGACTTGTGTCATGGAGACTCATAAGGTTTGAACAAAAGAGATTTTTTAATAAAAATTGTATGTGTATGTTTAAGGTGGACACATGACATTATGATATACATATTCATTGTAAAATGATTACTGTAGTCAAGCTAATTGACGGTCCCATCTCTTCACAGAGTTGCTTTTGTTGTGTGTGTGGTAAGAACACCTGATCTACTCTCTTAGCCAGTTTCAAGTATAAAACCCAGCATTACTGACCATTGTCACCAAGCTGTTTATCAGACCTCTAGAACGTATTCATCTTGCATCACTAAAACTTTATATCCTGTGACTAACATCTCCCCCTTCCCCCACCTCCAGCCCCTGGTAACCATCATTCTACTGTCTGGTTCTATGAGTTCAACTTTTTTGATTCCACCTGTAAGTGAAGTCATGCAGTGTTTTTCTTACTGCGTCTGGCTTATCCCACTTCTGGGTCTATGTCCAAAGGAAATGAAATCAGGATCTCAGAGAGATAGCTGCACTCCCATGTTCGCTGCAGCATTATTCACCATAGCTGAGATGTGGAAACAACCTAATTGTCTATCAGCAGAGGATTGGATAAAGACATTATATATATATATATATATATATATATATATATATATATATATATAAATGTTTGGATGGTGACTATCCACGGCAGGCATTGGGGGTTCTTTTGTGACCTGGTCTGGGCTCACCACGGGTTCCAGGAGGTGTTCTGGTGGTCAGATCACAGTTCAACGGGTGAGCTGGAAGCAAGATGTAGGAGATGCCAAGGGCATGCATCCCCTCTTATAAAGGACGTTACCCCAAAGCTGCCACACAACACTGAACAGTTACATTGCTCACCAGAACTTAGTCACATGGTCACATTTAGCTGCAAGGGAGCTGAGACATCCCCTTATTCCAGGTGATCTGACCTCAGCTAAACTGAGAGAAGCAGAGTTATGAGGTAGGGATGTGATTTCAGTTAACAGTTTTTATCTTGAACAAAATTTGAAGAATACTGCCTGATATGATCCACCAAGATGCCTAAAGTTGTTGGCTAGAGTCTCTATAAATAAAAAAGTCTAGGCCTAATAGAATAAACCACCAAATAAATGTCCTCCCATCTGCTACCCCGAGTACCCTGAGAGTAATGTTCCAGGCACACCTTTAACACAGTTGTAACGGATTATACCTTTGCACATTTCCTTTCAATTTTTCTTGGAGAAAAATCTGTCCCAGAAATACTTGCACATTTGAGCAAGTTTCAGACTGTAATTTATAGAACGCTGCATACCATTTAGCTAGCAGATCAGAGCTGTTCCTTTATAAACGTCATAGGAAACGTCCATTATACACTGCAAGTGTGTAGGAAGAAAATTTTGAAACATAAATTGTGAGGGCCCTTAAAATATATAACACTTTACAGACAGTAATGCTTTACCAGGTTGTCATGATCTTTCATGTAAATACGAACCTAATGTCTTTTTAAAGTGCTGTTTTGTCTTCCCGGCTGGCTGAGACATCGCTAAAGAAAGCAGAAACTGGGAAAGCAACTTTGAGTCAACAGAATTTGGGGGATGATTTTGGGCTGTTTTAACTGGAACTGGCAGTTTGTGTAAGTAGATTTGTTCAGGTTCACCCTGCTGCTCCCTTCATGTTGATACTCAAATGTCGAGCAAAGTCCCGCAGCCTGTGGGGAGCTGTGGATTCAGATTATAGATGCCCCATCACCCTCGATCCTCTGCTCCTTCACGGAAAGGCCAGCAACTTTGGTCCCCACGTGGACCCAAATCTGATGTTCATGTTACTAGGAGCATTTCAATCTCTTTTCCACGAAGAAGCCTAGATCTCTGGGCAGTTGTCACCTGCAGCTCCCAGGCGTTTTGCTCTGTGCGTTTATTCCTGTGTTAAGGTGATGACTGACCAGAAAACCCAAAAAGAAATATAGATGGAAAGTCCTTCATCCCCCATTGAAAGCCGGCACACGGTGATTATGAATGAATGATGTCCTTCTGATTATCTAGTCCAGGAATCAGAATAATTGAGAGGAGAGAGCCTCTTACCATGGTGACCCTGAAATTTGATGGATGTCTTCAAGGGTCCAAGCAGATTTTGATAAGTCAGTGTGTTCACTCTGCCTTCTCACTAACGCTAAATACATGGGCAGCATCAGTCACCGTCTGTCCTGTGAATTGTCTTAAAAACTCCCCCTCAGTCCTGTACTCCATGGACCCCACACCACGCTAGGACCAGGAAGGCAGAAACCAGGGCCCTGCGATCGTATGAAACTACATTTTCCTCTCATCAAAAGCTTTCTGGGAGCCTCTTTTTAAGCTCAATGACAGCGAATGCGTCTCCGAGAGAGGGGTCCCTGGGGAGGGCGTCCCACCTCTGCCCAGCCAACAGCCCGGACACTGCTGTCCATCGCCACCACCTTCCAAGGTCCAGGGTAAGGACCAAGTGCAGATGATTTTAGACAAACTTCCTTTTTACCCTGAGATCTTGGATTCTGCACTGGCTTTCTGTTCTCAATTAAAATAGCAAACTGTCAAATTGTGGATAAACTTCCCCAGAGGGAGGGCGGAGGGCTTCCTAAAGCCTTTATTTACCAGCATCTCCCTGAGAACGAAGATCTCCATTAATTTCCCAGTTGTGAGGGGCTTTGGGGAGAGGCCAGGCCGCCATCTCTCTCCCCACATCTCATTCCCTGCAGTCTCTCCTCAAGGTGCCCCAGCCACCCCGCCCTCATTTATGCTTCCTAATTGCAGCTGAACTTGTTCTCACACTTCTCTTCAGGGGGTCAGCGCGTAGGGACCCTGTAGCTACCCTCGAACTTTCCCTGATGCCTTGAAGGGAGCTTCTGGCCTCTTCCACGTCCTTCCTGACCACTTCTTCTGTATTTTAGAGGGGATTCCCCTTCTTTCCAACTAAATATATACTCTTTAGCCTCATTTCAAATAAACCAGAAAAACAGTGTTTGCTTTGAATCGTATGGGACTTTATCTTAAAGTTTAAGGCAGAGGCCTTTATCCCTGCTTTTGTCTGTAATTTATTAAGAACAATTCTCAGGATGCAAATACAAATCTGTGAAGCAAACAAAAAGAAAATATCACCAAGGGCAGCAAAGTTAAAAAAAAAAAAAAGGTGGCCAATGAAGTCGGGGTGTTGACTTCTGAAGCCTGAAGAGTAAACACAGCAATAAAACCAGAGTTTGGGTTTTAATAAATCTCTGTTCCTTCCCAAACACTCCACCCTGCGACACCAGTAAATTAAAGAGGCCTGGGTGCCTAAGAATCCCAAAAAATGAGTAACAGAGTCATGCTTTTGCGTGGAGAGGGGTCTGGAGCCATGGAGGGAAGCCAGGGCTGCTGACAGCCACACCCCCGGGCCGGTGGCCGGGGACGGGACGGACCCGGAGGCAGCCTCCGTTCCGGGAAATTGTTTCTGAGGTTACAAGTGCTTTTTCAGAGCTGAATCCCGCGTGATAAAGTGCTGCTCTTTCACCAGAAAGAATGTTTGCTTACTATTTCATCATCCCCTAGAGGCGCAGAGAAAGAAAATAAGCACATCAGTTGTCATTATGACAGGATAAAAATGGAGCCATCATATTTCAATAACACAATGCAATGAGCCGCCCATCCAGTGATGAGTTATGGGCTCTCCTGCTCGCGCCCGACTGTAAGTTAATATTATCTCCCCAGGATAATTAGAGCGAAGTTCAATTACTGACCCTGAATTGCCGTGTGGGCCACACCATGGGTTTTGACACAGCTTTTTACACATTTATCTTTTCACCTAACGCGCTAAATCTGCATCGCAGCGGTGATTAATCTTGCGGGCCCCTTCGAGTGGTACCATTCTTCTCGCATGGATTGGCTGGTCCCCGGAGTCCCCTTGAGCACGGTGTGAGCGGCTCTGTTACACTGTGTTTTTCTGCTAATTTACCTTCCTCTGTGTTAGGATCCCGTGGTCACTTCTGAGTTGGCTCAGATGAGCACTTCCCCAATGGTCACCGGATGCTGAGTGTGGCCAAGCCCTCCTGCTCATGGACCTGCCAGAGGCCAGCCCTCGGCTCTGCCTGCGCCTTTGTTAGTGGTACCACACAACCCCGCAGAGAGCCCGGGCCCCTTGTCTCTTCAGGGAGGGTCCACAGATAGGGCTCGTTCATCTTCAATCAGCTTCCCAAGCAGCCCTGAGCCCCCTCGAATGCTCACCGTCACTTCTTACTCTTGGTGAAGACGAAAGAACCACCCCGCCCCCCGCCCCACCTCAGCCTGGCACTCCTCAGGCAGCCTCATGTCGGAGGCAGAGAGGAGCTGGGAATGAGAATTAACGGGGTACAGTATTGTGTCAGCAAAGCCATCAAAGCAGAAGGTGATGATGTCAAACAGACCCTCTTGAAAGCCGTGCATCTGTGACGGCTTGCAATTTGCAAGAGCTCAAGAAATGAAAACTTTGAGTCCCGATATCTTAAACCGTTTTATTTGTTACAAAATGCATTTTCCCCCACTCTGGCGTGAATGGTGAAAATAATCAGGGCTTGGCCCTGTGGTTTTGGGGAAGACCAGGGCTCCCAGGCTCCTGGGTGGGGAAGGCAGGGAGCTGAGGGGTGTCTGGCCTGCAGACACAGTGGGAGCCGGTGAGGACCCCCCGCGCAGGGCCAGGCTCTCAGGGGGCTGGCGGCTTCTCTTAGTAGAATCTCCTGCCAGGGCCACACGGTCTCTCAGGGGACGTTCCGTTCACGCTCCTCCTCATTGAAGATGCTTCATGTGCTCTTTCTGAGACCTGATTGGTAGCTGGGGGCGGGGGGGGCGGTCACAGCTACAAAGGTGACCACACTTAATCCTGAAATTGTGTCAGCCTTCCATCTGTAAGACTAACACACACAGATGATTCCAGGAATCTAGTAAAAGTTGAGCTCTCCTTCTGGACCCAGATGGGTCTGGACTTGAATCTCAGACTCTAAGCCTCACTGTCTTCATCCACAAAAAGAGCTGCAGCCACCTTTGAGCCACGGACGGTACAGTGGAAGCACCAGCGCTGGCCTGTCTCGAAGTGAGCGATCAGCTGCCCTGCGTGGGGCTGTCTTTGTTAGTCCCTGGGGCCATTGATTTATCCTAGGGTCCATTTCACCCCAGTGCAGGCCAGCTCTTCATCTCAGTCAGATTCGATGACTTAGGTTATTCAGATATCTGAGATTATTTATCTAAGAGTACTAGTGTGCAAGATGGCTGTTTTAATTCAAGAACCATGTGGAAGAGTCCAGACTTGACATGGCAAATGGAAAACGTTGTTTTAATCATCACGTCTGATAGTTAAACATGAGTATTTTGTGGTTGTTTTTACTATCAGAATGGAGTGTGTGATTGAGTTGATGCCCCTTCTGGGGGATCCCGGGGTGATCGCTGCCCCCTTGAAATCCTTTCCTGGGTCACCGATGCCGCCCAGGTTGAGGGTCAGATCTGGGGCCACAGAAGCACCTCAGTTCTGTTGGAGGTGGGGGTCAGTATGGCCTGGGGGGTTCCCAGGTCTTTCCCGTCCACAGTGATGGTGGGTGACCCTGAGGGGGTGTTGACAAGGGCCGTTGGGGAGAGCTTGGAAAGAACGATCTTTCTCCTCACAGCTGAAGGACTCCTGCTCTTCAATTTTCCTCTCTGAAAAGGCAGGGCAAGACTGAGGCGGATGCCCAATTTCTCCCTGCTGTGCTCACCCTTGTTTATTTTGTAGAGACCAGGTCCTGTCCACACCAGCAAGACAAAGGCGGCCACCGACCCAGGCCCGGCTTTGCAGGCCAAGGCTGCACACGTCTTACATAAACCAAACAGGGGCCTCCAAAAAAGCCGCCATCCATGCTCCCATGTGCCAAGATGCTGCTCTAGAAAGAGTTCTATCTGTTGATGGGCAGCAAACATGCACAGGAAATTCAGTCATTGACCAAGAGACTGGAAGATTGCTTAAATCTGCTCACCATCTGGTCCACTCAGCCCGAGACTCTGGTAGCCACGTGATGATTCTCAAGTTCATCTCTGAAATGTTCACCGTATCCTGTTCAGATATCAGAAGTGATCTTTTCACCTGAGAAGCAAAGGCACTAAGTGGAAGCATTGGCGTCTAATTCTTTCTGGAAGCAGGGTTAAAAACAGAGGCATCTCCTAAAGCTCTCCCCCAGGATTCTTTTCTTTGCAAAATTACACTCGGTATCAAGTGCTTTTGACGTGGCCGGGATCAAAGACCTGAGTTAGCACATTGCAAGCTGCAGGTGAAATGCTTGGAGTCCTGATGACAGCAGTGACAGATGAGTGAGGGCAAAGAATCTTTCAAACTTAAAAAAAGAAATTGCCGGTTGACTTGCCCAAGCAGGGGAGAGTTTAAATATGCAAGGGAGGAGAGCAGGATGTGCAGGCAGCTACGGGAACGCCAGGCATAAAAATGGACTGGGCGTCCCAGCTGTTCCTCCCGTGGTCCTCTTATCCATGTGTCTACCCATCATCAGATGAAATGGAGCTGCCTGTGGTCCTTTTGTCCTCTCGGAGCTGTGCGGGGCTCACACGTATCCTGTTACTATTGGCGATGGCAGCTACCATTTTCCTCTCCCTGCACCCTTCTCAAGAACAGACACAATTGATCATTTTCATTTGGAAATCCTTTGTCCAGGTGTTAGCCTGCTGCTGCTTTGACCCAAAAAGCAAACATTTTTTCTTTCCTTCATGAAGTACATCTGTTTCCATTCTACAGCCGCGCTCAAATCCCATCCCATAAGCTGTCCCCGGGGTTTGCTTCAGCTGCATTTTGAGTTCACCCTCAGCACATTTCCTTTCTGAATCAATGATAGAATATCTGTCCTCTTTAACATGAAACAGAAGACTTTTCTTTTTTGCTCATGTGTTGTTGTGTTTTGTGTTGGCAGAGTAGGCTTCTGGGAAGCAGAATTTTAGGGACTACAAAGGGGCTCTTTGCATGGGGCCAGGCAGAGCGGGCTCTGTTTGTAGCTGACCCCGGGTGTGGACCAAGTGTCGTTGTCTCTGCAACTGTCACGTTGTAGGCCTGGTTCTTGCCTTTGAACTTTGGACCAGAATCTCATGAGGCTCCCGGGCACCCAGTGTCCCCAGGGCAATCCTGGGAGAGCTCTTTGTGTGACATTTCCCACGGAATTTGGCCAAAGACTGGTGAGGAAAGGGCCACGGGGTTCCCGCTGGCCCAACACACATATTCCTTACCTTGTCCGTATATTACCTGGGGACCTTACAGAGCCAGGAGCACTAGAGAAAGGACAGGAAAAAGGAAAGCAGAAAGAAAAAAATAAGATGGAAGATGTGAATCAGGGAGTCCATGGGGCGGAGAAAGCTAGTGAGAATGTCAGACACACAGCAGAGCAAAGCCTATTCTGGAGAAATTCAAACCTGCAGGAACCTTGTGCAAAACACAAGTGTGTCTGGAGGCCCAGAGACCCCCCCTGGTGGTGTTACTTTCCCCTGGGTGGGAGGAGTCCTTCTTCAGAGCAGCGGATAAAGTGAATGTAGAGGAGACCACCACCCACCCCACCCACCCTGCTCCCGAGCCCCTCTTCCTTTCCTCCAGGTGCACGGCTGGACTGCAGCATGATCATCTCACCCCACCCGGGCCTGGGACTCACTGTGTCCCGGGGCCGGGTGATGACCATCCACATGTGGACCCAGGCAACCCACTCAGGCTCCTTGGAGGCACAGCCCCGATCTCCAGCACTACCGCCCAGGCTTGCTTCCTGCCCTGCCTGCAGGATACCTTGTCCAGGGCCGTGTAGGAAGCCATGTGGTACAGATGCAGCCAACCTGGCAGCAGTGATTGTCTGGACAACCACCTCACAGACACCCAGCCCCCAGATGGGGTTTAGGTGTGTGAGAAATAAAGCCCTGCAGAATTAAGCCTCAGATCTCTGATTGCAGCTAAAATTGCGTTAACTGAAACAGGGTGCCTGCACATCCTGGGGCCCAATGCCTTCCTTCTTAAAGGGCCTGCCCTGGCATGGAGACTTAGATCCTCAAAAAAGAAAAAAAAAAAGTACTTTGAAAACTTCTATTCACAATTATTTTTAAGTTTATTGTGTCCCTGGTACCAGGTAAGATAGTTGGAGGGAAATAAGATAAAAATGAAAATAATTATTGGTAACATTTGTAGAAATCATACCTCAACTCTCAACTAGATTTTGATAAAATACTGGTTTTCTTTTCCTTCTTTCTCTCATTCTTTAAAATATAGACATATGCTTATAGAATCTTGTACAAAACCAGGCAATATAGATTGTCTGCTAGCTTTAAAGCACACAAAAATGGTATGTATATTGATGGATACATACATAAGTTGACAATTTCAGTAAGTTATTGAGGAAGATAAAAAGTAACTTCAGGATGTGGTCTTCTCTTGAGAGGGGAATGAGGACCCTGAATGGGAAAGCAGGTCCAAACTTTTACTGTGAGTATAAACCTTTATGGTCATAGCAGCATTACTCACCATAGCCCAGTGTGGAAGCAACCAAGTGTTCACTGACAGATGAATGGTTCAAAAAATGTGCAGTAAGAACAAACCAGTGTTTACTGGTGGGGAGAGGGAAGGGGGAGGGGCAAGATAGGGGTAGGGGATTAAGAGATACAGACTATTATGTATAAAATAAGGTACAAGGATATATCGCACAACACAGGGAATTGAGTCAGTATTTTATAATAAATATAAATGAGAAAAAATGTGCTATGTACATACAGTGGAATATTATTCAACCTTAAAAGAGAATGAAAATCTTAGATATATTACAACATGGGTGAACCTTGAAAACATTACACTAAGTGAAAGAAGCCAGATGAAAAAGGACAAATACTGCCTGATGCCACCCACTTGAGGTCCCCAGTGTGGTCTAATTCAGAGACAGAAAGTAGAAGGTGGGCGCCACAGGCTGGAGGTGGTGGGGAGTTAGTGTTTAATAGGGACAGATCTTCAGTTTTGCAAGTTGAAAAGACTTCGGAGGTACATGGTGGTGATGGCTGCATGACAATGTGAATGCACTTAATGCCAAATAGCACACTTAAAAACGATTAAAAAAATGGTAAATTTTATGTTATATATAAACATCCCAGACTCAAAATTTACAGACACCCCTTCTTAAACCTAGATGAATCAGAAGTCTTTCCTGAGTCCATCTGTGTATGTGTGTGTGTGTGTGTGTGTGTGTGTCTGTGTCTGTGTCTGTGTCTGTTGTATATTTTTGCAAGTCAGAGTGACTAGGAAGATATCAAACTGCTTCCTGGATGCACTGTTCTCAGTGTCAGCTGTTCAGAGAATACTGGAGCCAAGCCTTTCTCCTTCTTGCTCACATGCATCCTTGGGGGCGGGGGGGTTCTTTCCCCAAGGTGATTCAGCTTCATCTCCATTGAGACCTCCTGTGAATTTCCCCAGGGACACAGGCAGCTCCCGTGATGACCTTGATGCTGGCTGGAGTGGAGGGACCTGCAGCCCCTAGACACACTTGTGGATTGAGTAGCCCTCTATAGTCTGGGCCCCCAGAACTGACTTGGAGCTGACGGGTGCTCTGGGGGTGACCGCCCTCTCTCTGCACCCCTCCAGTCCACGCAGAGCCTTCTCTCTTGCCGAGTCCCATGGATGGCACAGCCCCACATTCTCCATGTGCCCTGGCACCAAGCCTGACCTTCAGATCTGTTTGCTTTGCCCAGTAATCCATCCTTGCCTTGTGGGACCCGTCTGTTTCCTTGCCACTTCCAATTACATAAACTCCATCTTTATTGGTACTTGTACGACTTTGCACTTTCAACATTCTTATGTCTTTGGGCACAAGTCAGCAAAGACTTGAAACACCTCAAAATTAAGCACAGCTCTGGCAAAGAAGCCTGAACTTGGCTGTCATGAGAAGTGACTGACATGCAGAGTACATTTTTAATATTCCTTTTCACATGAAAAAGTGAACTTCCTGGGGGAACGGGAAGGCTGGATAGAATTGCTTATCTCTGGAATTGGAAAAGATTGCAGAAGATGAAGAAACACTTTGCAAAAATAGCAACCTGCATGTTAAGGTTCCTATTTATTCATAATCTTCCTTATTTTGAAGAATCTGGCCATGTTGGGACACATTCTTTTCCTAATGCTTTGAGAATTAAGCACACAAACAGCAGGAAAAGAATTTCACTGAAGTATAGAAAGGGATGTGTGATTTGGAGACAGAGCTTCCTTGAAACTTTATCTGAAATGTAGACAGGTTCCTACAGGTTCATTATTTTTGTTTTCCAGAATTGTCTGTGTTCTTCCTTCAGGTCTGGATTAGAGGCTGAATTACTGAAGGATTATGAGGGAGGCTGTTCCAGAAGCTGGAAGTATTAGAAATCTCACCAAAAAATCTGCTTTGGTGCCATTCCCAGAAAGATTTTAGGACCTGGAGAGGTTTATATAGTTGGCTAAGTTTGGGATAAACATCTCCAAAATGTCAGGCGTGTTTCCAAACTGAAATGAAATTTGAGGTCCACCCATTTCACTAGTTATTAAGATAAAGAGAAATCCCCTGTTGAAATTGGATTACACAATTGGTAGTTCTTGCCATTGTTGAAACCCACAAATTTCATGCCTGTCTTCTTTTCTAAGTCCAGCTGCTTGAGAGGGAAAAAAAACCCTTCTTCCTTCCCCTGACCATTTGTCTAGTGTAGTCACTACCGACACTGCCAACGTTTGACGACATCAATGTGGAAAATCTGACACCCGTTTGGAGGATATCCGGGACACAGGTAAGATCAATGGGCCTTTCTTATTACAGTCTTTCTTGCGAGACCGAGAAATGAGGTGGAACGTGTACCTCGTGCACGTGGCTATACGTCCTAATTTTAGACTCAAATGTATGGTTATCATGTGTGTTAACAGAAAAAAATAAAATGAAACGAGACGTTGCAATGAGTTATGGATTGCCTTCCCTTAAGATGGGAAACACATAAATTTCCTTTTCCTTCAGCATCCACCTTCAAAGGCCAGGTGCTCACTTGTGCGGCTTCAAACCCTTCCATTCTCAGGCTAAAGAAGATATCAAATCACCAGCATCCACTTAAATAAAATGTGAGGTGAACAACATTTTGAGTTCCTATTTAACATTGTAATAGACTCTGATCGTTGACGGAAATCTTAATGGTCTTTCTTGCTCAACCCACTGACCTGTGGGCCATTCCTCTGGCACCTCCTGGATGAGGGGGCTTGTTATCCTGTAATGGTACCCACGGCCATGAGGTCATATGAGAAGGTCACACCCATGGATGATGCTGAGTTCATATCTCTGTTGTTGAGTTAAGCACAGTGAATTCTTTTGAAATAACTTCACCTTTGGGTGAATAAAATAGTCTGAAGGGAACGGGCGCCTTTTCTGTTGGAGGAGAGGTTCTTGGCTCTGGGAGTCTTCTTTCCTTGGCCCCTGTCTCTGTCCTTTTTGCTTCCTCCTGACACCAGGTGTATAGAGTTGAGTTACTCGTACTCCCCAGATTACGGACATGATCAGCTGCAGGTCAGGCAGCACTTATTTTATTTTATTTCCTTTTTTGGCAACAAAGTGTTTTCACCCAAGACTTAGCTCTACTCTGAAAGTGAACAATTTAAGGCAGGGCAATTGAAGAAAACTGAAAATAAAATATCATATTGGTACAGACCACACAGGTACCATGAGTTTCTGAGGTGGGAAATTCCAAACGTACAAAACACAAAACTCAGATGCAGGTAAGAGACCTGGATCATATTTCCTGATGTTTGCATTCACTTCTTTGTTGTACTTGGAAGGTAAAATGTCTGGTATAAAGATTGCAATAGGATAAAACAGCCATTGCTCTGAAGTAAGTCACACCATAATATTTGTAATGAAAACTCCCTAATTTAAATGTGAACTGTCATTAACCCAACAGGTGGTCAACGTTAATCAAATGAGTCATAAAACTCAGCTGTCAAAATATGGCCAGATAAAAGTCAAATGATAAGAAAGAAAGAAAGGATGAAAGAAAAAGAAAGAAAGAAAAGGAAAAGCTATTAGAAGCACTAAGAACTACAGATAAGTACTTGAAGACCTTATTGGTAAGTTGGGTTTCCAGGATGGTGTTGGACCACTTAGGTAGACATCTATTAAATGCTTCCTTGGGTACACGGTGTGTTAAGGAAATTACTGACATTGAAGTCCATCCAGTCTACAACATGAGTCATCTCTTCCTTCTCCCTCTTTATTCATTTATTGCTGAGTGTACCTGATTTGATGCCCTCTAGGCTAAAATCTAGCCTACGTTGATCTTCTCTACAGCACCTCCAGACAGGACCCACACCAAGCACTGGTCTGTGCGTATTTCCTCTCTGGCCTTGAGGGCAGGGGCCTCTTCCCATCTTGAGCATCTTCTGCAGCACATAGCTCAGCATCCAGCTCTCAAAAAGGGCTTCATCAAGAACCAACAGTGTTCTGTCAGGGGCTGAGAGCACTTTTGGAGAGATAATTCCTACCCACAGTGGATGGTGATAGCCCACTCACCCCCACCTAGAGTGTACAAGTGTTTGGGCCCTTGCAACCAGGGGACTGTTGCACCATGGTGGCGCTGCACACTTGGTTCTCTCCACCCATGGATCAGAGGAGGCCTTTTAAATTCCAGTTCATTTGTGGATCTTTCCTCCCCTAAAACTCTGAGAACATGGGAAGAATTAAGATTCCCAAAATAAGATTTATAACAATGGTCATCAGTCAAAGGCCCCCTAAAGTCAATTACCATAGGTATGTTACTTGCTGCAGCAAGGGACATCATACACTACAGGGAACTCAGAAGGAGGTTTTTGGAAAAGTCTACATATGACCTTTAAAGAACCAGACTTACTCATAAGGTATCTTGACAGGGAAGGATCAGAATCTGTAAACCTAGGTACTTCTGGTACAATCACTGGTCTTATCTTAGAAAACATGAGTCCAAGCAGAGTTACTTGCTCATCACTTTGTGGTCTGACCCTAGAACATGAGGTCTGAGCACTCGGGGGTTAAGGACTTTGAGCCCGATAATCTGCGATCGGTATTATATTGTTTCGCTAGAGTTTATCTGTTTTGCAGCTCCTCCTGCAGCCTATTTTGAAGTGGTAGTTTCTGCTTCAATTCCCAGTTCCTCCATCACAGTCAAACTTTTAGAAGGAGGGTCATTTTTCACTTTATCACGTCAGATTTTGGTTTCTCAGTCTCAATTTGAGTTGTTAATATGCTGGAGGACTTTTACTGAGGTCCCTGCCACAGAGGACTTTCTAAATCCATTCTCTTCTGTGAATCCTCATCAGTCCCTGGCCCTGGCTTTCTCTCTGTGTGATAGAAATACTCAACTGACCACAGCCGCTGTTTTCTAGTCGGGATTATAGATCGTTTCTGGAAGCACAAGATTCTGTCCTTTGCACGGATATTAAGAATTCCTCTCTAATGGCTACAGCTCCAAAACACTAACCTGCCCTTATGAGTACCTTTCAAAATAATTATTTTCTATCTTGACCACCAACATACCTCTTCTTTGTGATAGTGATTTGGTGAGAAAAAGACTTGCTTCGATTTGCCCTGAATGCTCAACATTCTATTCTAAAATTATGACTTAGAAAGATTAAAATATGGCATATATGCCAATTCAGAATCTAACGTCAGACTTTCTAAACTCCTAACTTATTATATACATATTGACCCTATTAGTCATACTAACCAATATGTGTTTACCTATCAATTAAAATCATCTGATTCATAATTTATACCCTGATTAGAAAGCTACTATTACAAAATTCAGAGTCTGCTAATATGATAAGATAGGTTGACAAAATACAATGTTATTCATCTCAATATATGTTTTTATCTCAGCCAAAAAACAAATAGCAAAAGCAGCTCACATCGAAGTGGAATGGTCCGACCCTTCCCCTCTCTAAGCCGCAGACAAACCATGATTTGCCAGCTCTTCAGATGGCTTCATTTAAAGGAGATCCACTCTGTAGCCCAGTTATTCCAGGGACATACTTTTAAGAAATATTTCTTTTGATTTTCTCAGCTCTTTATAACCAAGAACTACCTATTGTTAGTCTTGCTAACAATGGTTGAGTCTGTAACACAGTGTGACATTTAAGAATGGTCAGTGCGGAGAAAGGATGCCCAGACTCAGGGCAAAGGGTGGTTAGAGATGCAAAGTGAAATGGACCCGATCGCCCTTCCATTGACAAAGGGATTCTACTGAGAGACAATGCCGTTTTGCTCTTATCCACCCAAGAGTCTCTTAGCCCTTAATGAGGGTTTAGATTGTTCTGGGTAATCAATGCCTTCATGACCAAGAGCCTGTGATCAAAGTATATACTGATCCCCTTCCTTCCATCAGAGCTGGGGTCAGCGTAAAATGTTCAGGGAAAAGAGACTTCTTTCCTTTGGAAACACCGCGGATGAGCGCCGTGGGCTGCCATCAATTACGAAGACTTTTGTGGGATTGATCTCAATAATCAAGCCATCTCTTGATTTCACACTTCACCAAGTGACTGGTATTGTCATATTTCAGAAAATTGAATTCAGCTTTATGAAACATATGTTTAAAAGCTGTACACTTTCAATAATTATGCTATAACATCCCTGTTTTTATGCAAAGCTAACTAGATATTGTCATATTAAAATAGCAAATCCAATTCATTTCTTATGAAACACATGTTTAAAAAAAGAAAAGGAACACTTTAATTATTTCACGAGTGTTCAGGCCAGCTCACCAGCCGACTGGATACTGCATTTGTTTAAAACTCAATCATGCAAAATGAAGACTAGATTTGAGAAATTTTAATAAAGATAACCAGCCTATCATGATATCATTTGAATGCTAATCGGCGCTCCCATTCAGTGGAGGGAGAGCGGTGTCGACTTCGCTGGAGGCTCTTTATTCCGCAATAAAAACATTTACATTCTAATGATTTTATTAAAGGGCTGGAGCTGTCAGCAGCCCCAGATGACTCCCTGGCAAACTGTATCAGTTACCAGCTCATATTGCCTTTATCAAAACCACCCAACGCCACAATGAGGTGTCTGCTGCTCGCAGAGCTGGTATTTAATCATTTCTTCTCCAGTATTGTTCTGCTTACAGAGCATAAATAAGAGCTTCCAATAACCCCAGAGTGCTCCTGACAATGAAACAAAGTCCTGGCCCTATTTATCTTTCTCACATTCTTCAGGAATCATTTTCTCTCACACCCGCCTCACCTTTTATTTTGTGATTGTTGCCACCACTTAATTTCTTTCTTTCTTTCTCCCTTTCTTTCTTTCTCTTTCTTTCTTTCTTTCTATTTTTCTTTCTTTCTTTCTTTCTTTCTTTCTTTCTTTCTTTCTTTCTTTCTTTCTTTCTTTCTTTCTTTCTTTCTTTCTTTCTTTCTTTCTTTCTTTCTTCCTCTCTTTCTTCCTTCCTTCCTTCCTTCCTTCCTTCCTTCCTTCCTTCCTCCCTTCCTTTCTTTCTTTCTTTCTTTTTAATTCACTATCCCTATCATCATTCAACAGCTCTGCATTTCTTCTTCACCCTGAACCCCAGGGCTCAGGAGAGAGCCCGGTGCAGAGGTGACACTGCAGGAAGTGATAGGACGCCCCCCCCCCCCGACCCGGGGACCGCAGGAGTGCGGGCACCACCGGGCTGAGTGGGCCAGGACCTTAGGGAGGAGGATTCTGTCTTTGTCTTTGTCACAGAGCAGAGACCTTCAGGTAAGAGAGGAGGAGGAGTGAAGGATGCTGGAACCATCGCCTGTGTCCCTTTGCCAGAAAGGCTATGGAAAGCACATGCTAGCCGCAAACAACTTTCTTCCTTTTCTTCTTTCTTTTGGCTCCTCGGTTGAAATCAGCAGCGCGCAATGTGGGGTATAAATAATGAAATCATCTTTTCGTTCATTCAAAAAGCATCCTCCCCTCCCTTTTACATTTTCAGAATAAAAGCAAGGAATTCTTAATAAAAGCAAGAAACCCTTCCCCAGAAAATGTGAAACTGGAAATCTTTCTAAGAGTTATGTACAAACCACCAAGGACTTGTTATAATTCAGAAATAAGTCATTTCAGTTCAGTGGAAATTTACTACCTTTTTTCTTTTAACTGCTAGGTGTTTTAATACAAATTTTCCTAAAATAGATGATGTACTCTGATGTGCTTTCCTTCTGACAAACAATTCAGGTGAGCAGAGGTGGCTGGATGGCTCTCAGTGGTCCATAGCCTGGCATCTAGTGTTAACAAACACAAAATGTTTGTTAAAAAAAATTCTGCTTGGGTATGAATTTTAATTTAACCTAGCCTGATAGCTTTGAGACATCATCCTGAAATTGCCTGTGTAACTCTGTGAGGGAGTTTAAAAAACCCATATGGGAATTCTACTGAGTTTGTATGGATCTTTGCTTCTTACCAAGCAGCCCTTTCTCCTCCTAATGAGCTGGTTTTTGTTTTATAATACCTGAAAAACCCTTTAATGCAATTCTTTAGGACCACACAAGAATGGAGCCAAAAATCCGCAGGGCACACTTGAGAAGCCTGCAGGTGAAGGCATTTCTGCCTGGACTCCACAGGGCCAGGCCTTCTGCCCCCCCCCCCCTCGCTGTACCTGAGCCACTGACTCTCTGGCCACCTGGCTGTCACCTGGGCCTTGGGTGGATGCACCTGCTGTGTTCCCCAGGTGAGTGACACCTCCGCCAGCCAGGGCCACCGATGGTGGTGCTTACCCGCTCCCAGCCCGCTCCCCGTCGTGGTGAGAGCCTGTGGCAGGAGGTCCCACCAACTTGTAGCCTCTGACTGTCTTGGATGGAGGAAGGAATGACCAAGACAGAGCCGCTGGTCTTTCAGCAAGAACAGAACAAGCCTGGGAGACAGAAACCCGGAGGCTTATTTATTCCATTATTGTCCCAAACATCCATTTATTAAGGAACGTGGAACAGTATGAATTACACAAAATCAAAGATCTATTGCAGTTATACCAGAAAGTAAAATTTTGCAGAGAAGTAAAAGCTCCAGAACTTATGAGATGGCCCATCGTACTGGCAATTAACTTTCTTCAACATGACGTAAATAATGGTATTTGATCTTAAAATCGTTACAAATGTTTTGCAGATACTTCTGCCCATGATGGAATCTCTGTATTAAAGGAGGGTTACTGGATAAGGGGGAAAAAAGCCCATGAGGGTCTGTCTGCTAGCAGAACTAGTTGATGTCTCATCTTTACCAAGATATTTAAATAAACAGCTCCCCTCAAGGCTGTCAGTGAAGAGATGACAGAGGGATGGGAGACCCCGATCCGTGGGAAGATGCTGCCAGGAGTTGGCGGGGTGGTGGCGGCAGCTCGCTGTCACTGTCGTCCCCCATAGGCAAGGTCTCTCCTGGTGACCACGTCCTGCTTTGCCTGCCCCAGCTCCCTGGCCTGTGAAATCCGGACATAAAGGTCATGGGAGTTTACATCCAAGCAAGCTAAGGCTAAGAGATGTCAAGGATCTTTGATGACTCACCTCTCAGTAGGAACAAAAGGAATTGCCTTTGCAGGAACACCCCCCATCTCTGGGCTGACTCTGAGCTTTGCACCTCTGTGTTCCTGGGTGCCCTTTTCCTCCATCTGTCCCTGGTCCCAGGCATCACCCCCAATCTCTGCCAGAGAGGGGAGGGGGAAGGGAGCTGTGTGGCCACACCGGGAGTCCTGGGGGTGTCCCCTTTTCACTCTCCCATGCCCACATGTGAAAGTCCGCCCCTGACCAAGGGGTGCTGACAGTTAAAGGATTTAAATCTGGTGCCAGCTGGGTGGGGCTTCACGTAAGATGCACCTCCCTTGCTCCCCAAGGCCATCTTTGGGGTTACAAGGGATCTGTCACCCTCTGGCAGGGGAAGCCACCTGAATTGTTTAGGGTTTCTGCATATGGGGACCTCCTTGAAGCCCTACACTGTGGGGTTCAGAGCCCAGCCTTGGGGTGATGCTACAGGCTGAAAAGACAGTGACTGAGGCACCTCTCAGGGAATGCACTGAGATTTCATCCTCACAGCCCTGTCTCAGGTATCTCGGGAAGAGTGCTTCTTTTTCCTCTGGCACAGTTTTCTGTGGATAAAACAGAAGGACTCCACACTCAGCTGGGAGGCACTAATGTGAAATACAGTTTTGTGTGTACAGAGATACACCCCTGCTTGACGGGGGCCTGATTGACAATTTGAGGGTGTTCAATCCCCAGTTTAGACTTGCGATCAAGCCCCATGGCTGGATGGCCAGCGGTTCCTAAATGAAAGTAAACCACCAGGCTTCTAGCCTGGTCTCTTGAGGCAAGCCCTCTTAGCGTTTGGAAAACACAGCTTATTTTTTTTATGGTCACCCACTATTTTTTGGCATCTTTTCTCAAATGTCACATCTTTATAGTTCAACTTTCAGTCTGGCCTTTTATTACTTTAAAAAATATTGCTTTGCATATGTCAAGACAAAAGATAAATATCTATGACTAGTCAATTTGTTATTTATATATTTCTTTCAAGAAGTCAAATATCAGATCACACTGAAAACAGATTTGCAAGCTTGTGCTGGAAAAGGATTTGAACATTATAGCATTATGCATTTATGTGTCTTTGTTCAAAGGCTTAAAAAATGTACCATCTGAGACGGATTCTTCCTTGACTGTCAGGAACGGGGGTGGGCAGAGCTCGGAGGGGTGTTGTGGCTTCAACATTTTTAACAAAAGAGGCTGTGATGACTTGTGAATGACTCAAGTATGCATCACAATACCGTATTAGTTTTCAAAGACCTGTGTCTTACAGCTTAAAAATAGAGAGTAAAAATGATTCTAGATGCATATTACATTGGAGATCTCCATAGTGACATGAAACTCAGCAAGTACTGAAGATTGATGTTGAATCTGCCAACAGACTCAATGATGTTCTTGGTTTGAATCTATTATCTATCTGTCACCTATGTATCTACTTATCTATCTATGTAACTGTTCGTCCATCCATCTATCATCTATGTATCTAACTAATTCATCATATATTCTTTAACTGACTTATGTCAAACTGTGTATTTCACCTCATTAAGTGCTGAACACAGAGCAGATGTTCCTCAGGAGGACTGTGGTCCAGCCTGGAATTGAAGATGAGAAGTTTGAAGTCGGGAAGGTTTTCAATTCAGGGATAGAGAGGTCATTCACCCACTGAGTGTAAAAAATGAAGAACATTGACCAACACGTTAGCACTTAGCTCATCTTAGCTAACTAAGATGAACAGCAATTCGTTGAAAATTAAAAAGCTATTTTAAGATTCAATGACTATTAAATAACGATCCCGTTCTCTGTGGCCCGAGTTTGGACGCCATTGACAGGTGATCCTGGAGGTCAGGAGGTGGAGGAGGGAGGGTGTGTTATAGTGACAGAAGCAGCTTGCCCTTCCTGACATTTGTGGAGCTCGCTCCCCTGTAGGAAGACCCAGGCCAGGCAGAGCTCTGAGGCTTGGCCATCTACTAGCTCCTTCTCTTCATCCATCCCTCTGTGGCAAGCACTGTCCTAGCTCATTTTACTTTATTTTATTTTATTTATTAACTTATTTCCTTATTTATTGAAGTATAGTTGATTTACAATGTTGGGTTAGTTTCAGGTATACAGCAAAGTGATTCAGTTATATATATATATTCAGTTTTATATATATATATATATATATATATATATATATATATATATATATTCTTTTCCAGATTCTTTTCCATTATAGGTTATTACAAGATATTGAATATAGTTCCCTGTGCTATATAAGTAGGTCTTTGTTGTTTATCTATTTGGTATATAGTAGTGTGTATATGTTAATCTCAAATTCTTGATTTATCCCTCCCCCCCATTTCCCTTTGGTAACCATAAGTTTATTTTCTACATCTGTGAGTCTGTTTCTATTTTGTGAATAAGTTCATTTGTATCATTTTTTTTAGATCCCACATATGAGTGATATCATATGATATCTGTCTTTCTCTGTCTGACTCACTTCACTTAGTACGATCACCTCTAGGTCCATCCGTGTCCTACCCCCTTTTAGGATAGGAAACGGAGGTCCAGAGCAGGAAAGCCACACAGCTGTACCTGGAGGAACCTGGGTTCACCCGGCCTCCTGGATCAGGGCCGGCACCCCCGAAGCCAACCCTGCAGAGAAGGGAATGCCATGCGCAGTGAGATGCTCTGCTCACCCAGCTCCCTGTGTGCAAACCCCCAACAGACCAACCCCTTCTCCTGGTGGGCCCCTTCCTCCACCCCATTCGGAGATTCATTTTTATTTTGCATTAACACACTGACTGATGTACTTTCACTGCTCACCAAGGTACCTACTTATAAGACAAGGCAAGGAGCCTCGTGAATTGTTTCCTTCAGTGTTTGCAGTGTAATATGATCTACACATCAAATAAATATGTATGAACAGAGTTGTAAACCTCCTCTGTATTATTTCAGTGGATATTTACTGAGCAGCTACATTGTGCCAAGAATGAGTTTAGGTGATGGGCCATGACAGAGAAGATAACAGGTGAACCCCCTGCCCTCCTACACCTTCCCGTCCTGTTGTGGGGAGAGACAGATGGCACACATACACACTCACGCACACACACATGACATAGGATAATGTAATAGGGTATAGTGTGATATACAGGAAGTTTTACATAGCTTAGTACATTGTTATGTATAATATACACTAAAGTAATATAGTGCCAGATAAGAAATTTTAAAAATATGAAGAAAATGGAGCAAGATGAGAGAAATAGCCACTCTAAGTGCAGGAAAAAGAAGATGACCTAACACTTTGATGCCCTCTGCGAAAAATGTTAGAAATGTCTGGACTAGATCTTTGGTAGAACTAAGTCATAGACCCTGTGTTTGTCAGGCCTCTTCAGAGAAACAGAACCAGCACGATGTGTACATATAGATATAGATATAGAAACAAATGAGCAGGTATGTAGACAATACAGAGATATATAGAGAGATAGAGAGAGAGAGATGGATGATGTAGATTACAGTGTTAGCAAAAAATTAATCAGTCGATCTAAGAAAGAAATGGGAAATTTTACTGGAGACAAATTGGGGATTATAACTAGGGAGCAGTTTCTCAGAATGTTCCGAGAGGTCTTTTGCCCATTAGAGTCAAAGCACAGTTATTTAGGTTTTTTGAGACAGAGGGCTGTGCATTAAATGATGTAAATAGTTTGCACAATCCAGATCTGTAAGTGCAAAGTGGTGGGTCATCATGTGGCTCTTTACGAGATCAAGAAGGAATGTTATCTTTAGAGAGCTGTCTTGTGGGTGCTGGGGGAATGTTGCTGTTTATGGTTGAGCAGGTATTTCTGCTGACAGGGAGGTGTGGTTGATGCCTAATGCAGACACACAATGTACAGTGGGGGGAGGGAGGAGGCCAAAGGGCAGAGAAACATTCTTATATTTAAATTTTTCTTGTCTTGCCATAAAAAATGAATTTTATTTCACAATTCAGATATAGGTGTAGATGTAGATACAGATGATATAAATATACAGGTAGATATAAAGATAGAGATAAATATAGAGATAGAGACAGAGATACAGATAGAGATAGAGACAGAGATAGAGATAGAGACAGAGACAGAGATACAGATAGAGATAGAGACAGAGATAGAGAGAGACAGAGACAGAGATACAGATAGAGACAGAGACAGAGATACAGATAGAGATAGAGACAGAGATACAGATAGAGACAGAGACAGAGATAGGGATACAGACAGAGACAGAGACAGAGATACATATAGAGACAGAGATAGAGACAGAGACAGAGACAGAGATAGACAGACATTTATTTTAAGGAGCTAGTTCTTGCAGTTGTGGGACCTGGCAAGCCCTCAGGCTGGAAACTCAGGCAGGGTTTCTATCGGACAGTCTTGAGGCAGAATTCTTCCTTCCCCAGGAAAATTCAGTTTTTCTTTTAAAGCCTTCAAGGAATTGGACGAGGCCCAGCCACATTAAGGAGGGCCACCTCCTTATCTTAAAGCCAACTGATTGTAGAAGTTAATCACGTCTACAAAATATCTTCGTGACAACACCTGGACTGGTATTTGATTAAATAACTGGGAACTATAGTCCAACCAAGTTGACACAAATTTTAAACACCACAGAACCCAAACCTGACAGTGGGATTTCCAGTAGGCAAATGGACTTTAGTAGATCAGAATTGACAAGTAGGAAGAAAATTCCTGGATTCTGGGGTGTGCAGCCATACCCCAAATCCACGCTTAGTAGGGTCATAGGCAGCCCTTTGAAGCCAATGGCCAGAGTGTTCACCAAGTAGGAAAAGAAAAAGAAGCTAAAACTGTTCCTTAAGAGTGTAAAACTGTCAGTGTTGGGACTAAATGCAGTCTATATTTTCTGTATGTTTGTATCAAAATCTCCAAAACTCAGTAAATCCTATTATTTTTAATAGTAACTCTCTCAGCATCATGGGTTCCATGATGACTGTGGATTCACACAGTTGTGTTGACCATTGGATTATCCCGTAATCCTTGCATCTGTCACTTGTGACCTTGAGTCTCTGATTAGAACACAAGACCGATAACACTCTGAGGACTCAATTTGAAAATGTAGTCTCTACACATGATGTAATATTATTCAACCTTAAAAACGAAGGAAAAGCTGCCATTTGCAACAAGGTGGATGAACCTGGAGGACATTATGCTCAGCAAAATAAGCCAGACACAGAAGGACAAGCAGTGCACAATTCCTCTCGTAAGGAAAGTAGTCCAATGTATAGAAGCAGACAAAAGAGTGGTTGTTGCCAGGGGCTGGGTTGGGGGGGCACACGGGGAGGGGAGCTGTTGTCCATGGGTAGAAGTTGTAGGTACGCAAGGTGTTTCATTTTCAGAGGTCTGCCTACAACAACCTGCCCACAATTAACAATAAGGTACCGTGCACTTAAAATGTGTTAAGCAGGTAGGTTTCCTGTTATGTGCTCTTACCTCCAAAATAAAACAAAACAAAAACCAAAGGGACATAAGGAAACTTTTGGAGGTGGTGGATATGTCTGTTACCTTGACTACGGTGATGGCCACACGATGGTAGATCCAAACACACCAAACTGTTTACACTAATTCTGTGGAGTTTTCTGTACCCCAATTATACCTCAATAAATCTGGAAAGAAAAAGTAAAGTAAATGGAGAAACAAACAGAAAAATAAAAAATAAATATAGCCTAAAGATGCCTGGATCTGTGGAGATTGGATGACAGGGCAATCAGTCCCTCCATCCCTGGATGAATACCAATATCTAAAAGGTTTCAATAGTAGAGTGATGTGCCCTTGGAGACCTAACACTTGTGTGTCCCACCACCATCAGTGTCTTGAGGACCATATAGAAGTCAGGTTCCTCAAACCTGTGGGTTGGCTTTGCCTGTTTATAGGTCAAACATAATTTAGACTCTAAAGGCATCTTTAGATATACAGGGTGGAGATGAATTAACAGCAATAAACGTAAATTTACAAAGTAGAGTCAACTAGACTCTTTTTATTTTGACAAATATTTTCCAACCACCTACCATGTGCAAAGCATGATGCTCCACACTGGGGACCGGGTAGTAAACTAGACAACACAGCCCCAGATATCCTGGAGCTGTTTGTGCAAACACAGCAACAAAAACCCTGGCGGCTGCCTTAGTACACATGTGACAGACACCCAGGGTAGGAAATGTCACGTAGCACTGCCCCCTTTTCCTCAGTGCTGTCCCAAGTAAAGTGGATTTGGGTTGATACTCATTCAGGAAGTCACCATTGAAGGGAAATGTGAGCAGACCAGTGCACATTCAGAGAAGAGGGACGTGGGGTGTTTGCCAGGAGGACAATTCTGGAAATACTGGAGCATGTGTTTGCCGAGGAGCAGAAGATACCACCGTGCTTGGGTTGGAGCCCAGCACTTTCCTGGTAGTACTTCATGCTGGAGGGTTCAAGATCTTTCCAGGGCTGGGTTGCATATAGAGAGAGTCCTCCAGGACCGAGCTGCAGGATGTAATCTGGAGAGAGGACCCACAGGTGGGGCACATGATAACAACCTTCTTGGACCAAGGTCCCCCACCCAACACCGTCCTAGGGAGGTAGACAACTGAGGACAAGATAATCTCCCACGCCTTGGTCTCTATAAACCTCCACCTAGACACAAAGCAGGGATGGTGGCATCTGATACAGGTTTAAGTTTCTGCCACCCCAGGAGAAACAAGATTCAATATAGAGATGGGAGCAGTGTCTGCAGAGAGCTCTATTTCTTCCACACTTGAGTCCATGGGTTGAGATTTATCCCCACTCTACATACAAGTGCAAGCCAGGTCGTGTAGGAGGTTTTACCTGAGCTTCGGTACCCAAAGACATCAGGTGATGGAGCTTAGGTAAGAAAGACAAGATACTATGGTCGTGATCACATGGAGGGGACTGTGGTCCCCAGAAAAGCCCCATCAGCTCTTTGAACATGAGCGTCTCTACCTGGGGCCCCAAGGGACTCCTCTGTGTTCAAGGTTCAGGCTCCTTCTCATCCCATTCCATCGTCCCCTCCCCTCACCACTCTCCCTCCAGATGGAGCCCAGTGGCCTGCACGGATGACCCACCGCCCCACCCCAGGTGGGCACTTTCAGTGTCCCATGTGCTTCCCCACGTCTTTGAACTTAGAGTCACCGTTGCAGCTTCACTTGGGAAAACTGAAGCAGGAACAGGTACTGCCTCCCCCAGGCTTTGTTTGGCTTCTTACCCTCCTGCCAGCTCCTTTTCAATGTTCAAATCCCTTGTTCTTCCAATTTAATATTAATGGCTTCATGCTGCCTTTGATCTTCCAAATAAACATGACTCAAGTCAGCAGAAAACAGCCCTGTTTCCAATCAGCCCTGGGAAAGGAAGGTGTTCGTGGATGGATCATTTCTTCCTGCAAAGCTTGGAGCTTCTGTGGGGTTCTGTCCCCTCGTTGGTGGCTGTGAGCCTGCCTGCCCTCTCTGATCTACCCACATGGTGGGCTCCCCACGCAACAGGGCTGCGTCCTGACAGAGGATGTCAGACACGGGAGCCTGACTCTGGTCCATTCCTGCCTACCTGCTATTCAGATGAAGACATCTCAGAGAGGAGCACATTTTTATAATGCGAAGTACATGTCAAAATGAAAAAAAAAAAAGTCTTATGCCCATAAATAATAGAGGGGAAGCTCAAAACCAGCATAAATCATTATTTTGGCAGGTAATTTTTTATATCTTTGTGTGGTATCTTTTTTCTATTGATAATTTTATCAGTATAAAATATAGACTATTTTTAAGAAATGAATACATATGAATTTAAAACAAGGTACAATCACGGAGCCACGGCATTACACAAGCAATTCCAGGTGGGAGTTGGAGGTGGCATCCCTTTTCTCGATTTACAGGAATTGATTACTTTTGAAAAACAAAAATTGACTTTAGGGCTTATATACCCTGAATATCTTAAGCTGGATGGTAATTTCATGTGGAGGAAAATGACAAAAAGAAGCCAGTCGCAGAGACCTGGGGTTTCTCAGGTGGTGAATCAGCGACAGAAATGGGCAACTGCCCCCAGAATGAAGCAAAACCAGAAACTCGGGGAAGCAGACTAGACGGGAAAGTGTATGCTGCTCTTTTCTTCTCTTTATCTCTTAAAATGCTTTCTATGGTACATCCAGCAGTGACGGGATTTGAAACCTGCTCTACGTCCGAATCACAGCAACTCTGAGGTTGTTCTGATCATTTTCCTCAGGCACTGTTGTGACCGGCTTGTGCATATATGCGTGTGAGAGCACATTCGGGGTGAGGGTGCGTGCACACGTGTGGTGTGCTTATGAGCCACTGTGTGTACACGAGGTGTGTGTACACGAGGTGTGTGGGTACCTGTGTGCATGCACATATATGTGAGCCTGTGTGTGTGCCTTCCATTTAGACATCGCTAAGCTCCCAGAGGGCCCTCTAGAAGACACATCTGATCACGTGCAACTCCCTTAAACGGCTCGGATCCACGCTCCCCATCTCAGCAAATTCTCTGTCCCACCCCCTCACTCCCCATCAGTAGCCTCACCTTTTTCCCCAATGCAGCTCCCGGCTGGTTGACCTAGAAGCTTCAGAGCCCCTCCCATGGGTTCTGTCACTCATAATGGATGCTTTTCTTAAAGACTGTGTGAGTATCACATTCAACAAAGTCAGCATCAGAATCTTGATGTAGTAAATTACTTTACTTCCCGACTCTGCCTGCTTCTCCCCCCGGGTGCTTACACCTCTCTCTAAACCACCCTTCCTCCTGCTGTTCCGAGCGAGTTTCCCCAGCCCAGGAGGAACACGCCTTTCCCGCAGACCATCCGGCACTGATGCACATGACCCTACGTTTTACACCACATCATGCTACAGATTGGGTGGTAACTGTACATTCAGAATAATGTATTTCCCTTCTATTCTATATTCTAAACTACTGCGTCACTGCCGATTAATACATGGTAATCAGATGAATCAACGCAAAATGAAAAGGAAATTTGATGTAAAATACCTAGATTAAAATCGAAGCATTTGGAACCTGAATCAAGCTACAGGTAGTGAAGAGATAAATAACATAGATGCATCAAGCCAACTTGCTGAATTGGTGGCCAGAAGGACCAGAGTGGCTGTCATTCCATGTGTGGTTCATTCTGGCACCTTCTCCATATGAATGTTGTTTATAGCAGAGCCTCTGTAACCAGCTGCGAGATGAGCTTCCACTCCAGCCCTTGCTGTGTGTGTCCTTGGACCAGTCTCGGATCCCCTCCCAGCCTCAGTGTTGTCATCTGTAAAATGTGCATAACAAGATCACCTGCCAGGGGTGGAGGGGTTGAGCAGGAAACCCAGGACAGTATGTCAGTTTCCTGGAGCAGAGACTGGCTCAGAACAAGCCCTCAGAAAGGGGCTTATATTTACTGTACAATCATTCAGCCCAGGCCTATGGGAGGATGTGAGAAATGCAGCCACACAAAGGCACACGTAGAGGTGACAATGAAATCACAAATTAATGGAACAGAGGGGAAGACAGGCTGAGTGAGCCGGCTCTCGGGACATCTAGTACCAGAATCCCCTAATCAGTGCTTTCTCTCGATTTTTATCCTTCACACCTATCTTTGCCCACCTAGCTCATGTGTGACGAGAATAAGTGCATCCCTGACTGATGTGAGATGTCATCAGTGCACATTGATGGGCTTTGAACTTTTATATGAAATATCCAATACTGGAACTGAAAGTTATTTCCAGGTCTGTCGTAGACTCAGAGAAAAGGAAATGGGTGATTAATTCACTTAAATCCAAACACTACGTGGACACCCAAACAGGCTCTTCGAGGGCTACACTGACATAAATGCAGGGATGCAAAGCAAGGGGGCCACCAGCTCTCAGAGGCGGAAAGGGCAACCCGTCTCTCGATGATTTACAGCGCCAGTACCCAGGCTGCGCATCAGTAATGGATGGGGACCGGTGGTAGAAAATGCCAAGCCAGCTCAAGCAGGCCGAACAGAACAATTGAGGGCTAATTCATTTAACAGATTGGATACCCAGGGACCGCAAATGACAGCTTAAAAGACCGAGAAATGCCCGTGGGCCCAGGGGGAGAACTCGAGGTTGTAGGAGAAATCCGCCTACTCTGCATGGCTGGAGGAGGCTGATTTGCATTCGTGGGATGGCAGGTGAGAGCAAATTAGCTAATGGAGAAGGGGGGAAGCAGATCTTGTGGAATTTACTGAAGTGAAAAAGATCCTTGATCAACACTTTTGTGAAACTCCCAGGAAATATATCTAGGCCACCATAACCCTCAACGGTTTTCAGCACCGTTTCTGGTGATGCTCAAAATGCAGGGTGTGTTTAATTGGCCACAAAACATTTATTTTGGTATTTTTCACTTGTTCAGCAACTGTTACCTCCTGTCTCGTACCATTATCATGACTCAGGCTAGGAGATTTATGGTTACGAGGCGTGAGTTTCTAGAACAGTTGAAATATCTAGAAAGGTGGAAAAACTATTACTTGAGATATTAATTCCGTCTCTCGTTATCTGCCTTCTTTATAAGTCCATGTTTTTGTTTTTGTTTTTGTTTTTAATCTGCTGCCGCTTATTCCTTAAAAAAAATTAACAAGGCAGCTACAAGCATCACTCATTTTAACAATATTTTGAACATTAAACAAAGGGTTGCAATGTATGTTTTGTCACCCTTGATGATAACCACCTCCGCTCTCTGACCACTATGTTTTGCCCTTCCAGCAGACTTGGTTAAACACACCCATGGTCAAGGTGATGGCTAGAAGATCTCCACTGTTTCCTCCTTCATCAGCCCCTTCCTCTCTTCACTTTCCTCCTTTGCAGGCCAGACTCCAAGGTACCCTCATAGGATCTCTCTCTTGCAGCTCTCTTCCCTCTCTCTCCCCTAGCACGCATTAGAACCCAGGCATGCATGCTCTGTGGCTCCACACGTCCATGGAGTAGGGTGGATGGGACGAGGGAACCTCACCTCCCAACAGATGAACCTACCCCAGTGGCCAGCCTTGCACGGCCTTCCTCTGGCCATCCTCTCACTCTCCCATATCATCATTCACCCTCCCCATCACTGTCAGGTCATTTCCATCAAGAATCCCAGATTCTACAGTAGCTCCTATTAAAAACAAACAAACATACAATCCCCCAATCACCACTCGCTTACCTCTCACCTCAGCTACCCCTGCCCCCTTTAGGGTCTTGCTTTCCTGGGCCAACTCCTGCACAGGGCTCGCTGCTCTTCTGACTGGTGCTTCAGCTCATTTCAAGCTGGAGTTCAGCTCCATAGCTTCAGTGGGACCGGGATGCCACTGTCTCCAGACCGTCGTGTTTCCCGGTTCCTGAGACCCACTCCAGTTCCATCTCACCCACCGTGTTAGAGGCATCTGTGGAGTCCATCACTCTCCCACCCATAGTCTCTCATTAAATATGTTCCCAAAACAACACCTGGACTCTCCCTGGTTTGGTTTTTCCTCCCTGACCCCCTAATTCTCAAGTGTCATTCAGATGGATTCCAGGCCCAGTGCATTATAGACTAATGCAGTTTTTATGTTTTTTTAGGACAGATCATAAACACCAAGGTGACAATAGGACTTACTTCCTGACAGGTGATCACTGATGCATCTCAACTGTCTCCAGCCTCGCCCACTCACTCCTGGTCTTCCTGGAAAGAGCCTTTTCCTACGTGTCCCTAAAAGTCCCCATGTCGTCAAATCTGACTTCATGAAAGGACAGCAGTCTTGGTTGAGAATATGCATCTTAAAATATTTAATACATTGGGAAGCATAATACAAATGGGAAGTGTCATCATTATTGTTGAATTTCATCATTTAGAGGTGACTTCTGTTTAGGAGAGAATGGCCAAGGTCACATGAGTCCCACAGTCTCACCTTCCTTCTCAGAGTGTTCCTCAGAAAATATTCTGGACTTATGATCGCTCCTACACGTCCGAGCAGCTGTGAAGTTCCATGGTTGTTTTTAGACAATTATTCCTTTCAATACCTATGTTGGATAATTAAGAACTTTCTCCATATCATGAGAAAACAAACACAAAACACATGTCTTTGAAGCCATTTTAAACTTTATCACGTCTGGACGCAAAGCTTTCTCTTTGGAATGCTACTCTTCAGAGTCTGGCAGTGAGGCCACCTGCTCCAGATGTTCTCAGCCTAAGAACCCTTCTCGGTTTCTGGGAGCCACGCCTGGCTGCAGCCCCTTCCACCTGCTACCCTTGGGCCTGAGAGAGGAACCCCCTCCATCGCCAGCCTGGGGGAGCCAGGGGACTGGGGGCAGTCTCCCCTTGTGCCTTTAAGACTTTATCAATCGGGGAGGTTTCACTCTCTTTTATTCAAAATAGGAGTGCTATATTTTCATTAATTTTTCTTTGCCATGAAACTTGGTTGCTCCATTGTCCTGTGCCTTACAGAGATGTACGCAGACATTGGGCGTGGACAGCAAGCTGCTACTGAAACAGGTTGGAGGCTCACAGAGATCTGGTTTCTAACGCACCGTTCTGACCAGGTTATAGTTTTCATTTAGTTTTAGCTCCTGATTAAATATCATAGCACTTACTCAAAATCTTTAGAGAACACAAGATTTATATTACAGTAAACAGGTGTCAATACATGTGTCTAAAATCTTAAGGAATAAAAGCTAAGCCAATAGTTTAATCAAGATTTTCAGTGTATTTTTAAAGTGTATATACATGCATAAACTATATATGTATCTGTTTGGATACCATGTTTTTGATGAGGATTAAATTAAACTTTATTTAAATTATTATGATTAAAATTATGGATTATTGCTTCTCCAAAAATGATTACCTTTGAAATAGAAACAGTAGTAACTTCAAGCATCACTATAATTATGTAGACCACTGAAGGAGTTTGTTCTATTTAACAGCTTTATTAAGGTCTAATAGATACATGAAACACTGCACATGTTCAAAGTACACAATTTGATGAATTTGGACTTGCACACACCCCTGAAACCGTCACCACAATCAAGGTTATAAACATGCTCATCACCTCCAAAAGTTTCGTGTCTCCCTTTGTTATTTTGATCTACTTTGTTTTTTGTGGCAAGCAGACTTACAGGAGATCTACCCGCTTCACAAATGTAAGTGTATAACACAGTGTTGTTAACTACAGGCCATACGATGTACAGAGTATCTCTAGAACCTGATCACCTTGCATAAGGGGAACTTTATGCCCACCAAACACCAGAAGCCCATGCTCCCTTCCTGTAGCCCCTGGCAGCCATGATTCTACACTCTGCTTCTGAGTTTGACTATTTTAGATTCTTCATGTAAGCAGAATCAGTCAGCATTTGTCCCTCCGGGACTGGCTTACTTCACTTAATATAATGTCCTTCAGGACCATCCATGTCGTTGTATCTGTTAGGACTTCCTGCTTAAGGTGAATACTATTCCATTGTATATACACACCACATTTTCTTTATTCATCCATTGATGGACATTTATGGTGTTTCCCTATCACTGCATTTTTATGGATAATACTGCAATGAACATAGGAATGCATTGATCTCTTCAAGAACCTGATATTAATTATTTTGGATAAATATCCCACTGTCTATGTGGATCATATGATAGTTTTATTGTTAATTTTCTGAGGAACCTCTCCATACTATTTTCCATAGTACGTGCCATTTTACATTCCCACCAACATGGTAGAAGAATTCCCTTTTCTCCACATCCTCACCAACTCTTGCTTGTTTCATTTTTTTTCAATTATAACTACTCTAACAGCTGTGAGGTGATATTTCACTGTGGTTTTGACTTTCATTTCCCAGGTGATTAGTGATGTTGAGTACCTTTTCATATACCTTTAGCCATTTGTATGTCTTCTTTGGAGAAATGTCTATTCAAGTCTTTTACCCATTTTGTAATTGGGTTACTTTTTGTTTCTATTGAGTTATAGGTATTTCTCATATGTTTTGGATATTAACCCAAGGAGAGACTTCAGGAACAGAATATTTATGAGTTGAGACTTTCTTCTTTCTTCTGTGACTCCTGGAGTTGATCTCAAACTAGATTGACTATTGATGTCCTGTTAAGTATCTTTGTTCAACAAGGAAGGTTGTTATAGTAGACCCTGGAGCAAGACGTGGGCATGCTAGGTGAGCATTTAAACAAAATGCTGTGCTACTTAAACAAGCATCATTACTCAGAGCTTATACATCCTGGGAGAGTGGTCCCAGACCTAAAGAAGATAAATCCACCAAGGAAAATACATGTTCCTATGGGAAGGCAGTATTTTTTGAGTTTCAAGCCATATTAGTAAATCAGAAGAAAGTAGGGAAATCCTGTTGTAGCATTAAAATACAATTAAACAGCAATTCCATCTCTTTTTTTAATTTTTAATTGAAATATAGTTGATTTATAATGTGTTCATTTCCACTGTACAACAAAGTGATTCAATTATACATATATGTACCTTCTTTTTCATATTCTTTTCCATTATTATTTATCACAGGATATTGAATATAGTTCCCTGTGCTATACAGTAGGGCCTTGTTGTTTATCCATCCTATATGTACTAGTTTGCATCTGTTAACCCCATACTTCCAATCCCTCCCCCACACCCTCTCCCCCTTGGCAACCACAAGTCTGTTCTCTATGTCTGTGAGTCTGTTTCTGTTTTGTAGGTAGGTTCATTTGTGTCATATTTTAGATTCACATATAAGTGATATCATATGGTATTTGTCTTTCTCTTTCTGGCTTACTTTACTTGGTATGATAATCTCTAGTTCCATCCATGTTGCTGCAAATGGCATTATTTTCATTCTTTTTTATGGCTGAGTAGTATTCCATTGTATATATGTACCACTATGGAAAACAATATGGAGATTCCTCAAAAAACTAAAAGTAGAATTACCATATGATCCATCAATCCCATTCCTGGTCATATATCCATCCTTTTAAATTGAGATCTAGAAAAGCTCAGAAGTCATCCTCTGTCATCTTGGTAATGGCAGGTAGTCCATTGCATTCTCAGGCATTATTTGAATAATATCAGGTTAAAGGAAAGAAATAGCTTTGGTCTATTTCTGTGATTTAGTGTTATAATCCCAAAGACTATTATGGTGGTCTTAATTTTTGTTATAGATGCTAACTTGTGGAAAGAGTAATCCGTGAATAACTCCCTGAGCTATTTGACTGCTTTTTCCTGCCCGTTGAACTTGACCCCACCATCCATAGGAAGCGTTATAAATTTGTAAAGTTTCCTGTGAGTTGGACATGTTAACGAGCCCCGCACAGCAGTGTCCTGTCAGTGGCCGGTTTGTCAGCGCTGGCGAGGGGAAATTTATCTCCCTGGCACAACATGCAGCACTGCTTTTCACCAGGGCTTGGACTAATTTCACTCTGCAGTTTCCTGAATTAACGTGGCTTGTCTTCCAACCTTTCGACGTGGGGACACCCTGTTCCCATCTTACTTGATTGCCGGCCTCCACTTCCTCCCCCAGGACCCCCGGGATTCAATCCACCTGGAGCCTTGGTAACCAAGTTCTGCCTTCTGTGTGATGGATGCTCCATCTTTCACGCAGGAGTCAGCTTTCCGTACTCTCCTAGCACTCCCCCCCCCCAACTCACTGGTCAGCACCTGCCCCCACCTCGTTTTGTTGGAAGAAAGAATAAACACTTGACGAATGAACTGTTTGTCATACATGCTCTAACACGGTGACAGTTAGAGAGGGCAGTACCTCCATCTGTCAAGACTTAAATGCTCATAGATCATTGGCTGGTACTTGGGCCAAGTGTTGGGTCACTCACAATTTCACCCACGGATACAGCAATTCTATGGGAAGATGACATACTTCTTTAGGTATTAAATCAGCCCTGGTGTAATTTGTCTGCCAGGCTTAGAGTGAAAGGAAGTAAAATACTAATGTTGCGTCACTGCATTACATCCTGAATTCTACGGAGGCTGCCATTTATCTCTCTGAGTGTACCGTGCTTTAAGAAAAACTGGGGGATGGAGGAGAAACGAAGAGTAGAAAGAGGCAAAAGGAGAAAAGGCGGGAGAAGAAGAATTTACATACTGAGCATTAGTCTAGAAATCTGTCTTCTATCACGTGGCCCAGGCCCAGCACTCAGTTCATATGCTTCTTATCAGATTTTGCATTTCATACCCCTCCCCCATCTGACGCCACACAATGGCACTGATAAAACGGGAGCAAATTTCTTCTATTAGTGACTGACAGCAATTTGAGTGAAATGAAGTTGTACCATGATATTGTTATATATACAAGGTGCAAATAACCTAGTTTGAATAATCACAGCCTGTGTCCTTTTAAATGATTTTTTCCCCATTTAAAGGAAAGCCTTTGATGTGATAATATTAATTCCCTCCATGCTGGAAGGAAGAGGGGAAAAAAAGCTCAGAGAAGCGGAAATTAAATGAGTAATGCAATGTCAGTCAATCTTTTAAGCCAAGGCCTTATTAACTGCTAATCATTTTGTCATTTTGTCACTCAAAGTAATAAATTTGATAGGAAAGGACGGGAATGTCTTATGTTTACTTTTATTAGCTTTAAACAGAAACAGTTGTGGAGATATTACATTATCGAGACGTGTGGCATTTAAGTGCTTTCTGTTAAACGTAGCACCATTTTTCTTCCTCACCAGTGTCTGATGGCCATAATTTTGAATCATCTGGCTGTCTGAAAAAAAAAAAAAAAAAAAAATCTATCCAGGCCTTGCCCAGAGTTCTGTCCCTGGAGTTTTATCAGGATTATACCAGGCATGTGATTGCATCTAATTTGTCAGAGGAGGCTGCTGATTTTGACAGTGGTGGCGCTGCTTCCTGAAAGGGACATTCACGCTTCTGCTGTCACTTTAAGAACCGTGAGGTTTGGAACATACCAGGTTTGTCATCGGCTCTTCCCACGCTGAAACCCAGGATGGCAGCTTTGTGGACGTTATGTCAGAACGTTTTGTCTCATGGAAGTTATCCAAGAAAGCATCTGATGTAGCTCACTACGGACAGGAGAGCGATAAAACGTGGGGTGTGCGTGGGACTAACACACATTGTGCTGTAGATTAGGGTGGGTCCGCGGCCCCGGCTGGTTCTACCTGCTCAAGACCTTAGGTCTCTCTTTCTAAATCTCAGTGCCTGCTGACATGGTTACAGTCTGATCAGTCCAAAGCAAACCTGTGGACCCCATCCAAGGACACCTCCTGACAGCCGGGCCACTTCCCTGCAGAATGTGACTCTAAGGGGCATGACGTGAATCAAATTATGAACTGAAATTCATGCGACCCCACCTGCCCTTTGCTCAGGATCCAAGTGAACCCAGAGCTTGGAGGTATAGGGCTGAGTAGAAACACATCCTCTGTTCCAGCTAATAGACACCCCTAAAGCCATATGTGGGGTGAAGTTCTGTTCTTCGCTGGGTGTGGGCAACGTTCACGAGCTACCTGGGCATCGCTGCTGGAGTTTCCAGCATGCAAATGCCATCACTGGACACAGCGGCCTGTGGTGACCCGGTTCTAACACGCAGTTGGTTGAATTCACTAGCTTCTAAAGGAAGGAGGTGCAGACAGGGTGAGGGGCTGGGGGTGAGCTGTGGTTGGTCCATTTTCTCTCCTGTTGGTTTTGTCCTCGAACCAGCCCTCCTGCCTGTTCCCAGAATCAACTAAAGCACTCTTTCTGTTTGTAACACTGAGGAGTTTCCCGTATCTTATTGTATGGTGAGGCGTCTATGGGAACGATTTCCTGAGGAAGTTTCTAGTGGCTTTTGCCAGTGAAGCAAGTCTGAATTGAAAATTTGAGTTGCTAAGCTGCTACTCATTTCTCTAAGAAGCTGTGGGACATATTTGGAGACTTTTTTCTTTCTCTCCCTCGAGAGTTAAATCAAAGATACAAAAGTGGTTTTTACTCTTATATGCATATCTTTTGGGGGTGAGAAGAGCTTATCTGATCATTTTAAATATCTTCATCTTTCACCCATCCGTTTATAACCACCAGAAAAACACGAATGGATTTTGACTTGGAGAAGTGTTGAACGGCTACTAATGAAAACATTGCTCAGGAAATATTTTGTAAAATGCTAACGCCAGGTCATTGTGTGCCCCACTTTTTCTGGAAAGATGTGGTGGTGGCTCTCTCTTCATTTCCCCCTTGCTGTGTTCAGTCTCTCACTTAATAACATGGAAAACTATTATTCTCTGGTCAGCAGGATGGACCAAACCCCAAGCCCTGGCTGCAAGAAGACTACAATCTTCCGCTGGAGAAAACACATAGTTTAAACACTGCTGGAAAATAATTGATCACAGATATTTATCCTAGATGTTTTATTTCATAGGACATGCATTTAAGACAGATGCATCATTTTTGTAACTTGTAGTATTTTGCTATCTTTTGAACATCTGAGTTTAATCCTAGCATCCATTTAAATATACCTAAGGACTAATTTCATTCAAGATAAGAACAATGTTTTTGCCACTTCTCAGTCTAAATGTTGAAATAAGAAACACACCACTCTCTCTCTTGAAATTCACTTGTAAAATCTATGAGTGGATACACAGAACTCATGAGAAGTCACTCAAATTTGACCTTCTTCCCACATTAATGTGAATGATTTCCCCCTTCCCTTTACTTACATCAGTCTTTGCCCAGAACTGGTCCAATGGTCAGATGTGTGCCATAAAGGGAATTGCTTCATTAGGTGACACAATCATATGTATAGCTAAGAAAGGATGATTTATCCTTTACTGATAGTCATTTTTATTAGACACCCACTCCACTCCAACACACTAGGTATGGAAAACACATCCTGCAGGAAAAGGCATCAGAGAAGTGGTTATGAAACATCAGGGATCTGAAGGTGCTGTGTTCTCAGAAGTGCTCAGCATGATGAACTGTGAAGATCATCACATGATATCTTGCTCCTGGACACAGCTGGACAGAGCGCCACCCACCTGTGGGCCTGAGCATCCAGGCCACAAGGAGAGGAAAGGTGAACGCAGAGAAGTGAAGGGTTCCAGGACCCGCGGGTGACCTCCAGTCCACGCCCCTCTTGGTAAAAGCTGGTATTGGTTCTGGAGTCACAGGCCACCTGGGCTGGGACCTGGCACCTCAGCTCCCTTGCTTGGGAACCGCTCAGCTCTCATGCCACCTCTTCTCTGTCCAAAGTGTGTGATGCTGTCCAGTGTTCCAGGTCCACATGCTTGGTATGTGTAGACCCCTTGGCAGTGGGGCTGGAGGGACTTTTCTCTGGAAACCTCTCTCACTCTCCACACCCTTCATTGGCAGTGGGTAGATAATACACTGGTATTTAAGAAATTCTCATTCATAGTGTTTATTTACAAAATCAAGGCATTAAAGACACACTTGAACTCTCTTTTCAGGAGCTTAAAGGATATTCAAAGGGTAGAAATACCTTTTCAGACATTGGCTGACATATACAATCTCCTTGTTTGCCTTTGCCAATTGAAATAAAGACAAAATGAGGTTAAAAAAAATGACTTTCGTTATATAGGGGGAATTTTGTGTGTGTGTATTTGTGTGCAAGTGTGTATTTTAACTGAATCAACACCCTATAAAATATTGTTTAGTGTATCTGAAGGTTCCTTAAAAACTATTATGACTCCACTGAATTTGTAATGAAATGGAGCTCCCCTTTTAAGAAATTGTTATGTGACACACAAGCAGCTGCAGGATACCCTCAGTGATCTTGACCTTGTCCCCTAACTTCAGCGTTGGTTTCCTCACCTGAAATTGAGCTGATTGTTGGACTCATAAGGAACAAACACAATAAAGAAGCCCAGATGGTTGCATGCATGCAGGGCATTGTTCGTTTTCTGTTGTAGCATCATGATTGTGCTTTGGCACAAGTTGGGTCTCTGGCGGAGGCTGGGCTGGCTTCAGGGCCCTGAGTGCTGGGTCTCAGGTCTTCACTCCTCGCTGGTTTCCCACTGACCACCAGATGCACATGACGACCCTGCAGTCACTGGGTACAGGAGGGTGACAGTTCTCAGCAATGGTGAGGGGTGTCCAAGACATTAGAGTCTCTGAAGTGTGTGTGTGAGTGTGGGTGAGTCACTTGAGAAACAATCCTTTGATCCTCCAGAGATGCTCACATTCTCCTAAGAATAGGCTTGCCCCATCCCCTAGAACTCTGCCTGGTGGTGGTGGTCATCTTCTTATGGGAAGAAGAATGGGGGTACAAAATATGTATCACTGCACAGAACACATTGATGGCCTTCGCTCCTTTTTATGAATTCAGAGTGAATCACGGTCCATCAAGCTGTCCTTGAAAGAAGAAGGTTTGATTAATAAGCACCAATTCTATCAATAGCTTACAGGGTTTTCAGCTGGGTCTTCATAAGAGTTAAGCCTCTTTGCCAATACAGTCATTTTAGCATGGATTCTAGGTATTTATTTCTGCCATGGGTGAGTAGTCAAGCTAGTTATATGGCTTTATATAAACGAATCCGATGGTGAGTTTCTCTGTGTGTATTTGTTTATTGATCGATGATTGATTGATTGGTCAGCTCTAATACTGATATGTGTTCCTGCCCTGCAACCGTAGAGACAGATCTTAGACCCCCTAACTTGAATGCCCTCTGCACTCAGCACAAAATCATGGAACAATCACCCCAGGCAGGATACCTTCAGACAGCTGAAATTTGGAAAACATACTTGATACTCTTTCCAACCCCACATAAGAGATAAATTGCTTGCAGCAGGCAATCACAGATCTCCACGTGTATCTGTCAGCTCATTGCTTATTTGCTATTTCATCTAGAACCTGCAGTTGGTCTCTTTAGCCATACTTTTAGGACTCAAGTGGTCTGAAATAAATTATCATCCAATTAAGCTACACAAAATTACAGTTTGTATTTAATAACAGAAATCATAAGGAAAAGAATCATCCAACGTAAACACAAATTACATGCACACTTTAATTATCACAGGTTACAAAATGCATAAGGGAGATATATATATATATATATATATATATATATATATATATATATATATATATATTCCTATGACAGCCACTATTCATTCTTGAATTATTTACAAAATACTAATATCAATTTGCATTTAAATGATATGTTTCTTATGAAGAGCTCAATGTGATATGTGTGTGTTTATGTACATATACACATAAATTGCAACTATTAATTCTGTACTAATATAAGAGTAAATATATTTTCTTTATGGAACATGCTGATAGTGACTACTACCATTATGCACATTTTAAATGGTGGGATTCTTGGGCTTTAAAGAATAAAATGATGTGTCCAAACCCATATTGCATGTCCATGGCAGAACCGGAAATGAGGACAGGGCTTGGTTTCTACTGTCCAGAGCCTCCTTGCTTTGGACTCCAGAAACATCCTGATCAGGTTGGTCTGGTTGGCTGATTCACAGGATGCACTCAAGCTTGGCTCTCAGCCGTTGCAGATTTGAGGAAAAAAACAGCAACAGCATAACTCTTACATGTATCTTTCTTCATTCTCCTGAACCTCTCAGGAAGCGTGGAGTCTCATATATGACATCATCCAACTTCAATCTCTATGGGCTGAAAAGATCAGAAATGACTTTTTTTAGGGATCAGTGAACATTTGTTTCTTCTGCTCAATTTCCCTCTTTTGAGATGCTTATTCAAACTGAATGTTGAAAGCAACAGAAACAAGGCTAACATATTGAAAGCTGCCAATTCTAGCTGGCAACATCTACCCATGAAATACCATTTCTAAATTGGAAAACTGGGCAGAGGTTTAGCTGTGATTAGAGCAGTTATTCACTTTAAACAGCTGAACCCCCAAATACCATATGCTCTTTGCCAGCCCCTCCCTCTGGGTTGGAGGGTCTGTGGCCTGAGGGTTAGTAAGGAAGGGACAGAGGTGCCCCTCTTGGGTGCATATGCATTCGTCACCAGCCCCATTGTGAGCATGTCCAGGCTGTGTCCAGCACTTCTTTAACTTCTAAGGTCATTGCAGGCTGAGTCCAAGAGGAAGAAGTGCTATAGAAAGGAGCTAAGTGTTCAGATGTTGTAACCTTCAAACTGCATGATTATTGGGGTAATAATCGCATAGGGAACTACCATGGAGACATAACGTGTTTATCAAACTCACCTCCCTGCCTCACTTCTGAGCTTAACAGGTCAACATTTCTATATTCACATGAGAACTTTGTTACCCATGTATTCAAATGCCATTTTGGAGGGAGTGTGATTTCCCATAATAGGAAGCAATGGAGTAATAAGATGACTTGACTTGACTGAACTGGTTCCAAATCTCCAACTTCAAATAGTCAACCAACCCCTCCTGCCCAAAGACTTTGGATAAGAGAGTATTCACTCACACATACCATCCCCAGGCACAGGGAAACAGCAGCTGGCAGTGGCTTTAGACTTTGAATCTGAATGTCCACGTGTCAGTTTATGTTGTTTAACAAGTGACAACACCTTGTGCATTTGCTGAGTTGGGTGCTGATAAGCTTCATGCATGACTTGGATCTAAATCTCAGTACTCAGAAGAGGAGACCCACTGAGCATATTCGACCTTTAAATATAAGGTGTATGTTTCATATGTGTACAAAAAGTGTATGGTTTTCCTTAGGAACAGAATTTTCTCCTTCCAGTTTATCACACAGGTAGAGTTTACCCTCCAACTCTAAGTCTAGCAGGAGATTCTCTCTGGTGTATGCATGGATTAACAAATGGCAATCTGCAAACGCCCACCCTGGGTTTCTCATTTGCAGAGTAAACTAGCAACGTAGGCCATGGAGTGAATGCTCAGCAGCCCTTCTATTTTTCTCTCAAATAAAGAAATGAACTTCAGCCCATGTTTGAATTAACAACAAAATATGTGAATGGTTGCTATACTCCTAACCTCAGATTCATTTTCCTTTAATTCCTCAAGGAAGAAGGGAGGGTGAAATAGGACTTGAATACAATGTTTCTCCCTGTTCCCTCCTTAGTAATCTGTGAATGGGTGGAGATAGATCACTGTCTCAAAAAATTTTCAAAACAGGGTCACTTAGGCACTCAAAAACAACCAGTGACAAGGTTCCTGATTGCACACATTTAATATCAGTGTAATGTCACACAAATAAATCCTAAATTTCTGCTCCTGTCCCTGCCCTAAGTTCAGTATGATTTAATTAATTATCAGAGCTATACTCTCATTAACATCTTCTAAGTCATGGTGACTTTCCTACAAACTGGAATTTTTTTTTCTAAATACTTGCTCTATTTGGAGGGTTCCTAACTCCCTTGTCCAAACAATACTGGAACCTCACAGTGGCTGGAAAAGTCTCAGCTCAGACCTGCATTCCCAGCTCTCATTCTTACGCAGCTCTAGATGGCAATGTCACCAGGGTGGGGATGCTCATGACTTTGTTAAAACCCTGACATGTAAATAAGATGGCACAGCATGGCAACCACTGAGCTGCCCTTCTGATTCCCCTCCAGCTTCCTAGAGAAGAACATCTTTTCCCACAATTAAAGAACCAAGGGGAAGAGAAATACTCCTCTCACCATAGCATCTGTGCCTTTCTGAGTGCCGGTTAGAAATGGATTATTTAACATCAGCTGTTCCTTCTGGCCAGCGGAAGCTGTTGGAGGAGTGGGTTTTAGACATTACAATGGGCAGGTTTGCATATTGATCTTTGAAGGTCCATTAGCTCTCCACTGAATACTGCTGACAGCACAGATGGATGCCTCTTTAAGCCACGTCTCAGAGGAAACCACTTGGGGACTCTGGCTATCGACTTGCAATGGTGGTGGTGTCCTGCCAGAGGGCAGAGCACTTTCTGCTCTGCACGCCTCTTTTCCTTCCCCTTCCTCATCTCCCCCATCCCCTGGTCCTAGACCCTGCCCTTTTCCCTCTGTCCCACTTCTCACCCCTTTTTATTTTATTTTTACCCTGTCAATTTTTAAATTTTCTGTTCTCTGAAATGGTGTATCTTTCTCACTTGGATGTGCAGCTACAGCTTGGAATGGCTCTCGTATGAACAGCAAAGGTTTATGAAGCTTCTTAATGACATATTTGTTTGGCTCATTAAGAAAGCTATTATCACATAATGCTAAGAGAACTAAAATGAGATTTTTCAACTCATAGTGTAAACTTACTTTATTATTTGGTGATTTTGGTAGATAAGAAAGTCTAAATTAATGTGTGAGTTTTAAAAAGAAGGGAAAGAGAATTCTAAGTCATTGACCAGCACTTTAAAAAGTAAAAGATGGGGAAACTAAGAATAAATCTATTAGAGACTCTGCCCTCATATGGATGTGTCCCTGAGCTGCCCCTGATCAATTAAATATTCCCTTATCTGTTTGGGAGCAAACACCAGGAAGTGATGGAGGGACTCTGTCACTACCCACAGATGACTGCTCACTGCCGCCCACCGGCATCCCATGCTCTATCAATACATCGGAAACGTGATTTGTATTAACAGTTGTTGCTTTAATTAAGATCTCCTCCAAATCTTTCTCATTGATTCATGCCATTAGCTTATTGACTAGGCATCTTGAGCTGGGAAGGCACATTTCTGACTGCACATCTCTGGGTTACAGGGACAGCCTTTGGAAGGCCAGCAGAACTAGAGCTCAGAAGCCAAGCTGTAGTTCGTATATTTTAATTTAAGGGTACATTCATGGTGAGTGCATTGGAACCCGAGGAAACAACCTAACAGGTTAATTTTCAAATGGTTACTGAGACCTACAATGACCAACACACTTATAAAACCCAATTTAGAATTAGCTACCCAGAGCATAAAGCTTGACAGTTATAACTTTAAAAGTGCGTTGCTGACACTTTCACTTGAGTGAGGCATAAAAAATATACAAACCTATTTGTGGGGTTTTAAAATTTTAAATAAAATATATCTTTGCTTCTTATTAAAACACAAGTACACTTTAATTAAATTATAGAGAAATATGTAAAATTTAAATCACACCAACAAAATGAACATAGAATCAAATAATCGCCTGATCTCTTGGTGAGGAAACATTTTCTAAGGAAGAAAACCAGCAATATATCTCAGAAAAACACATATATAGCAGCAATAAAATTAAAAGAGAAAGACTAACTCTGAAGATATCTCTGTAACAAATGTGACCGTAGAAATATCTTTAATATACAAAAGCTACCTGTAAGATCATCACTAAAATCCCCAATATAAAATGGAGAAAATAAAATGAAGATACATTTTACAGAAGAGAAAGTGAAAAATGGTAATAAGCATAAAATTAATTTTGCCAGTGATAAAAATAAATCAAAACAAAATAAACTATCAAGATATCAAGTTAATAAAGCATGAACATTATAATACTCAGTACTGGAAGGGTTTGGTAATACAGCCTCTTTTGGAGATTGTTGGTGTAACAATTGATACATTTCTTAAAATCAATTTAACAATGTATCCAGAAATTTATACATGTAAAAAATTCATACGTATACAAGTAAAAGCAGTAATTTCATTTCCAGAAATATGTTCAATGGAAATAATCAAGAGAGTATTTCTATTCAATGATTTTATTGTAGCATTATTTTTAATAGAAAATTTGGAAAGATATAAATACAAAAATAAGGGAATAGTAAAATCAACATGGTAGAGTTGAAATAGTGACTATTAAAATATTTTCCAAGAAATTTCAATAACCAGGTATAATTAGTGAAAACCAGTAGGTTTCTCAGTAGGAAAAACAGTAAGAACCAAGTCTGAATATATTTCCCACAATGAAAGCATATTTTTAAAAGTAAGAAAAATTAAAAAAAAAAAAAAAGTCCTAAGGAGACGTTTAGCATGAAAAAGCAGCTTTGGTATAAACTTAAGAAGAAAAGCAATTGTGTGTTGAAATCCCCCTCCTTTTTTTTCAAATATGATTATGGTTGGTTCCGTTATCCAGGGACTTTGTTAGGGACTATAATTTTAGTGTATTTGGAGATAAGAAAATCACACGGGCAAAATAAAGAAAATAGTAACAGTCAGCAATTATCGAGCCTTTATTTGTGCCAGGCACTGTACTAAATTCTTAAATTATAGGATCTGAATTAATCCACACAACACGCTTTTGAGGTAAGCATTACCATTTATAACTAAAATGTTTCTTAGTAAAGGTTACGGTGCCTGTGGTTCAGCCCAAATCCTTTGTCCACTTGGATTCTTCTCCCTGTATCTGCCTCCTAAGTGTTTTGGGTGTGACCTGTCATTTGATCTTCACAGGGTCCTTGGAAGGGGAAAAAATTATACTTATGTCACCAATAAGATAAATAAAAAAAAAAAAAAGCAGAGGCTTTAGGGATAAAAGAATTGGTGAGGAGGTAAGTCCTATCCAGTGCCCCCCATGGTTGTCCTACAGACAATGTAAGTCAGGGTAAAATGCTGCAGAGCACCCTCACCCCAGGACCATGTTTCATCCCAGCTGGTGCACTGCAGAAGCCCTGGTGGACGTTCACTGAGAAAGACAGAGAGAAAGAAGGTGGGTGGGGGGTGGCGGGGGGGAGGAGGGGAACATTCAGCAGAGTAGAATGGCGTGTTCTGAATTACAGGATGTTCCTCTCCTTTGCCATTTCATATTTATGTCCCTGGTATCAGCACCTACACAGGCATCTCTAGGGTAGGCACCTTGTTTTATTCAATAACCTACATGTTGTGTTAATAGGACAGAGTAGATCCTCAAAACTACTTTGGATATGTTGATATACGGTTTCACGTTTCTTAAAGTACCAGGACATAGGACTCCACTACCAGATGTGGTTATGATTTTGCAGCAGCTTATGTTACATCACATACATGGAAGATATTGCTAATAGTTCCTCTGGAATCAGAAACCAGACACCCTAAAAGAACCTTAACTTTCTTTCTCCCTGGGGGTGTAACATCTCCTACATACAGCCTGAAACATCTCCTACACAGAAAGCACCATGAGTTCAAGGGAGCCCCCAGGCAGTGAAGCATCCTCTGGCCAGGAAGAGTTGGGGGGTGGGTGGTATACGGGTCCCCATTGAACAAAAGGGGTAATTTTTTCATTGTTGTTCATCCATGAAAGTGCAACTGTGAAGGCTACCTTCCTGAGCAACAAATTCTTTGCCAAATTCCTCTTCAACATCATCTAAATTACACCTTCTGGTCTCCCATCCTGATGCTGTGCTCACACCTGCTACCTGCCTTGCGAGAGCTGCCTCCAAGCTGAGCCTGTGTGTCCTCATCTTCCCAGGTTTCATAGTTTTCAACCAATGTTTACATCGAAATTCAACATTTAAATATTTGTTTCCTTTTGTATTTAATTTTATTTAATTAACGTTCCTGATATACAGGGCATTAAGTTATTATCATCTCCAGACTTTACATAACAAACTATTATATTTTGCCAAGAAATCTGGTGTTTATTTCTGCAATTCCTCTCTCTTCTTCTGCCCTTTCTCTTCTCTGGTCTCTCTCTTCCCCTCCTCCAGAGCCTCACACACAGAAACCACCCCCGCACACTCAGCTGGCCCATCAGAGACTAGTGTCAATGGTTTTTCTCTTGTAAGACATCCTTGTGAACCTGTTTAGTGCCATAAGATGCAATTATTCAGAAAGGAGGTCTTTTCTTACGTGCAGCAACAAGGTGGCTTATCTCCTTTCGGTGTATGAAATCCACATCCGTGCTTGTTATAAATGAGTGAGGCCAGATAGCAACTTTCCCAAACAATGACTCAAAAATAATATTCTCCCTTTGTAGAAACAGGATGAGCCAAGACAGCAAGTCCGTTGTTTTTCTGTGTGTGTTTTTGTTTTGTTTTTTTAAGCAGAATAACTTAAAGAAAAAGAAAAAATGAAAATAAATCTCAAGAACAGCAACAGTGAAATTAGGGGCCAAGTGACATACAAGAAAACGACCAAAGGTTAAAAAGTGTGTAAAAAATTTAGCAAAAATGGCCCTGGAGAGATTTAAGTAGCTCAGTCTTCCTCCTGAGGCTTGTGGCTTTTTCTAACACAAAGCTCCAGATACCTCCTTCATCATCCATTCAGTCAGCTAAAACCTATAGACAAAGGATCATTCTGTCAAGACTAGAACCCAGTCAGTCTTTAAATTCTGACTTATAAAAGCAACTCCAGTCATTTTCAACTTCATTGACACAGAGCACTCTGTATTTACTATCAGAGGAAGAATTGTTGGAGTTTTAAGATGTTAAGTATTAACCAGGCTAGTGCTGTCTAAAATCCATGTGTTTGCTATGTATGTGTGTATCAAATCACCATGTTGTATATCCTAAATATATATAATTTTTACTAAAAATTTTTAAATAAACAAAAACAAAATCAAAACAAATCTATGTATTTGGATAGCATAGATTACAAACCAAGAGAGGAATAATTTGAAAATGATTGTACAATGCCTATAGGTTTGGTGTTCTTAATGGATATAATTTATGGATCATCTATATCTTATGGATATAGTTTTGATACTCTTAATGGATATAAATGTAAAGAGTTCAGTATAAGTTGAAACTGTCCAAACTGAAAAGTAATCCAAATATATAGTATTTGTAATGGAGACATTTAAATATCAGCTTCTAAGACATTTCCCGCCAGCCAGGTCTAAGGAAGATAAGGCGACAGATGACGACGTTATTATTAATAAGAGCCACCATTTGTTGACCCTTCTAAGGGCAGGGGTCCTACCAGTTACCCTGCATGGTTACTAGCTTTAACCCTCACAGGACCCTTCATGCAAACCCATGCAAGATTGTTAAGGGTTATATTCATCTAAGAGATAGGTATGGACAACAGTGTACTTAAGCTAGCAATTAAAGAGCAGATGCTATTACGCATGATTTTACATGACATAACAGGTTCAGAGACTCAGGCCCGAGTCTCCAGGAACCATGCTCTGCAACTTTAACCACCAGGCTGCACAGCTTCTCCTGTGAATCTTCTCCCTCCCCCGTCACAAGGCTGCCTTTGGGATGACAGCATGATGGAGACAATAGAACACAGTTCTGTGTGTTCGTTTATTTTATACACTGTTTGAAACTTTTTTCCACAAAACTAAACCACTTCTATAGAAATGATTTGATGAGGCTCCAAAAAGTCGTGAGTGAATCTTGATGCACTGCTGACTGTCAGGGAGTCTAAATTCTATGCTCCTTTGGCTGGAGAAATAAGAAAACTTTGGAATCATTGTGGAAGCACTAAATAGGAGCAAAACTGATTGAAAAATGGAAATCCAAATAGAATATTCACAGTGCATATGAGTCTTTTGAACACTATTTGCAAGGCTATTATAAAACATTAAAATCACATTGAACACTACAAATGGCATAGATTTATTTACAAGATATGGCAGTAGATTAAAACAATCATTCCACTTATATGACATTAATTCAGTATCCCATAGTGGTAACTTCAATGAAAATGAAATCTATTCAATATGTTAGCATTTTATGGACAAAATAATTTGTTAAATATAGAGTGACAAGCCTCCCTAGTTTTTCCTGGACTTTACTGGGATTAGCTCCAAAAGTCCCATATCTGTGCCAGCTGGGATGGAAGGTCATCTTAGTTGATTGTGAAATTAATTAGAAAAGAAAAACTATTTAGATGTTCTTATAATAGAGATGAGATGTGTCTAAGTGTGCACTGAGTCCAACTATCAGAGACACTTTGGATGATGTGGTCTTTGATCTGAATATTGAAGGAAAATTAGACAAAAAGAAAACTACAGATCAATATCACTGATGAACATAGATGCAAAAATCCTCAACAAAATACTAGCAACAAGAATCCACAGCACATTAAAGGGATCTTACACCAAGATCAAGTGGGGTTTATCCCAGGAATGCAAGGGTTCTTCATATACGCAAATCAATCAATGTGATACACCATATTAACAAATTGAAGGATAAAAACCATATGATCATCTGAATAGATGCAGAAAAAGCTTTCGACAAAATTCAACACTCATTTATGATAAAAACCCTCCAGAAAGTAGGCATAGAGGGAATTTACCTCAACATAATAAAGGCGATATATGACAAACCCAAAGCCAACATTGTTCTCAATGGTGAAAAATTGAAACCATTTCCACTAAGATCAGGAAAAAGACAAGGTTGCCCACTCTCACCACTATTATTCAACATAGTTTTGGAAGTTTTAGCCACAATAATCAAAGAAGAAAAAGAAATAAAAGGAATCCAAATTGGAAAAGAAGAAGTAAAGCTGTCACTCTTTGCATATGACATGATGGTATACATAGAGAATCCTAAAGATGCTACCAGAAAAGTACTAGGGTGAATCAATGAATTTGGTAAAGTAGCAGGATACAGAATTAATGCACAGAAATATCTTGCATCCTATACACTAATGATGAAAAATCAGAAATAGAAATTAAGGAAACACTCCCATTTACCATTGCAACAAAAAAGATGAAAATACCTAGGAATAAACCTACCTAAGGAGACAAAAGACCTGTATGCAGAAAACTATAAGACACTGATGAAAGAAATTAAAGATGACACAAACAGATGGAGAGATATACCATGTTCTTGGATTGGAAGAATCAACATTGTGAAAATGACTATAATACCCAAAGCAATCTACAGATTCAGTGCAACCCTTATCAAACTACCAATGGCATTTTTCACAAAACTAGAACAAAAATTTTCACAGTTTGTATGGAAACACAAAAGACCCCGAATAGCCAAATTAATCTTAAGAAAGAAAAACGGAGCTGGAGGAATCAGGCTCCCTGACTTCAGACTATACTACAAAGATACAATAATCAAGACAATATGGTACTGGAACAAAAACAGAAATATAGATCAATGGAACAGGATAGAAAGCCCAGAGATAAACCCACACACATATGGTCACCTTATTTTTGATAAAGGAGGCAAGAATATACAATGGAGAAAAGACAGCCTCTTCAATAAGTGGTGCTGGGAAAACTAGACAGCTACATGTAAAAGAATGAAATTAGAACACTCCCTAACACCATACACAAAAATAAACTCAAAATGGATTAAAGACCTAAATGTAAGGTCAGACACTATAAAACTGTTAGAGGAAAACATAGGCAGAACTCTCTATGACATAAATCACAGTAAGATCCTTTTTGACCCACTTCCTAGAGAAATGGAAATAAAAATAAACAAATGGGACCTAATGAAACTTAAGAGTTTTGCACAGCAAAGGAAACCATAAACAAGAGGAAAACATAACCCTCATAATGGGAGAAAATATTTCAAATGAAGCAACTGACAAAGGATTAATCTCCAAAATATACAAGCAGCTCATGCATCTCAATATCAAAAAACAAACAACTTAATCCGAAAAAGGGCAGAAGACCTAAATAGACATTTCTCCAAAGAAGATATACAGATTGCCAACAAACACATGAAAGGATGCTCAACATCACTAATCATTAGAGAAATGCAAATCAAAACTACAATGAGGTATCACCTCACACCAGTCAGAATGGCCATCATCAAAAAGCCTACAAACAATAAATGCTGGAAAGGGTGTGGAGAAAAGGGAACCCTCTTGCACTGTTGGTGGGAATGTAAATTGATACAACCACTATAGAGAAGAGTATGGAGGTTCCTTAAAAAACTAAAAACAGAACTACCATACGACCCAGCAATCCCACTACTGGGCATATACCCTGAGAAAACCATAATTCAAAAAGAGTCTTGTACCACAATGTTCATTTCAGCTGTGTTTACAATAGCCAGGACATGGAAGCAACCTAAGTGTCCATTGACAGATGAATGGATAAAGAAGATGTGGCACATATATACAATGGAATATTACTCTGCCATAAAAAGAAATGAAATTGAGTTATTTGTAGTGAGGTGGATGGACTTAGAGTCTGTCATATAGAGTGAAGTAAGCCAGAAAGAGGAAAACAAATACCGTATGCTAACACATATATATGGAAGCTAAAAAAAAAAAAAATGGTTATGCAGAACCTAGGGACAGGACAGGAATAAAGCCACAGACGTACAGAGTGGACTTCAGGACACGTGGAGGGGGAAGGGTAAGCTGGGACGATGTGAGAGAGTGGCATGTACTTATATATACTACCAAATGTAAAATAGATAGCTAGTGGGAAGCAGCCACATAGCACAGGGAGATCAGCTTGGTGCTTTGTGACCACCTAGATGGGTGGGATAGGGAAGGTGGTAGGGAGACCCAAGAGGGAGGAGATATGGGGATATATGTATATGTATAGCAGATTCACTTTGTTATAAAGCAGAAACTAACACACCACTGTAAAGCAATTATACTCCAATAAAGATGTTAAAAAAAGATTTAAAAAAGTAAAATGAAAAAAAGAAATTGGACCAAAAGTATTAGCAAATGACAAAGAGTTTTGCTCATGATTCTCTTCTGTGAACAGTCAAATATAAACCTGATTTTTCTTAAAAGATGAAAGTGTTTTATAATGTTTAAATAATTTTAAAAAATGAAAATAAATCCCTTATAGTCCACTGCACAAAGTATTAACCACTACATTTTGAGCTCACAGTCTTCATTATTATAATTCCCTCTCTCTCATGAAGATGTCCTTCTGAGGTGGGCAACCATGCAGCCTGCCCAGCCTTGTGCTGAGCTGCTGCCTGACAGGTGGGAGGGTGCACAGAGCACAGAGTTGGGGGTGGGGTAGGGAGGAGATATGGGGATATATGTATATGTATAGCTGATTCACTTTGCTATAAAGCAGGAACTAAAACAGCAATGTAAAGCAATTATACTCCCGTAAAGATGTTAAAAAAAAAAAAGATGAGAAATGAGCTTGAGGCAGAAAGGGAAGCATGAGCTCAGAACTGGCACATCCTGGGTAGGGCACAAAAACTGTTCCATTTCTGGAACAGCAAGGGGGCAGAATTCAGGTCATGAGAGTGTTTGTATGCCCAGGCCTGAGTTATCACAGCAGGAGTAGGGTGAGTACATGTCTTATAAAGGGCAGGGTTTTTTGGATCTTTTGTAGAATACAAGAAAGAAGCAGAGAAAGTTGTCTTCATTGGTTGGACGTCATGAACCAAGACAGGAAACCAGGAAGAGTGGCATGATTTTACAAGGAGGATCATATATTATGTATTAGATGGACTGAGAGCTAGAGTTTTCCATTGACCCAGTTAGAGGTATTTAGCAGGTTGATCACCAGGGGAGACATTGAAACCAGGGGTATGAATTTGAGATAACTGCAGAGAATCAATCAAGAGGTTTGGATCAGATAGTCCAGAAAGAAATTCCAGAGAGAAGAAAAATGTGTTAGAAAGCTGAGGAAGACCTCTATTGATGTAGAACAATGCAAACCATCAGAGGACTTTGAGAGTTAGCAATCTGACATGCAGCCTGTGACCTGGAGAAGGTAACTTGGGTGTGGCTGTACATAAGTGAACAAATTTGTTTAAAACTGGCATCTTTAACTCTGGAAATATAGTAATTAATGTTCAATAACCTGTTTTGAAGCTTAAGCATCATGCTAGGTGAAATGAGCCACTCAAACATTCCCTTGACCTCAAGAAGACCCCACCATTCATTCATTCACTAAACACCAACACTCTGTCCTCATAATGCATGATTAGATAAACATGGGGACCATTATTCCTTGGCACTGAGGGAATACAAAGATGCGTATGACATAATGCTCCTTATTTAGGGGCTCATGGTGTTTTTGAGGGGAGTGTGCATTGAGGAGCGATCTACACACTGATAATGTAGGACACAATGTCCTTGTTATGACAGAGGAATACAGGTGTGCACATCCTGGGAGCACACAGACAAGGTTAATGAAGGACCCCTCCTGAAGAAGAGGTTACACAGGTGAAGAGTGGGGGGACTTTCTAGGTAGAGGAACCAACATTAGTGTAAAAGCTGAGAGAAGGAAGGAAAAGTAAGTGCAGATGGAAATTAGTGGTGGGAAGGAGACAGGGATGGGCAAATCTCTCCTCCCAGGTGGTCTCAATTTACTTAATTAGGAAACAGCTCCGTGAATGTTGGGAACTATCGCTGGGCAAGAGGAAAAGAGATGCTGATACAAAATCCCTAAGGATTCTCTGAAATGTGGATCAGAGCTCAGTGACCTGAGCTGGGCACCTTGAGTGTTTAGATAGATCAGCATTCTTGTTGCCAACTACGCTAGACACACCATGCGAACCAAAAGGAATTTGGAGAGTGGTGTGTGTGCATCACAGGTGGTACGCGTGGTCAGAATACCCTCCACGGTTGGGCAAGTAGAGAGAAGTGAATGTAAGGGTTCTGCGAACACTGTGGGAGGATAATAGGTGAAGAAAAGTGCTCATCAAGTCCTATGTCTTTTGTGAAGATGGAGAATTAAAGGAAGAGCAGATGACTGCAAGAGAGTCCACCAAGTCTATACTTGGCATTGAAGACTTTTTCTAGGTCCTGTAAAATTCCATTAACTACGGTTGCTGGAGAGTAATTTGATTTTCTTCCAGCTCATTACATGGTGCCCTTAAGGAGGTAACCCATAGAATGATGCTTTCCCCACAGACAGGATTCTGCACATTTTCCCCAGATTTATAGAGGCTGAAAAATAAATAATCTAAATAAACAATGTAAGGAATCTATGTTAAATTTTTGATGGTGAGTACTGGATATTTTTGGCTCCAACTTATTGAAACTTTCTAAGAAGTTTTGATTACTGATGTTTGTTTAGGAAGTAAAATCAGTGATACAATTTAATATAATTCTCCACCTTTTATTCATATGCCCCTTAGATATCAACTGTTCTAGAAATCCTTTGTGCAAGTGTATGTGAAGCCAAAAGTGAATTAGTAGAATCCAAGTTTAGGCCAAATAAATTTTTGTTTATTCTTTGCTAAACAGGCTAATCAGGGGTATGAACTATTATTTCCTAAATAACATCAACTTGTCAAATGCTAGACTTTAACATTTCAAATCCCATTTAAGAAATGTATACATGGATGCAACTCTGCTTTCCATGGTATATAATTATAAAGTTGTTCCTTCAATACATCAATGTTGTTAGGGTGCATATCTTGGGTGATTTGAATAGATTGATATCTAGTACACTATATGATTATAAAATCTAGTATCTAACTTTTCAAGTCTTAAGATGAGAATGACCATGAATATTAAATTTTTTAGAATGTACCAAAGTATTTCCAAGTTCAAGATTTATGGAAAACCCAGCCCAGAGAGATTCTAATTGGTTTGGTCTTAACAAAGAGAGATATCTTTTCTCAAGATAAAAGCTTCAAATGGCTGGTAAATCAAATTTGTAAGCCTTCCTGAACTTCTAAGAGTTCTTACAAATAAATATTTTAGTAAGCTAACCTTAAATGGATTAAAAACACATGGTCAAATTGTCCTTCAAACACACAGGACCTATTTTTTAAAGGAAAATATATTCAGCAAAATGCAGTTTAAATTTAACAGACCTATTTTAACACAAAGTATAGGATTTTGAAGAATTTAAACCATAACTCATTTCTCAGACTCAACACCCAAAGTTTTGGAAAATGAATCCATGAATTGATGATGACCAAAAGATGACATCAGACACCTTTCTGAAAGAACATGCCATAGAAACTCCTGTATAAATGGATATACACTGGGTGCTTGTACAAGGCATGTCTGTTACTCAAATTTCCCAGAGCAACTTTCAGAGGAGAAGAAATTAATGACAATTATTTTTCTCCCACATGTGTATTTTTTAAAATAATAATTTAATAGATAATGAATATATCACCATAAAAGGTGAAATAGTTTGTATAATTAATCTGTCTAGGATAATTACAAGTATTTATTGTTACACAAGTCATTGTATAAGGGATTATGAAATTATAAGTTTAAAAAAATAGCTTCTCCAGGAGTATCAAACAGAATGGTAGGGACATAGTCCTCAGGAAAAGACCGAAACTCAGTATCCAAAGAAAGTATTTTAGCTAATATGCATAAGGTCTTTCCCTTACCTTTGTCACTTGTCTCCTGCTTTCAGCTTTGTCGTCACCAATGTGTACACATCTGAAGCAACCTTTATCGACAGGTTAAACTCCTCACTATGACAGAGAGAAGACAGGAAAGGCCAGAATAGTTATGAATTTTTAATTAAATTACTGCAAAGCAAATTTCAATTATCACACTCAACTCTAATGATCACTTAGCATATTCAAGTTTTATTGGTTCACCCTACCTCTCTCAGAGTTCTTAATTCTAGTAATTTGACATAATGTGAAAGGTTTCATATGTCTTTATTAATGATATATTCTCAGTGATTTATTTTCTTCATAGACAAGACTACACTTAGTATATTAGCTCTGCTAGCAAATGTGTAATTTATGTGTAATTCCTTCTCTAGACGATCTGGAACCACCATCCCCATTCCACCAGACACAGAAAGGGACCCAAAGACCACCATACAGTTAGCCAGATTTCTTCTCAAAACAAGAAATAGGAGATAACTGTTGTTTCTGGTGTAACTGACCACCCCACATCTACGTGGAGTGAAATCAACAACAAAAAATCAGCACTCCAAATGCAGCCACTGGTTCCTTACTTGTGACACTGGAGAAGCTGTTAGCCCAAGTGAGAAGAGCAGGTGGCTGTTCACCCTCAACATTCATCTTTTAAATACCGTACATTTGGAGGATTTTTCTTAAGCTATTAATTTTTGTTAACAAAGTTCCACCTCTCTCCTCCCATACAGGTGTCCTATTCAGTGTTTTCTTATATCTACCTATGAGTGAGGATGTTTCTCCAAGCCGTGCAGATGGTAGTTACAGCTGTAGGTTGTGCAGTGAACAGGCTGATGGTGATGTGTCTGCTGTGTGTCTGGGACGTGTGCACATTCAGGAGAACGAGATTCACCAGGGACACCAGTGCCCTGTGTCCTCTGGCCCTGTGACTTCGTGTTGATGCATTGCATGTATATGGCCTGAACTTCTGGACACCAATTTATATTTTTGGAAATAGGTGACTTCTGCAAGCACATTTTTTTCTCCTAAAATAAGTAAGAAAGAGAAAAACAAATACCGTAAGCTAGCACGTATATATGGAATCTAAAAAATAAATGGTTCTGAAGAACTTAGGGGCAGAACAGGAATAAAAACACAGATGTAAAGAATGGATTTGGGGACACGGGGAGGGGGAAGGGTAAGCTGGGACAAAGTGAGAGAGTGGTATTGACATATATACACTACCAGATGTAAAAAGGATAGCTAGTGGGAAACAACTGCATAGCACAGGGATACCAGCTCAGTGCTTTGTGACCACCTAGAGGGGTGGGATTGGGAGGGTGAGAGAGGGATGCAAGAGGGAGGGGATATGGGAATATATGTATACGTATAGCTGATTCACTTTGTTATACAGTAGAAACTAACACACCATTGTAAAGCAATTATACTCCAATAAAGATGTTAAAGAAAAACAACTAAAAAAAAAAACTAAAACCTACATGAAGTTTGAATGTTTAACTACTATTCAGAAGTAATCTAATAAAATTTAAGAAATGGATTCAGCGCCCTTGGTGTTTAATCTGTATGATGGACGGCATCTATATTGCTAATTTAATCACTTTTTAAATCCAGAGGTTGGGAAACACGGCCTTAGATTCCAAGTTCTCCAACAGCAGAAAGGTATCCTATCCAAAATTATAATCCATAAACACCAAATAAAGGCTTGAAAACAGTAATGAATAACATGTTGATTGAAATAACTCAGTCCACTGAGTTACACCATTGAAAGGTCCACTATTACACCAATGAAAATTAAAAAGTAGAGTGGGAAGAAAGTAGGGTCAACAGGTGAAAGGGCCCTGGAGTTCTCATCTTATGTGTTATAGGAATAATAAAGGCTATTTTGTTCCTCATGTTGATAGGAAAAAAAATTAACTCATAGGCATCCTTTAGTTTAATAGTTAGGACTGTACCCTTGAAATCACTAGAGGTGAAAACAGCAAAGAAAATAACATCTAATAAAAATAAACCATAAGAGGATTTCCCTGGTGGTCCAGTGGTTAAGAATCTGCCTGCCAATGCAGGGGACTCCGGTTCGATCCCTGGTCCGGGAAGATTCCACATGCCACAGGGCAGCTAAGCCCATGAGCCACAACATCTGAGCCTGCATGCTGCAACTACTGAGGCCCACGCGCTTAAAGCCTGCACACCAAAACAAAGAACAGCCCCCATTCTCCGCAACTAGAGAAAAGCCTGCACGTGGCAACGAAGACCGAGCATGGCCAATAATAATAATAATAATAAAATTTAAAAAACATAAGTGAAGATAATAATTCAAATGATCTGTTTTGAAAACAAATACAAAATGATTAACCCTATTAAAAAATGAATTAAGCTCAACTAAAACCTGTTTACAAGAGACAACCCTAAAACTAAAGTATATAGAAGAATTAGAATTACTGTAAAAGAAAGACTTAAGGAATGTATTAGCAAACAGAGTAGCAATATCAATGCCAAAGTAGAATTCAAATTTTAGAAAGGTAAGCGGTACAAAGAGAATAATTTATATTGGTAAAATGTACATATAAAATGGTGACTAACTTCTCACCAAACTTTATAGGCAAATGATGTAAAAAATGCATGAATAAAAACAGTTTGAAATATAAGAAAACTACACTTTTATGTATCAATTCTTTTATCTTACAAGAAATAGATAATGTGAGGTAACATAGACACAGCTCTATATTATGGAAAGAATAGAGAAGTAATTAAATTAATTTATTTACTGAGGTGAAATTTGCATAGAGTAAATGAGGGGTTTGTATAATTAAACAGATTTTATAAATGCATGACACTGTTTGACCCACACCCTTGTCAAGATTTAGAACCTTTCCATGACCTTAGAAATTTCTCTCATGCCTGCCACACACTCCATAGGCAATCACTTTTCTGATTTCTGTCAACATGGATTTACTTTGTATGTTCTTAAACTTGATATGAATATAATCATACAGTATATTCTCTATTACATCTGCCGTCTTTCACTCAATGCAAAGTTTGTAAGGTCTATCCATATTGAAATATGTATTAGACGTTTATTCTTTTTATTACTCAGTACTATAAGTATTGCATAAATATAGCAAATCTGTTTATCCATTCTCCTCTTGATAGCTATTTGAGTTATTTCCAATATTTGATTATTACGTATAAAGCCAAAATAAACATTCTTGAGCAAGTTCTTTGGTGGATACACATTCTCATTTCTCTTGGGTAAATATATCGGGAGGAATTGCTGGATCAGAAAATAGCAGTAAGCTTAACTTTATTGGCAGTTGCCAAATATTATGCCGCAGTGCTTGAATATATACTAGATTTCCATTAGCAAAGTATGATGTTGGGCATGTTTTCATGGGCTTATTGGTCATTTAATCTATTTTCTTTGTTGGAATGTTCAAGTCATATGTCTATTTTTTATTGAGTCATTTGTTATTTTATAATTGGTTTATAAAACATCACTGTATAATATAGATATACATACTGTAAATATTTTGTCCTTTCTGTGACTGGACAGTTCATTCCCTCAAAAATATATTTTAATGGAAACAAGTTTTTAAATCTGGTGAAGTTCAACTTATCAATTTATTTTTCTTTTGTGGTTAGTTCCTTTGTTTTCTTTCTAAGAAATATCTGCCTACCCTAAGGTCATGAAAATATTATCCTATATTTTAACCTAAAAGCTTTATAGTTTTAGATTATGTTCAGGTATATGAGCCATGTCAAATTATTTTTTGTGTAAGCTATAAGATAGGGGACAGTGTTTTATTTTTAATGTTTATTTATCCAGTTCTTTTGTGTTTTCCACAGGAAAATTTATAGATTTAGATTATACATATGAGTCTATATTTTTTGGAAAGATTATGTGGATGTATTAGGTAAGAAGTGATGTCCAGTGTGTGTGTGTGTGTTTGTGTGTGTGTGTGTGTGTGTGTGTGTGAATAAAATACACAGTTTCTCCAGCATCGTTTGATGAAAAGATTCTTTCCTCATTGAAATGTCTTGGTGCATTTGACCATATGTGTGCATATTAATTTCTCTTATCTTTTCTGTTCCATTAACCTAAGCATCTATTCTTACACCAGTGAGACTTGATTGCAGTAGTTTATACTTAGTCATGAAATTAAATAGCCTAAGTCCTCCAATTATATTCTTCATGTTTAAAAACTTCTGGTTACTACTATTATTTTTTTAGAGGTTTTCTTTTTGTATATAAGACACATAAATCAATTAAATTTGAGGACACAGTACAAAAAAAAATTCAGTTAATTCATTTGACAATGCTGTTTACATTCATGATGTCATTTTTTGTTGTTGTTTTGTTTCCTAATAATAGTCGCTTGCATTTCCACATAAATTTTTGAAATCAATTAGTCAAATTTCCACAAAAGTCGGCTGAGATTTTCATTTCAAACTCATAGAAATAATTGGTTTGAAGGATTACTCACATCTTAAAAATATCAAGTTTTCTGATCCATGAAGATTGTATATCTCTCCATTTATTTAAATCTTCTTTATTTTCTCAGAACAATATTTTTAAATTTTCGGGGTACAGAACTTGTATACATTTTGCTAAATTTATGCTTAAGTGTTTCATATTTTGATACTACTGTAAATTGTATTGCTTTGTTCATTTCATTTCTTTTTTAAATTAAAGTACAGTTGATTTACAGTATTATATTTGTTTCAGGTGTACAACATAGTGATTCAATACATTATAGATTATACTTTTTTAAAGTTATTATAAAATATTGGCTACATTCTCTGTGCTGTACAATATATCCTTGTAGGTTATTTATTTTATATATAATAGTTTATTAATTTTATTTCTAAATGTTTACTGCTGGTACAAAAAGAAACAAGTAATTTTTGTATGTTGACCTTGTATTCTAAAGAGTACCCTAATTTATTCATTAGTTCAAGTAACATTTATGTACAGCCCTTAGGATTTTTATAATATTTATAATAATGTCTACAAATAGAGTTTTATTTTTTCTATTTAATCTACCTTAATAAACACCTTTCCAATTCCCTGTAAAAATATTAATAATAATATGTGTGTTATATCTTTCTTAAGTCGTTGAAAAACTTCTGAGAGCACCATTTGAATCTGGAATTTTATTGGGGTGATTTTTTGTTTGTTTATGTAGTGAATTTTATGTATATACATGGTTATTTATATTATTTCTTCTTGAATCATTTTAGGTAAATTATGTAGTGCAAGAAATGTCTCCATGTTTTCTAAGTTGTAAAATTCATTGTCACAAATTATTTATTATATTATCTTTTGAATGGTTGTAGGGTTTGTAGTGTATCTCTCCTTTCATTTATAATACTTTAATTCTTTATCTCTCTACATATGTCTCTACCTGTCTTGCTAAATGTTTATAATTTTAATGATAATTTCAAGAAACCAACTTTTGCCTTTGTCAATTATTTTTCTCTTTTTGTTGCCTATTTCAGTAATTTTTGTTCTTACATTTCTGATTTTCTTCTGTCTTCTTACTGTTTGACCTACTCATTCACTTTTTCAAAAATAAGCATAATAAACATTTTTACTTCTCTAACATAAACATTTTAACATATAGATTTCCCTCTAAACTGCTCAAGTTGAATCCCACAAATTTTGATATGTTGTATTTTCATTATCATTTATTTGAAATATTTCTTAATTTCTTCTGTGATTTCTTCTTTGTCTAATGTGTTAATGAGAATAATCTAGATATTTTATTGTCAATACTTTACATTATGACCAAATATATGGTTTATCGTGATGACATTCCATGTATATTTAAGAAGAATGTGTACTCTGCCTTTGTTGGATATAACATCCTAAATCTGTCACTCACATATACAGAGCTGATATTGTACCTATACATACTTAACTGATCGTTTCTCTAGAAATTCTGTGAAGTGCTGAGCCAAGGGTGTTAAATATCCTTCTGTGATTGTGAATTAACTATAGTCCCCATTAGTCCTGTTACTATTTGCTTCATGTACATGAAGTTTGCTATTATGCACATATACATTTACAATTGTTATGTCTATATGATAATTTGTTGACTTTATTATTGTGGAACGCCCCTCTTTACCTCTGGTCATAATTCTTGTCTTCAAGTCAAGTTATTCTGGTATTAAATATACCCACAGTGGCATTCTTATGCTCACAATTTAATTTTAATCTTAGCATTTTAAGGTATCTTAGCCATTGCATTTAAAGTGCATTCCTTTAGGAACTTCCCTAGCAGTCCAGTGGTTAAGACTCTGAGCTTCCCATGCAGGGGGCATGGGTTCAATCCCTCATCAGGGGACTAATCCCACATGCTGTGTGGCATGGCCAAAAACTGAAAAAAATAAAAAATAAATTAAAAAGTGCATTCTTTTAGACAGCAAACAAATGGGTTCTGATATTTTTTAGTTGTATTTGTCAATCTCTGCCTGTAGTTGTAATTATAATTACATACATATGTGTCTTTTTATACATAAAATGTCTTTTATAATTAATTTATTGATATGGTTTATTTTATTTTTAGTATCTTTCTATTGGCTTTCTAGTTGTCTCATCTGTTTTTTCCTCTCATTTCTGAATTCTTTTGGATTACTGTAATATTTGAAAGTGCTCTATTTTAATTCCTCTATTGGGTATGCAGCTATAGATATTCATATTTTCTGATTCTTTTGGAGTTACTATATACATTCTCAACTCACCACATCCTACATGGACGTCACATGTGCCAATTCAAGTGAAATATAAGAAAGTCTCAAATGTAAAATAACTTTTATTCTTGTCCTTTGTGTGAATGTTATTTATTTTATAAGTACATTCATAAAAAAATACAAAGTTTTTTTTTTTTTTGGTCTTACAATTTGTCTTCAAATTTCTTTTAAAAGATGATCTTTTATGTTCACCCACAAATGACCATTTATTGTGCTCTTTTCCATCTGTTTTCATTTTCCTTTAGCAGGAAGAATTTCCTTTAGCAATCTTTGTAGTGCAGATCTGCTGGCTACATAACCTCTCAGCTATTGCTCACACAAAAAACTTGTCTTTCACCTCTATTTATAAGTGAGGTTTTGACTGGGTATTTTTTCTTTTCCTTTCAGCACTTTAAAAATTTATTGTATAATTCTGATGTCAGTTGTTTTTGATGACAAGTCAGCCATCATTTGTTTTATTGCTCTCCTGCAGATAATGTGTATTTTCTTTTCTCTGCCTGCTTTTAAGCTCTTTGTTTTATCTTTGGTATACAGTAAGTGTGAATACTTTTTGCCAAGGTTCAGTTCCATTTGTATTTATTCTTCCTGGGATTCATGTTTTTCTTAGTTGTCTAGGTTGACATTTTCCACCAAATTTGGGAAATTTTTTGTCATTAATTTTTTACTTGTTTTTTGTTTTTGTTTTTTTCCAATTTCTGTCTTCTCTCCCTCTGGGTCTAAAATTAAACATATTATAGAAAAAATTATTTTCACAGGTCATTGAGGATGCATTTATTTCTTTTCAATATATATTCTCTCTGCTCTTCATATTTGAACATTTCTATTTGTCTATATTCAAATTAATGACCCTTTCTTATGTAGACTCCAATGTTCTATTTTTAAGTCCAATATTAAGCCCCTTCAAGTGAGTGATTTAAATAAACTTTTTATTTTATAATAGTTTTACTTTTACTGATAAACAAAAAGGATAATACAGAGACTTTCCACATAGCTCACACCCAGTTTCCCCTATTATTAACAACTTATATTAACTTATTACAATTGATGAATGAAGACTGATGTATTATTGTTAACTAAAGACCATACTTTATTCAGATTTCCTTAGAAAAAAAAAAGATTTTTTTTTTCCTGTTCCAGAATCCCATTCAGGACACCACAATACATTTAGTTGCTATGTCTCTTCTAGTTGTGATGATTTCTCAGACTGTCCTAGTTTTTGATGACCTTGAGAAAATTGAAAAACACTGGTCAGGTATGTTAGAATGTCACTAAATTGGTATTAGTCTTAACTGTTTTCTCATGATTAGATGGGGTGATGAGTTTGACAGAGGAGTGCAAGAGGTAAATTGACATTCTGCTCACATCATAGTAAGGGTAAATACTATCAACATGACTTAAAACTGTTAATCGTAAACTTGATCATCTGCTAAGGTAGTATTTCTCAGGTTTTTCAACTGTAAACTCAGTCTTTTTTTCCCTTTTCATATTGTGCTTTTTGGAATGATGTTACTATGTGTAGTTCCTACTTAATGTGTGGGAAGTTATGCTTCACCTCCTTCAGGGTAGAATGTCTACATAAATTATTTGGAATTCTTCTGCACAGGAGATGTCTCTACGATCTCACATTTATGTCCTGATCGGTTTGTTTGCTCATTTATTTTTTCATTAATTTATATCAGTTTGGACTCATGGATATTTATTTCATACTTTGATTATGATACAATACTACGATATATATTTTGTTGTTAAAATTGTCCCAGATTTGATTATTGGTGCTTGCAGTGGGCTCTGTGTCCCTTTGACATACCTCTGTGAACACATATTCTTTTCCTTTGAGCATTTCCTTATTTTTTGTGCTACAAGATATAAGATTAATGTAAGATAGTCTAGGCTCATCTTGTCTATTTCTTGCCCCAGTCCCAGAACCAGCTATTCTCCAAATATCCCTGATTCTTTTTATTAGAGAATGGTATGAGAAACCAAGATTTTAGTGTTAGCTGTTCTTGTTGCTGATGGGGTGTCATTGCTTCCCAGTCCTCTCAGCAAAGAAACATAGGAGTGTATACCAACTTATGTATATATACTTATCTGTATCTATATCTATATATATTTCTATATGTGACCTTATCTGTATCTATACTAAGTTCAGTATGGGTTCCTACTAATGTCTCCCAGTCTAATTCATTACATATGGATAACTTAGCCTTCTCACTTGCTTGTCTGTATCTTCCACTCCAAGAGTCAGAAAACTGGCTCCCACCATCGGCATCCATTTACATAATTGTTCAATACCGGTGGATGTGTATAGTTTTTCCAGAGTTGTTAACATACATCCTTGTGAAAAACAACTTTATCAACTAGAGTACAGTGCTTATGTGCAGTTCCTTTTTGCTTTTAGTCTTACAAATCCCATCCATTCCCAAAGATATATAGGTCACCACCTTCTCACTCCTCCCCCTTCAGTGACATGGCTTCATACATTTGTAATATAGTTAGAACATTACACTTTTAGGCAAGGTATTTCTCTACCTCTCAAATGAACTTTTAAATTTTGCATACATTAGTGTTTACTCTTTGTGATGTAGAGTTCTATAGATTTTGAAAACTGAAAAGTGTAATGTATCCACCCTATCAATTTCATACAGAATAGTTTCACTGTCCTAAAATACCTGCTATGTTTTACCTATTCAAGCCCTGGGATTCCTGACAACTACTGGTCTCTAGACCATCTCTACAGTAGTGCCTCTTCCGTAATGTTGTGTGAATATAATCAAATACTTTGTGACCTTTTCTGATTGGTATCTCTCACTTAACGATATGCATTTAAGACTTATCCATGTTTTCTGAGGTCTGTTCATTTCTTCTTATCACTGAATATTTCATTAAATGGATTTGCCACAAATGGTTGATCCATTCTATTGAAAGACAACTTAATTCCTGTCAGTTTTTGACAATTTATAAATATTTATATGCTGTTTTTTTGTGTGATATAGAATTTAAATTGAGAGACTCAAAGAAGAACACTAAGATTTATGTTGGAGAATCTTAGTGAATTATGAATTGGGAAAAACAGGTGAAAATATAAATGTCCAGTAGTAGAGATTAGCTAAAGAGAGTCCATTCAAATAGTAGAATAATATAAAATAGATAAATTTTAAATAAAATTATATTAAATAAGTAAATTATATTTAAAATAGTCAGCATCAAACATTAAGTTTAAAATGCAATGTATAAATCTGTTTACTATGATAAGAAATTTGGTAAATACTTAAAAACATACATTTATATGTTGTTTTACCAATATTACCTACTTCAGAGAATCATTGCATATGTTACAAGACAGAATGTGTGTGAATAATTTAATACACAAAATGCTCCAAGCATTCTTTAAATGTTAGCTCTTTTTATTATTAAAGAAAAAAATTGAAAATAAATACATTAAATATAAAATGAACAGTAAAATTAGTCATTGCCAAGATTTTTTGCAAAGTAATTTTATAATCTATTTAAAAATTAGTTTTAAGATAAAATTATAAACAAGATTATGCAGTACAGTGGAATATCATTAACATAAAAGCAACATAAAATATTCTTATTGTATTCATTAGCAAATGCATAGAGCTTCCAGCAAGTTTCATCCTTTAAAAAACTGTATTTTTACAAATATTTAGATATAAGGAAACAAAATTGTTCAAATGAGAAATATATTCCTCTGAATGTACAACATTGTGTGAAAGAACATATTTTTACCCAAAACATTTGCTTCTGTTTTTCCATTTTCTGAGATAATTGAGAAGTACAAACTTCTTCTTGAAGACTTTGTTACAAATTGAATTCACTGTTGATTTAAATATTCTGAATTGCAGTTTCCTCATTTTTTCTTTTACTGAACAAATCATACATAACAGGCTGACATTTTCATCTTTACTACAATCAGAGTTAAAATATTAGCATGACCATTATACTAGCTCATTAGAAAAAAAATGTTACAAATCAAGTTCAATAATGTTTTTCTTTGCCATTTAGCTTTTTTTTTTTAAGGGTATTTCAGTCTTAAATCAATTTATATTATTATTTACATTGTGCATACAATCTAATCTTTAAAAACGTTTTTAAATTGTATAAACCAGTTTAGGAAATGTCTTAACTATAAGATTCTAATTTTCTTAAGGGGCCACACAATTGGCTGCATAATGTACTAAAAATCTGAGCAGTGGAACAATATCCATGCAGGAGAATGCGAGGGTTTAAAGAGAGTTTACTTATAGAAGGTGCTATAATCTAAATTGCATTTAATCTTCAGAAGCATGTTTGGTCCTTAAGTATATGGACAACTCAGTGGTCCTGATTGATTTCCTTTAAGGCTTGAACTGTGTCTCTTCCAACATGGTGACTCCAGGGATCAGCAAACACTCACCTCACAAATGGATGAATGAGAGCCCTGCACCCCAACCAGGACCTGCCTCCTACTCCATTTGCCCCTGGAGATTCAGAAGCCCTCACATCGTATTTTCCTACACTTTATTTGGAGGGCACACCACATTCTCCTTTTAGAAACCCCCTATTTCACAGCCTTGGAGTTGTTTCAGAAGAAAAATGGTGGAAGCAGTAATTTGGGGACCTTAAAGATGGTCCAGTTATGATTTTGTTCCACCTCAAAACAGATGGTTGGCACCTGAAGAAAGCATGTCACTGTGCATGTCCTCATCTGACTGTGGTACATGAAGGCAGGTCCGGGTCAAAGTGTGCGTCATCCTGGGACTGCACCGGAGGCCCCTTCTTGTTGAGGATGCAAAGCTACATGACTTTCCTCTGAGGCAACCTTCCTGAATGCTTAGGTTTAAGTACTGGGCACTGAAGTATGGAGATGATTTGTCCCCAGTTTATCTTAGAGCCCACAACCAGTGGTTCTCAACTGGGGGCTATGAGCTGCACTGGAGACATTTGGCAATGTCTGGAGACATTTTTGATTGTCACAACTGGAGGGGAAAGTGTTACCGGCATCTGGAGGGTGGAGGCTGGTGATGCTGCTGAACATCTGACAATGTAGAGGAGAGCCCTCACAACAAAGAAGTATCTGGTCCAACATGTCGAGGGTGCAGAGGCTGAGAAACCGAGGTCTATACAGATGCCAACCTGCTAGGAGAACACTTTTTGTCTTGACAAACCAGTAAGCATACAAACATTTCCCCTCCAGTTCCAAGGAAATGCAGTTACAGAGAAAGAGTGATTATGCAACTATTTCTGTGTATGACATAAAGTTTCCTTTAACATGTCACACACACACACCTCCTCATTAGTGATGGTAGCCCATATCCATGGACACTTTTCTCTGCCCTGCAGGTTCCTCAAGGCAATTGTTTGCCAAACACTGCACCCCCTTCCACAGGTGATGACACAGCACCGGGAGGCTCAGGGGCTGCTCCCTCCAGGGGTCTCTGCTGGGCTCAGTTAGGACCCTTCAAAACCGCCTGGCTGCCTCCAGACATATGACAATGAAAATCTGCAGTCAGTGGGAATCAACTTATAAGAAAAGTTCAAACAATTGTACATTTTGTGTTTTATTATTGATCTAAAGTTTATTTTATGTTATTGTAGTTTATCATTTATAAAAGAACATGGCATGCTTTATACACTTTACAGACGTTGTCTATTTCAATACATGTGTGCTTTCCTTCCCCTAGCTCTAATGGCTGTTCCCTCAGTTTGCAAATCTGCTAAGTTTTTTGTTGTTCTACCTCAAGATAATATTTATACTTCAATAAAAAAATAAACAAACAAAAGATAATATTTTTTTAAAGTTTTGAGAAGATGGCTTTTTCCAAAGTTTCTCTAGGTCTGTTTTGCAAATACCAAATACACTGTATATGATATTTTACAAAGAACTAGTGATTTATACTTGAACTTGTAAACAATTCTTCACACGGGGCTAATCTGTATATTAGCTCAAGGAGAGTGCGATTAATGGGGTAAAGGAGAATCAGTACCTCAAAATTGAATGTAATGTTTAATACATATTATATTGGATCATAACAATATTAAAGCAATCATTATAATTTCGCCTATGAGTAACATCTTCCTGAGAGGAAAATCACTTTTCTTTAAAGTAGGTTCGAATTCTTTTAAGAAAACTAAAGTGTTTCTAGATAAATTATCAAAATATATCAGATCTGGTCCCTAAAGTTTCAAATATATATACTTTTGTTAACTTTTGCTGTCTTTCATCTCCACTTGTCAACACTCACCCCATCATTTCTCTCTTGCCACTTTTCCTATGGATTTTAAAAAGTTGTTTATTCCTCAGTGGTTTTCTCCTTTCACCTGGAAAAACACGACGGGGTCAAACTGATTCTCAAGAAGCAATAGTGGCCCCAACTCAAATCTACCCTCCTCACCTGCACAGTTCTGTCCTTGTCACGCGCTTTCCACAGCCAGTGTTCCTGAAGCTTCCTACCCATGTCCCTTGTCTTCATCCTTCTCAGAAGCAGAGTCTTCTCTTGGCTTCCCGGTGGAGCTCCTTTTCATACCAACACTGCCTTCGAGATCTGCGCCCTGGCATCACCTCACTTCCATCCATCTTCTTCTTATACAGGCTCCCGGGGTAACCATTTTTGAGGTGAATTTCAGCAGGCAATCTCCTTCTCCAGGTTCTTTGTCAGGACGTTCCAACTCTTCTTTCTTTCAGGGGGCTTGTGTGTTCAGTACAAAATTTCTTTCTCAGAGCCCTGTTTCCCAAGCCCTTGTGCATGCTTACCTTTGCCCAAAGGTTTTTAAAAGTAACCTCTTGCAGTTGCATCTATCTTAATAGCCAGGGGACCAGAGAACAAGCGTTCCCCACCTTGACACATCTACACCCTCCCCAAGCTTATGAAAGATTGGCTTAAAGTCCCACAACCTGTGCGGAACATGGCAGGTAGGTGGTGTGTTATCTTGGTTCTCCATTACACTGACTGTGGGTCTCTGTGACACTTCAAGTAGATATTGTGCCCCTATCCTCTGCTTAACACTGCCCTAGATCATAAAAGGTAATGCAGGTGTATTTATTTTACTGACCATGAATGCCACCATTGTTGGACTAAACACAGTGAGAATCAGGCATCAGGCAATTTTTACCACCTCAACAAGCAAAATAAATTCCCCTTCCAAATGCAAAACCGGCAAACCCTCTGAGAAGCAGAGAGATGCTGTGCACACAGCTGGGTATTATGTCTGTGGAGGGTGATGGTTCAGACTCTTAGGAACAATGAGGATTCTCTGTGCCTCGAAGAACCCCACCTTTGTCTGCCCCAGAAAACCTGGGTGAGACACACACTTCCTGAAGGGGCAAAGAGCTTTGGTTCCCACATCACAACCTCTTTTGATATTCAATCTTCTAAGGAGGATCTCTAACGTGAAATCCATCTGATTTCCCCACCCCTGAAGTTCCAGAAGGGTTGCTCTCTTTCACTAGAAGATTTATAATGGGTAGACAAGAGCAAAAAGAGAAAACCACACCATCGTGGTTGGAAAGATGTCTGGGGTTCTTTAAAAATAATGGTGTGCTGGGATGAAGGGGGCGAGGTTGGTGTTCAAGTCCCCCGTGGGTCTGAAATCAAGCTTGCTCTGGTCAGATTGGGACCAGCTCCAGGGGCTGGTAATCTGATCGTTTTTCTCGTTTTCATGCTGTGTTTTCTTCAGAGCCCTTTCTCCTGGTTCCAGCCTGCGACTGTGTGATAAGACACAAGAAATTTAGTCATCATGGCTGCACTAAAGGAGCTCAGGGGAGGGATTATGACATCCTATAACCCTTACATTAGCCACGGAGAGGGGTGGCTCTGCTGTGATTACAGGATACTACACCACAATGGTTTTCTCCTCCTTTGCCTGCTTATGGATATATATATATATAGCCTGTTTTATTTATATATTCACTTCCTAAAAAGAAAGCTTTGAAAGCTTAACCCAGAAATAGTCATCATCACAATCAGGGCCCTCCATCTCGGCATGAGGCTCTCCAAACTTGTACACCCAGATGAGGCTCCACTCCTCCCCAACATGGGCTAGATCACTGTCAAGGACATTATCGGGAGCGCTCATCTGTGTTCTGTCTTTATTAGGAAATGCACACTGTGGAAGCTGAGCAAATCAACATGGAATACAGAGAGGGTAACAAGGGGAGCAGCATTTAGGGAAAATAGAATGAATTGCAGAGGCGAAGCAGACAGTGTTCTTTCCTGTCACTTGGGGATGTGCAAGGTTTTTTGCAAAGAGCCCACTTCTAACAATGGTTGATGCCTCCTCTCAAGTCTGCTGGACAAAATATGGACATGCCTCCAACAAGACCTCTGTTTAGGAAGTCTTCACGTTGTAGATCTTTCCATTGAAACATTTCATTCCCCTTTTTAATTCTAGCAGTTAAAAGCAAATAGAACAAAAAAGAAATAGTACTAATTAACATTTAAAAAAATATATTCAATTTTATTTTGGGGAGACAATTTAAAAATAGCTGGAAAAGACTACAATTTTTCTCTATAAGGAGGAAAGTACGAGGTAGTGTAAGTAGGACACACAGAGAGAAGAGAAGACAAAATGTACATGCCATTGTGTATCGCCAGAGGGTTGCTGTAATTTTCAAGTAGTTGCAAATCATAGTCTGAAAATTTAATTGTAAACAAATGGAAATCAACATTGACTGCAAATCTCAGTTCAGAGCCATGTACCAGAAGAGCCTAGATGCCAGTCTGCCATTGAAGAGTGTCTGACCTTGGGCGCAATGTCTCACCTGTAAACAGGTATAATTATGTCTTCCTCAGAATGTTTTGGTGAGGGTTTAATTAAGTGCCATAATAAAAGTTAAGCACTGGTAACGTAGTAGGAGCTCACCAATGCCATGGTTACCAAAATGCCAACGTGGTTGCCCAGGATCCAGGAGAAAAATGGAGTGCTAGCTCAAGTCGATTGGGAACCAGGGGAAAAAAAAAAAAAAAAAAAAAAACACAGGGTGAATCCCTGGATCTATTGGACCAACTCTGAAATGGGTTTGATGCAGGACTGATTTGACATCTGCTCCAAGCTTGCTCGCTTTCTCTCTCTCCCTCTCTTTCTCTCTTTTTGTCGTATAAATCAGACCATACCCTAGTTGGTGGTCCCCATTTCTCAGCCCTAGGAACACTAATATCTATTAGCATCTTCCCTGACTCTTCCAGGTTAAAGCACCCTGCTGGCCACCATGCTTTGCCGTCTGCTGCAGAATTATGTTTTCCTTGTTGTCAATGCCTAAGCTCTGCTGTTGGGGAATTCTAGCCTTCCCACTGGTACCTGGAATTCCCATTTCATGTCAGCATCTCTTATGGGCAACCCAGACCTATGGCTGAGAGCCACCACTGAGCTTCTCAAAGACACTAATCTAAGTAAAGAGCCCACTCTGAGGCCTTGTAGGGATCTGACTAAGGGCCCTTGTTTGCTCTCATATAATAAGCTCCTCTCCCAGTGCCACCTCCCTGAGCCTCTGTCCTTCACCTCAACACCCTGGCAGGGAGGTTCCAGCTTCTCTACTCCATTCATTCCAGCTCATCTATTGGTCTGCGCTTTAAGAAGCCACATGGCAAGTATATTAAGATTCTTCTTGGTGTCCTAGTCCAGATGTTAAGCCCCAAGTAACAAGGACTGCTCCTGTGTCAGTAAACTCTCTCCTGCACAGATTTACATTCTGCCCTTCCTAGTCTAATGCCTTCAAGGTCATTCCTGCGTGTTCTCCATGTGCTGGAAGAAATCTGCAATTCTTTCGGTTAGTAACCTCTCTCTTCCAGAGCAGGAAACATAATTCCCTGCTCACCTGTGCTGTGACATGAATGTGGTTATTGGTCTGGAAGACATGAGAGGAAGTGTCAAAGGTCAGGCTCCTAGGGAAACAATTTCTGAGACTGAGATGGGAAATCAGTTTCCTGGGGAGCGCTCTCGGAAACAAAGTGTGTGCAGGGGAGGGGAGCAGCCTTAGGCAGAGAGAGGAGATCCAGCCTCTAATCCAGCAGAGGCTTCGATTGGTCCTGGGGAGCGCGGATGCTGGGATGATTCTTCAAAGTTGTGCCAGTTGGGGCAGAGGGGCTTTTGGACTCTCTCACGGACATGGCATTGTATTTACACTGTCTCGGGAAGGGGCCAGGACTTTGTGCTGGACACCATCTCGGCTGAGCACAATTCCTGCAGAGGAATCAGCTGAGTCCTCAGCAAGAAGCAGCACTGACCCAGGCCAAGGGAATGGAGGGATTGGCCCTGTTGAGGATTTTGGGTGGTGTGTCCAAATCCACCACGTGACATCCACTGCAGTCCACACCTTGTACCCCTTGAGTCCATTTGTTTGTTTTTATAGTGAGTTCATCCCATTGAAAACAGTGGCTCTAAGATTCTAGCTGGCTGTACCTCCTGGGAAAACTTACAAGAGGAAGGTCAGCCTCTGCCACTGCAGGTGGGCCTCCTCACTGCCCCCTGCACTGGCCATCCTAGGGTCCCCTCCCCTTGTCTGTACTGCTGCTGGCCACACGTCCTTCTGAGGCTGTGGTGTGCCTCAAAGACAAGAGTGGGCAGGGGAGCTGCAGCAGATGAGCCAAACCTGTTTCCCAGCATCTGGGATGTAAGAGCGGCTCTTCTCTTGCCAGGAGGGTGAACTTCCCCTTGCCTGCTGGTCCAGCACCACCAGGACTCTGAGTGATGGAAGATGTAGCCGTGGCATAGGGTTGAATGAATGGTCTCTGGGTACCCTAGTAAGCAGTGTTCACCTTTGGGAACCATGACCTCATGACCCACAGAACCTGAAGGTGCGGAGGATGGAGGAGGAGCAGAGACTCCCCCAAGTCCTGAGAGCAACGGTGAGTGGGGCACTTCTGACTTCCAGCCTTTGATCCCATGTTCCCAAACTTTCCCTTCTTCACAGGGACCTGGCCTTTGCTCCTGTCAGTTGATTAGGGCTGTGAAGCTGGCTCAGCCTGAAAACTAGATCATGTTGACTTTTGCTGGTGTAGACCAGCTCCCCGATCCCCCAGTTTTCATTTCTTTTGGTTGGACAGTTGGACACAGTTCTTGTTGACCACCATCTTGGCTCCGGGGTCCACCCGGTTCTACTAACCATCCCCATCACTCCCTCTGGGTCAAGCTCCCCTGATTCAGAGACTGACACCCACTACAAATCAGCAGCTCCTCCCAGCACAGAGGCCGGGAACCACATCCAACCCATGCACTGTCCCATGACCCGTGTTTGGGTTTGCTCCACTGTTGCCACCTTGAAATTCTTAACAGATTTAATGGAGGCCATGCATTCTCATGTTGGGCTCTTCAAGTTATAATTGTTCCCGAGAACACAAATAGGGGCAAAATGTACCTGCTGGAGGATCATGAGCCTTTGTGTGATGGGAGAAACCATGGCCACGGATTGGGATCCCAGGGAGAATGTGAGAAGGGAGGGCAGAGGCCTGAGGGGAGCCTGCAAGGACCAGAGGCAGGGCAGGCAGAGTCTGCGGAGAACTCTGAAGGGAGGATGTCCACACGGAGCCCCGCGGGGTAAGCATGTCACAGAGGAGACTGTGACAGAAGGCATGAAGTGGGGGCAGGTGACATTTAGTAAGAAAGGACTAAAATGTGACCTTTCCATTTGAGAAGGAAAAATCCCTACCTTCAGCAGGAGCCATTCCAGCTGGGTAGGGGGCTTGGGGCATTGGGGAATGGGAAGGGAGACTTGACAAGGAAGAGAGGACCAGGGAGCACTTGGTCAGGGCCAAGTTTTTGATTGGAGGACATTTAGTGTTCTCTGAGGACAGGAGAGTCTGGATGTGTGTGTGTGTGTGTGTGTGTGTGTGTGTAAAATCCAGTTTTACAGGTAGTTAATATATTTTTTTTACAATTGTATGTTCCCTAAATTGACCACCTTTTCCTGCCCAGAACATTTTATTTTATTTTAACTTTTTATTTTACATTGGAGTATAGTTGTATAACAGAACATTTCAAATTTAACAAAACTTCTGACGTATCTAAGCCCTCATCCTCTGCAGACTCCTCCCGTTCATAAACACTGGCAGCATTTTTTTTTTCTTCCTTAAGGCAAAAACTCAAATGACAAAGCAAAACATAAGCCTTCCAAGCTCAGCGAACGGCTAAATTTATCAATGTTCTCTCAGTTTATGTGAAGTAGGAAGCTGAACCTTAATTGGTGTGTTTTGTTTATTTTTCTTGGTTTATTTGCCTCCATCCAAGGGAAATTTATCACAGTACAAAGAATTATATCTCCAAAGCTTTGTGCAGTTAACTATATTTCTTGGTGAAAAGCCCAGGTTTGATAATCCACTCTTTTTATGGTCTAATTTAAAGGTCACTTCTTGTTTATCGTTTTGTTTCGTTTTTGAGGCTGTCACGGTGGAGATGTTAAGAAAAACTTAGAAGCAGGCCATAAAGGAACACTCTTTCTCTTTCTGGCATCAGAAAGGTTGGGAAAGGTTGTATGACACTGTTGGTGGGTTCTAGGTCATGGCCACCCTAGTAAGAAAAAATCGAAATGGATTCCAGCAGGTTCAGACACAACTCTGCTCGTATATTGTAGGCAGTGCATAGGCTAAATGTTTTACCATAAAAATAGTTCCATTATCCAGAGACACTGTCAGCATGCACATTTTCATTTCATGTGATGCAGATATACACAAACAACGGATTCTGAGGTCTACATTAAACTCTTGGCATTGAACTGTATTGTGATGAACTTTTTTTTTTAATCCCAGAGTTACGGTTTCAGGAAAACAGCTTTCTGTTTCTGGAGGAATAAGATGTCTAGTCTTAGCCTAGTGAAATATTGATAAGGTTCTGATTTGCAATGATTTTCTGTCTTCGCTGATTTTCGCAGTCTGTAGTCAGTTCACATTTCCCTGTGATTTGCACACATCCAAAGTCAGGGGAAATTAGGCCAGAGCTATTTCACGGGTGCCCACAGTGACAGCGATGTCCCCAGATATAGGAATTTGCCATTACATTGCTGTTTTATTTGGTCCACCATAAATATTTCATTCAGCCCTAAACGAGGCAGCTGCTCAATTCACAGTGATGATGTATATATGGTAGGATTGTCTGCAGTTCATTCAAAACATACTAACTTTGAAACTGTCTTGTTTAAAATGTTTTAGTTATTTTAGATGATCAAATTTTTTTAGGAAGATGTACCTTTGCTGCATTTCACAAATTAAATATTCATTGAAACCATATGAAATTGCCAATATTTGACCATTTTGACACACAAAAAAGGCAATTTCTTGTAGTTCCACCTAAATTATATTTCCTGTTATGCATGTGAGAATGAATGTGATCATGAAGAATTTATAATAGATCTTATAGTTTTAATGGAGCAAATAGTAACTTATTGGAAGCTTTAATTAGGATATTTTGTTTTAGTGAAATTTTATGCACTTGATGTTGAAACTGTAATTTTTAATAGAAAAAGACTACAGGAGATAGTGAACCAGAGGAAAGACTCTTCCACTCTTTTTTTTTTTTAATTTTTATTTTATATTGGAGTATAGTTGAATAACAATGTTGTGTTAGTTCAGGTGTACAGCAAAGTGATTCAGTTATATATATATATATATATATATATATATATATATATATACATATACACATGTATCTATTCTCTTTCAAATTCTTTTCCTATTTAGGTTATTACAGAGTTTTGAGCAGAGTTCCCTATGCTATACAGTAGATCCTTGTTGGTTATCTGTTTTAAATATAGCAGTGTGTACATGTCAATGCCAAACTCCCAATCTATCCCTCTCCCCACCCTTCACCCCGGTAACCATAAGTTCATTCTCTAAGTCTGTGAGTCTGTTCTGTTTCATAAATAAGTTCATTTCCACTCTTAAAGACTGCAGAATTATATGATTGAAAGACCCAACAATTACATGGTTTCCAATTTCAAAATAAGCCAAAATTCTGACTGAAATAAGTTTCTTGCATTAAATCAAATGTGTTAATCTGTATGAAGTTTTTGGTTGTTTAGTGACTTGTTTTGGAAACTTCACAAAAATAGTAATTCAAATATTTATACTTTTAACAATTGCAGCCAACATCTTTTAAGCACAGAATCGGACGCATGCCAATGTCATAAGTATTCACTTATTATGCAGACCAGCACAGTCCATGCAACAAATAATATTATCATCACCATTTTACAGCTGGAAAAAATGTGACATGATTTCAAGTTTCAAGTTATGAAACTTGTCGAAATCACACAGCTGTTTATCACGGTAAACTTTGGGATTAAACTCTGTGCGTGTGTGTGTATTGAACTCTAGGTATTTCAAAATAGTGTTTATTTTGCTGTAATATGTGGAGAAGGTTCTAACTTGCATCACATTTGTAAATTCCCAAGGTTATTGTAACACAGAGAAACATCAAATAGCCTAAAGAAAAATACTGTAGGATGGAGGAAAAGAAAGGGGGGCCTTGAGAAAAATATTCCTGCCTCTAACCCTACAAGTAAAGAAGACAGGAGGAAACAGATTCCAGTGCGTTGGTGAGTTCAGGCCATGCCCTCCCATCGAGGAATGGGGTCAGGCCATCAGCCCAGATCTCAGAGTGAAGGGTGTCCCTGGTCCCTGCTTAAACCCCAGTGCTGATGCTCGCTGGCTGGGAGACTGAGTGAATCGTGAGACCTTCACACAAGTGTAATGATGTTTTGAGATGATCACACTCGATTTCATTACAAGACGATTGGGTGCTGGTTCAGCAGAGAAGAGGAAAGAACATGAATGAGTGTGAGAAGAAAGAGCCCAGTGGGGCGAGGGACGGACTTGGCCTCTTGGTTCCCCAAGAAGGAGCCGTGAATGGAGACTTAGTCCAGCTGGCCAGCACAGCCCTACGGCCTTGTGGCAGTTCCCCACCAGGAGAGACTCACATCAGTAGTTTTTAATAAGCACGTGTCAGTTATCTTCTGTCTTTTTGAGGATGTGGCCATAGTCTTAAGCAAAGGCCATTAATCACTGCATTTCCATGTTGCTGTGACGCTGGCCTCATATTGCAGAGACCACTGGGCTCTCCTGATATGTCAGGTGCACACTTGGGCCCAGCATGACAGGCAGGATGATAATCATCATCATCTATTTACACTGCCCACTGCCATCGTTTGACTTCGTCCTTCCAGAGTGAGTTCTCTCAAGAGGGATTAGGGCAGCTACCCCGTGTCGGCATTGGGCCGGGGAAACAGCTGTGCTGCAGTGGCCAACATCAGGCCCCCCTGGAGGCTGACAGGCTGTGTCTTTGACCAGTACAAGGAACTTGAGTTTGGGGTTTGTTCGTTTCCTTCTGACTCTGACGTTCTTGTTGTTGTCACTTGGATGTATGTGTATATTTCACAAAGGGGAACCCATTCTCGGAGGCGCATAGCCCTCAGCTTCTCTCCTCTCCTCTCTCCGGTTTCGCATTTCGTCCTGCAGTGCCCTTCACTGCAGGATCCACACTGCAGCCACACAGCCACTCCCATGAAGAGGGAGGGAGGGAGGCCACTGATCGCAAAGTGAGGTGGGAACCGCTTGAGTCTAGCACCCCTAGGACAGCAGCCTCAGCCAGGGCCACGCGCGGGCTAGGATGCAAGTCCCTCATCGAAGCACACAGAACCATATAGAGGAGAAAACGGGCCGTCCCTTCCAGATCAGTCTCAGAAGCCAAATAGGGACCACAAATGGTATCATTCAAGCACCGACATCAGAGGATTGTTCACCGTGGGGGTCGGGTTCTTCTCTAGAGATTAGGACTTAGGATTTTTTAAATACTCAGGAATTCCTAAATTATTACTCTACCAAGTTTAAGTTAATTATCCTTTTTATTTTTTCCTGTTTTTCAGAGTCCAATCATGATATAGTTTTATTTCATTTTATTTATTTTGCTTTTTAATTTCTTTTATTTCTCTATTTTTCATTTATTATGCATTTTGTGTTTACTGTTTTATGTATTTATTGTATTATTTTATTTTATTTATATTGTCTTGTTTTAAAAATTGTCACATGTTACACTGTGACACCTTAAAGTGTACAGAAAGCCACATCCCTGCCTGGATCACAGACCCCTTGAAGACGTGTTACTCTGCTTGATTTGAATCTCTGACCCTTAATGTTTTGTAGGTAAATTGGCTTGAACTTCAACTGCAGTAAAGTCTAATATTATAACAATTTTGCCAAAGTGACAGACCAAGCTATCAATCCCATGATGATCTAAGAGAGGGGCGATTGGTTTTCAAAGATGACACTTCTGGTTCTCGGGATCTGTTTAACAGCCTGGAAGATATAAAGGACAGCGACCTTGTTTTGTTTGTTGGCATTTAAATCACATTGTGTAAAAGCAGGTACAATACTAACTGCACAGCACCCGCACAAAATCTGCTCTAAGTTTGTAGCCATCGGTACAGGGAGCAGGATCCTATATTTCATAGGACGTCCAAGCATTTCCATCATCGCTGCTCGCTGCTGGCTGCTTATCTGCTTTGTTTCCACAGCCACTTTATAATAGCACACCCGAGCCCCATCACTATCCAGGTTCACACTCTAAAGTGAAACTATAAATTTCAATTTGGAGAAAATAAGCCCTCATTTGGGTTCATATGTTTTAAATAACACATTATCACTGGCCACCTCAAGTCTGCATTTCTAATGTTATTTTATGCATTTGACAATAGATGTTCCACTCGGCTTGGGGAGGTGGGGTGGGTGCGTGAGGGATGGAGTCTGCTTAAAATGTAAGAATGTATTAGAGCTGTCAGTCAGCGCTGACAAGAGACAAATGATTTCTGAAGATATTTAAGATATCTGTGTATGCTCCATTGTCTTCAAGTTCTGAAGTTTCAGAATCCCATCTTCAAAACCTCTTCAAAATATTGTCTCCACATTTTAAGGGCCTGAGAAACAAAGCAGAGTGCCAGCTCTAGAATATGTCATGAAGATATTTCGGTGCAAAGCTCGAAGGGTAGGGAAAGCTATGGAGAGGGATGCTAGATGCCCAGAGGGTAGCACAGGCTGGGATGGCCACTGTGGTTCCAGTAGCATCCATGCCATCTGCCCTGTTCCTTTCTACAAACTAATTAAGTTACACCTATGCTACTGCAAAGGCAGGAAAAGTTATCCTGTGGATTTGTCTTTTGCCTTCTTTCCAGGTTTGATTGTGGATTTGTTTCCAATAATGTTTCGATCCTTTACTATCCTGTAAAATGGAGAAAATTTGATTAAAAAGGATCATATATAAGAAGCTACCATTCAGACCTAAATCATGGTAAATACGCTCATGTAATGTTTCTCTTCCTCTCAAAATAGCCACCCTAAATAGCAGAGGGGTGAAATATATTTTAAAAGCAAAATCAGTAGATTTGTATGTGTGTATCATGTACGGTTTATGATAGAGCGATTTGGGTGGAAGATCTCTGTGTTTTATCTGACGCATTTTTCAATATCATGAACATTTGCATTGAAATCATCATTGTAAAATATAGGTTGATAGGTTAAAAATGCTGTTGTTTTATAGTTACATCCTTGTCATATTCGGAAGTGAGAGACAGGCATGATTTTGAGGCAGAGAATAAGCTGCACCTCGGAAATTCGAGAACCACTGTTTTCATAAGCACCAGCCAGAGACGTTTACTTGATTCATCAGCAAGTGAAATTTCAGCCAAGTGGAGCACTGTCATCAGATCAGTGACTGGGTGTGCTGACTTTAAAGGGCTCCATCTCACCTCTTCTGTGCATTGCCTTTGCCATGTCACTTGGCTGCTCTCTCCCTAAATGGGGGCCTCTATTTCCCCTCCCTTTGAATCAGGGTGACCTCACGACCCATTGTAGCCAATAGAAAGTGGGAGAAGTGATGTCCTGGTAGTTCTGAGCCTCAAATAGCTGTGCGCAGTCTCTATCTTTCCTGGTGCCTGACAGCATTGACGTAAGAGGGAAACCAGACTAACCTCTAGAGAGAAACTCATCATCCCAGCCCGAGGAGTCAAGACCAGCCTGCAACGGCCACCAGCACCAAACCCTGTTTGATCATAGAGGCAGGAGTCTGCCCCACTGGCCTATAGGTGTCTGAGTAATGATAGATGTTTATTGTTTGATGTCCTTGAGTCTGGGGATGTTTGTTATACCATAACTAACTTATACATTGTCACCAGTGTTATGATAACTATCACTTACTAAAATCACATAAGGTACTGAATGTTTTTTATACAGTCATTGTTTTAATTAATTTTTTTGAAAATCCCTTAAGGAAGATAATACCATCCCCATTTTAGAAATGAAGAGACTGAGGTTAAAAATTTTGTCAGTATAATTGAAACTATGTCTGTGTTATTACTAAGTTTTAGGGGTCCAGCTTCCTCTTTCTACCACGTAATGCTGCCCCACTAAAGATTGGGATTCATCTCATGACTTTACCCAAAAGGTCTTATGGTAACACTTCCTCCCTGTGTGAACATCAGGCCCTGCTCTGCATCTTGCCCTGTGAACAGCTGGCTCCAGGAATGGTAGCTCCTCCCCCTCAGCTCCCTGCTGGCTCTCCTCTTCCTTCTGCTCCTAGTTGGAGTGGGGAGATCCAGACATCAAGCTAGCAGTTGGGACGTGTACCTGTATCATCTCCCACCCCTTCAGAGAGTGATTTGATTAGTCGTGATGAGCCCTGGACTTCTGGCCTAGCACGGAATCATCCACCTTCCTGTGTCCTCTGTCAGCGGCCACACAGTACAACACATTGTTTAGTGTGTGAGGACAGTGGGTGTGGGAGAAGTGACATCATTCATGATTTCCTGTAGTTAATAAGTCACTGCCCTGGGACAAGAACCCACTGCTATAAGGTTCAGCCACACTGTTCTCCATCACATCCAGGACTTTCTTGAAGGAAAATATAGAGTAGGTGTCTCTTGGTACATTTTTCATAGAGCACCTGGTTGGTCTCTGTCTTTGACATCAGGACAGGGTTAGATGTAACTGTTACTAAATACATACACATGCACTCACACACAGACATACACCCACAGAACTTAGCAAGACTGGACAAGATTGTCTCCTGCTTAATTCTTAGGTAAAATTGTCTGTTTAGATCTGTATGCATCCCTGTGCCTATACTGTCCTTGGAAATTCCAAGGTAAAACTTGTTTAAGAAAAAAAATAATAAGTTTTCATAAAACACAAATGTGCCTTGAAAAAGAAAAGTAATTCCCCTTCTCGGAAAGCTCTGCAGAGGAAGAGAGTAGTTTCATCTTTAAAAATCTGTAAATTGGAATAATCATGTGATCCTTTTGCTCTCAGTTTGCACTGCATATGGTCCAGCTAGTGGACCAAGAACAGAAAAGTGAATACTGATGTCCTCGTTTTATCATTTTTTAAAATAAAAAAGGCTTGCACAGAAAAACATTAATAAGAATCACAAGGCACCCTGTCTGAAAATAAAGGCATGTTCTCCAAGATTCACATGTCGATATTATAGTTAGAGAGAATGTTTTCCACCAGCAGAAACCTCTGTTACACACCCTCCCAAGAGTAGCTCAAATGGTCTGAATCCAGACTTTCTTTTGAAGTGAGAGGAACAAATTGACTTAATAGGCAGCCATTTGTGGCCAGATGAATTGACACAATATTTAGGCATGCAAGTATCACACGTTAGTTGAGGAAAAGAATCATTTATTTTTAAACTACTGTGAGACTAGAGAGAAGAGAAGATGGAGTGGTGGGTGGGGTGCTCTCCATGTAAAATATTGCAGTGGGTGGAGGAGGGACACTTGTTCCTCCATGCCCCCCCTACTCCTGTTGCCTCACCCTCCTCCACCAGCAGACAGGGCCCTTGTGCCCACATCCCACCTCCATCCTCACCTCCAAGCTGGTCTTTATTAAACTGAACAGATTGTTCATTTTTGCTAAGGAGCCATGGTCTTACCCCAGGGGTATTTGCATTTTAAGAGCTGTCAGAATTTTAAGCAAAGATGTGATATTCAGATGACAGTAGTGGAGGAAGGATGCTCTGCTCCCTGGGAAACCTGGTGATTGCAGGCACTGGGCTTCCTCCACCAGCCCCGAGATGGGTGCCCCTGCCAAAACCGATGCTCGCCTTTGTTTTATAGCTTTTGCCACCAAGGTTGAGTGGCAATCTCAAATCAGGATCTCTACAGAAATTCTTTTTGCCACGAAATTTCCTGATTTTCAGTTTCTCTCTTCTTCTTTGTTCACATGTCACTGAATTCTAAAGTATGCTAAAGGTGGAAAGAGCACATCAGGAGGATGGACTGCAAACCCTTCACTTTACAGATGAGGACACAAAGAGGCTGCAAAGCCAGGGGACTTGTCCAGGCTCCCTGGGGGGCTGGTTCCTGCAGAGCAGCATGTGGACCAGACCTCTGAGTGCAATGCAGTCTGTCCTCCTTGGCATTGGCTCCAATGGCCTCCAGCAGGCCAGAATTCCAGGCACAATGTTGAGAATGATCTAAACTCTGCAGACCTTACCAGTGCCTTTGTTCTGCAAAAAAAAAAAAAAAACCAAAAAAAAACAGAGAAATCTGAGCAGAACATGTGAAAAACATACAAAATAAGTTTATGCTTAATAATGGACAATGGTGATGGTGTGAATTGTGCTTGATGCTTGAATCCTTTAAGTGTCACTATGTCCTAAAAACTTCACATCCTTGATCTTGCACAGGGAGAAACCATGGCTCTGACTCATGCCCTTCCAAGCTGTTTCATGAAGACAAAGCTGAATGTTTAAAGAAGAACACAAGCTTCATGCAGATATACATACAAATATTGAGTGTTTTTATGATTCACATCCTCATTTCCTCCAAAGGTGTGACACAATGTTTGCAAAAAAAAAAAAAAAAAAAAAAAACAAGAGCAAGAGAGACATGTATAATAAGATCTTTAAGTGGAAATTTTTAAATGGCTATAAAAGACAGAAAGGGACAGAAAATTATTATCAGAAATATCTGTTGTCATTTAGTTACAATGCATTTATTTCTACATATCCCTGGCTACAAAGTCAAAGAAGGAAGTAGGATATGCTATGATTTCCCATGTCTGATGGAAGGGAACACACCTGCTCACCAAGGGAGGTTTTGTCATCCAACCCGAGTCTGGGTGCCCATCACACAGTGAGACAAACAAGCTGAAATGTCACGGTTTAGAACAGAGAAAGGTTTGCAATGGCCAAACAAGGAGAAAGGGTGGCTCATACTCAAAAGACCCAAATTCCCCAATGTTTTTCAGGGAAGAGTTTTTAAAGGGAACATTTGGGGTGAGGGCCGCAGGGTGTGTGACTTTCTTCTGATTGGTTGGTGGTGAGGTAACAGGGTGATGTTTCCAGAATCTCAGTCACCAACATTTTGCTTCCAACCGGTTTGGCGTCTCAGCTCAAAGTTACCATCCTCCGCCTGGGTGGAGGCCTCAGTTCCTGCAGAACAACTCAAAGATCTGTGTCAGATCATCATGTACATCCTGGAGGAGGAGCAAGGACTCTGTTTTATTATCTGAACTACTGTTTCCTGACCTCTGTTCCTCTGTTTCTGCCTTTCCTCGCTTCCCTAATTAGTAACTGCTTGAATCTGCTCTTTGGAATCAGGGAAGACCCAGGAGGCTAGAGGCTTTTTTTCTTTAACAAGAAAGTGGCAGGTGGGCCTGGAGGGACTCTTGTACATGGGAAGGCCCAGTGAGGTCCAGCTCAGTTTCCTTTTGGTTTGTTTTGTTTTCTTAATTTAATTCTGAAAGAGAAGCATTGTTTGAATCCTTGGATGAAAGCTCTAAGCCACATGATGGCCAGTGTCTTCTCCCAAGGATTTCCCACCTGGGCTCCTCCCTCAGCCTCAGGGGGGTCCTCCCTCCTCCCTGCCAAGCCCCCCGTGGGGGGTCCTGCCCAGGGTTCACTCTGACCACTACTCATGTGCAGCTGTGGAGGACACTTCCAAAGCACCAGGCCCCAGCAGGACCTCTCTGTCCCTCACCTTGCTCCCTGCGATGGTGGCTGTTATATCCACCTGACTGGACCATGGGAGGCCCAGAGGTGAGGTCAGATATGACTCTGGGTGTGTCTGGAGGAGACTGACATCTGAACGGATGGACAGAGTGATCAGATTGACCTCCCAGCGTGGGTGGCCTCATGCAAGCCCTTAAAGGACTGAACAGCACAGAAGGCTGACCCTCCCTCAGGTAAGAAGGAGCTCCACCCACCTGAGGTCCTTGGAGCTGGGACACTGGTCCCTTCCTGTCCTTGGCCAGGAGCTGCCGTTGACTGTCCTGGGTCTCCTGCCTGTGGACTCGCCCCTGTCTCGGGCCTTGCCTGCCTCCGAGATCACGTGACCTGATTTTGTGTCTTGACTCTCCTCATAGAAGTTTGTAGACTTCCTCTGGGCTGTGTCCCTCTGAGAACCTGGGTGCACACTCTATCCAGGCCCTTCTGGAAGGTTCAGAAAGGAGACCCAGCTCACTGTCCACCTACTTATTTCCCTCCAGACACCAGATCAGAGCAGAGGCTTGTCTCCATCGTGAGAAAGGGCCAACACTGGGCAAAATGACAGTCACAGAGCCTCTTTTGGGACCTTCCTCCTTCTCTCCTGCCTTGTGGGACAGTCTCCCGCCTCTCCTTTTTCCCTTGCTTCCTGCTGCCCTCTCCCCACCTTTCAAATAGAAGTTTAAATAAAGCTTCTACTTCCATGACAAGGTGTGTGTTTGCTCTTTTTATGAAGATTGTGAAGTCTTGGTCGTAGATCCCACAGCGCTGCTGCTAAGCAATCCTGGGAATGGCTGCATTACGAAGAGTAATTAATACAAGTTTAAATTCCAGCTCTTCGCACAACGTTCTGCAAAAAGAACTTCTCCATCAGGGGGCCCAGAAACGCCCTGGGCAGACCTCCAAGGCAGTCCTCTATTTCAGGGACCTCGTATATCAAGGCTGTCGAGGTGCCTTTGGGCACAGGCAGAAATGAGGGGAAATCACGAAAACTAGGTCAATTGGATTGTCCCGAGGCCATGGCATCCTTTATGTTTTCTGGCCCCCACTACTTGGTTCAGTATGCTGGAATTGGACCTGACACATCTTTTTACCCAGTATGATTGGGTCTTGATTCTACAGAAAAGGTCAATGCCCTGTGAGAAATTTCTGGAACTGTGAAACCTAACCGGGCACTGTCCCAGCCAAGCAGCCACAGACAAAGGAGGCAGCCACTGGTCTGCGGGCATCCTAGTTCCCCACCCTGGGATTGTCACCCAGTTCCTTTGAACCCCCTCCATCTTGGCATTTGTCTTAGCCTCGAGCAGGTGTTTCGTTGCGGCTATGAACGTGGCACTGAGCTGGCATCTTTCAAGTGTGCAATTTCTGCAACTGAACTTTGCCTGCAAACTTTACCCGGGCGCGCGCTGACAGCAGACTGCCCCAGCCACACCGATCCAGCTCAGGGACAGGCGGGCACATGACAGCCTTTTTTAAACTCACACTTTTTAATTGATACATTCTGCCCATTGCAGATGTCCTGTGTGTTTAACATAACAGTCTGATTAGGTGCAGAGATGAATCCATCCGGGCTGGATAGTAAGCACAAAATCAAGAGGAGGAGGGATTGGATAAAATCTAAGGACCGCGAGCGTGCAGTCAAGGCTTCCTCCTTGGCTGAGAGGTTGGAGAGATGGGAGAAAAGATCGCCTCACACTGAGCCCCAGGGAGGGTGGTAATGTTTTCCTAATGGGACTAGCGTGGCAATACATTCTGTGTGCACAGTATCAAGGCAGAATTCACAAATTATTCAATTCTGGCTGGAGACTTTTGGATTTTGAATGGCCAATTCTTTTTCCTAGATATTTGATTTGGAATGAAAGGCTAATAACATAATTGAGTACTTAGACTTGGTTTTCTTAGACATTTTTTGTCACATGGGAACTGGACGTCATTGCTGAGCAAGAAAAGTTCCAAGTTCGGGTGTGGGAGCTGAGCCCCTTACTTTTCATACAGTTATTGCATTTTGTCTACTCTGCTAACATCTATCTTGTTCATTTCTCAATTCCCTGGTTCTGCTTGCCTAATGATGGACGGAGACTTTACTACAGCACAGAGGAGGGAGGACTGAAAAGAGAGGACCCAGAACAGGGATGGCCAGGGCGCCTGCCTGGAGCTGGAGGTGTCGCGAGGCCTCTCCTGGAGGGCCCCTGGCCTGGGATCCTTCAGCAGCGCGTCGGCAATTGTTTAAGTCATGGGAAGAATGAGCCATTGCAGGGAGATCACTTCTCCATGTGTCCATCTTTGCTTATTTACACTAAAAGCAAAACAAACACGACAACCCAGACTTCCCAGCAAAAAGACATGAAATGGACCTTAAAATGGATTTAAAAATTAATTCAATTTAAAAAAGATTTCTAGTATTGAGTTATTTTTTAAGTGACATTATTCACATATCTGAGACTGGTTTACATCCCTCTACAAAGAAGTTAAGTCTTAGATATTAGAGTCCTAATTCCCAGTTGGGTAATGGACCACTTAGCCCTAAGGAAATGAGTAAGTTTTCACACTCTGATGCTCCTTTGAACTTTGCATGGTTTCAGGTACATTTTCTTGTGTGTATCATGTTTTTGTATCTATTTAATGGAGCTAACACAAAACAGTGTCTGTCCTGAAGCCAATGAGATAGAGAATTATTATATTATGCCATGTAAGTGATCAAGTGTCAAACAGATTTTAAAACTTTTAAAATATGGTTGAAACTTATTTTTTTTAAAAAGTTCTGGTAACACAAAGAAACAAATGATCAGTAGCCATGCCTTTTACCTGACTGATGTGACCCTATGTGCACAGTGGTACGCACCCTATGTGAATTTTGAGAGTCTTCATGGAAAATCACAGAACTGGATTCCCTCTTCACATGTGCCTTCTGGTTTTCTAGTCCCTAAGTTTATCTTTGTTCCAGGAATCTGGTTTATAATGATGACGACGTTAGCAATATTAAGGAAAGCAGGTTGCAAACTCAGTCATGTGTTGATAATTCAAAAATCAAGGGAAGAAATAGAGGTGCTATAGACTAATGTTTATGTCCCTTCAAAGTTCATGTGCTGAAATCCTAACCCCCAGTGTGAGGTGGGGCCTTTGGGGGGGGTGCTTAGATCATGAAGTCAGAGCCATCATGAATGAGACTAGTGCCCATGTAAGAGACCTCAGAGGGCTCCCTTGCCGAGTCCACCATATGAGGACAGGAAGAGGGCTGTCACTAGACAGCAAATCTGCCAGTGCCTTGATCTTGGACTTCTAGCCTCCAGAATCATGAGGAAAAAAAAAAATTTTTTGTTTACAAGTCACACTCTATGGTATTCTGTTATAACATCTTGAATGGACTAAGACATATGGAAAATAGTCAAGATGAGTTTTGTTTTTTTATTTTTCTCATAACTTGGTGAGTTCATTTCTTCATTAGAACTACATATTGTAATTTGATTTCCAGGGAAAAGGAAGCTGCCCACTTACACATTAGTCACTTGTTTGGGGGGCTGGGTGTCCCCTAAGAAGAGGTCAGTCCTGGGGTCCCAGACAAGGACCCTGCACTTTATCTGGCCATGCCCACCACTCCACAGTGCTGTTGTCTGCGCAGCATGGTGCCAGCTGATTGACAGTGGTCAGCTCAGGCCACCAGCCCTGCCCGTCCAAGGACCTCTAACCTACTGAGGTCCTGTTGTCCTCAGTGAGTGTGTGAGGGAGGAAATGGTAACAGGGAGAAGAAAGTGCTTTAGTTTCTTGGAGAAATGATACGTCATTCTGCAGACTTTTGCATGGATGTTCTTAGAACTAGAAGTATTGAATAATTGACCCAGGTCATCCTCTAGCTTGGTTCATGCCCATCACTGGGATTTCCGTCACATGAACTTGGCCATTGCTACAGCAGAAAAGACATTGTCCTTCTCATCTGCTGTAGCTTGAGACCACAGCCCCTAAACCAACACCAGGTGTCCCCTGGTGAAGCCTTCGAAAGCTGCAAGTCTCTGCATAAAGTCCTTCTTCCTGGATGATGAAACATAATGGAGATAATGGGATGAAGGCTGTTAGGATGAAGCCCCAAACCCGAGTCATGTGGACAAAGTCCCAGCACGAACCAGCACAGGCTGGCCTCCTGCCTCCTTACAGGGGGCTCTCCTCCCTCTCCTTGGACTCCCCCACCTCGAGCTCATTCCAGGCTCTCTGTGGAGCCGTGGCCCTCATCTCAGGCCTCGCTCACACATCCCTGTCTTTGGAATCCAGCTTCCCACTTCCTTCCTTGGCTAACAAATTCCCATCCCCAGATCTGAACTCGACTTTCCTGGTAGTGCCCCCTCCTCACACTGCATCAGTTGCTCCTTGTGTGTGTTTTCGTAACACCCCACGTTTCTGTGTTTTGTCATGCGTGACTTATTATGATCATGTTGTCATGTTTGATTACTTGACTTTGTGTTCACATCCCCAACGGGAGCATAAACGCCATGAGGGCAGGTCCTGTTTCTGTCCAGCTCCTCTCACATCCCTGGCAAACAGCACCAGCACAAATGAAAAGTGGTTGATAATGGATGGTAGATGGGAGGGGTGGGATTGCAGTGAGCATGGACCAAAGGCAGACAGGCCATCATCCCATCCAGCACCGTCAGGGTGCCTGTCAGCAGGTGAGAGACTGTTGATGGAATGAAGGTGTAAATGAACAAAAAATGACAGAGGGGGGACAGCCCCTCGGGAGGCTGCTGCTACTTTTCCGGCAGGAGACTGTGAGAGTTTTATTAGAACATTGGGAACAGGAGGAATATGGAAAGAAGTCGAGGTGGCAGCAGCCTGGCGTGGTGACTCACCAGGCACATGAAGAAAGGAAGGAGAAGAATCCAATGTGACCCAAGATTCTGCTTTCAGTCAAGTGAAGAATGAAGCATCATTAAGAGAAACAGAAGAATCAGGAGGAAGGGCAGGGTCTTGGGGGAAGATTGATGGGGAAGGTTTTAGGTGCAATCCATTTGAGGTTGTGTGACTCCGAGAGGGTCCAGCAGGCATCTGGGTATCCATGTCTGTGGTTTGGGAGAAGAGCTGGTCACTTGGAGGTCCTTCTTATAGAGCGGGTGGCAGAAGGCGGGGGCAGATGAGACCCCCAAAGGACACAATGGGAACAAGAGAGTCAAAGTCAGGATTGACTTGGGTGGAGGGAAGGGGATGTCTCAGGGACAGAGCGAGGTGCCCCAGAGTCAGGAGAGGCCCAGGGGACAGGACGAGAGGGACCTGTTCTCAGGGACAGGCGGGGGTGTCCCACCATCAACCACTGTGGAGAAATGGAAGGAAAATGCCCTTGGTGAACACGCCTCATTGGAAAATGTAGCAGAGGGTTGGGGACTCCTGGTCGGTCCATTTCAAAACCTCAGGCCAGAAGGTGAGGAGGACGAACCCTGTGAGGAAGACCGTGGATTTGTACCCTAGGGATGCTCTGAGCAGGCAGCTTAGTGAAGAGTGAGGGTGCACACCAATGTCAGCTCTACCCACCGGGGTTACCTGAGATGCCAAGAAGTGAATGGCTCTCTGCTGAGGTGACAGGAGCGTGCACAGTGTGAGATGTCATCAGGGGGAGGGGAAGCTGAGCCACAGTCAAAGGAATGATTCAGAAGGACGGGAGAAGGCACCAAAAGCGCGGGTGGGTGGGTTAGGCTCTCCCTGGAGCAGGTTCATACGTCCCCCAAGAAACCAGCAGTTACAATTGCAATGATCAAGGTTTCTCCCGCAGGATTGTGAGCTCCCTGAGGATCATGATCCCCAAAGCCTCATCAGGAGACCATGGTAGTCAACCTCAGACTCCAACACAGTAAAATAAAGGGGAAGAACAAAAGTGAGGTCCTGGGCCAGCTTGGAGTCTAAGACCATTTCAAATCCATCCTCTCATCTCATGGTCACTAGACGTCCTCTGGAAAGTGGAGAAGAGATTTCTAGGTCCACTTCTTTTGTTCATGGTATCTTGCAGAGAAGATGGAAAAATGCAAAGTTGTGTCCAGAGAGAGGGATTCCAGGTCTCAGGGTTTCAGAGGCTAAGCCATTCCAGCTGACACCCAGGCTGGTTGAAGGAACGTGCGGCCGGTGTTCCCATGATCTGGTGTGGTTGCCAAGGGTGAGTCCTCACTGATGCAGGAGGAGAGCAGGGATGAAGAGAGGCTCTTCTTTCAGCTTGGGTCCTTCCTTGAGGGGAGGGAAGGTAAGTTTCCCTGAAGCAACACAGTTGGCAAAGCTAATCCTTTGGCTGTGATCCACCCAACCTCCAGGCACTAGAGACCCCAGGAGAAGGGAGTGGTGGGAAGGCAGTGTGAGGAAGGGCAGGATCCTTCATGAGGACGGACGCCCAGCCTGTCCAGGAGGAGGCCCTGGAGGACTTGAGGAGGTTCTGGGATTCAGGACACATGGGCAGCACGGTCGGGACTGGACAGAGGAAAGGATGTGTTAGGTGGAAGCGAAGGATGAGCCAGGGTTGGGTTTTGACCTTGGGCCCAAGACCAACCCAGGTCTCCACGCCGATTGACTTTAAAAAAATTTAACTTTAAACTCACTCTTGGGAATTCCCTGGCAGTCCAGTGGTTAGGAATCTGAGCTTTCACAGCCGAGGGCCCAGGTTCAATCCCTGGTCGGGGAACCAAGATCCCACAAGCCGCACAACGTGGCCAAAAAAATACATAAAAGAATAACCTCACTCTTGTTTTTTTTTTCTTATCAACCATGAACCACAGTAAAAAATGTACCTTCTGTCTAAATTGAAATACTTCACTTTGTTATAAACATAGACTAGCAAATGCAGACCCCTGACTGGCAACAGCATAGCTGCTGTTACACAAAATGCCCCGCCTTCTGTAGGACCAGGCACAGTGATGGTGGTTGTAGAGCACAGAGCCGGGGAACAACGCTTTAAGCACTGGAAATCGGATTCCATGGCTTGCTCTCTCTCCTTGTCAGATGGTGGTCAGTTTTTTTAATTAGTGGTCCACCCGCCTTGATATCACAGGGGCAGAAAGAATTGCTTCATTGTAGAAGAATCTGTTAGGACAGCCACATGGGAAAGTGTCAGAGACAGATCATTCTGGGGTTTCCTTATAGACAGTTTTGTAAATAAATCAGACTTTTTAATTGCTCTGTCGGAAGGATCTTTCTTTGAGCAAAAGGTGTCTGCGGCTGAATGCCCAGGACATGTGTTTGGTCTGGCAAAGGGCTCCGGGCTCTTGTACTCAATATCCACAGCGACCTCTCGGATTCCACGTACATAGTAACAATTAAAAGCACACAATGGCACGACCATGTTCACGGTGACAGAGGCAGGTTGGCTGCTTCCCATAACAGCCTCCCGGGCGGGCGGAACAAAGGGCTCGGGCCCATCTGCGCGGAGCTCTGAATGCCGCCTGTTCCAGAGGCTACCCTCCTCCTCCTGCACCAGGGCCTGGGCAGCCCCGGGCATTAGGATGATAATGAATTCCAGGCGAGCAGACAGACCCGACAAAGGGATGTGTTCCCCGGTAGTAACTTAGCAGGTGGAGGACACAGAGCTGTGTTGACTCCCTGCGGATGGATGGATTGAACTGAGCATCTCCACATGGGTCCCTTTGCTTGAGTGTTTCCTTCCAGGGATGGGAAAGAAGTAAGAAGCCCTGTGTTCTGTGAAGATCGTGGTGAATGCCAGGGTCTTATCGCTTATGAGCTTATCGCAGCTCACTCACTCCTCTGGTTCTCCCCGTGGGTCCAGGACTTCACTGCAGACAGTTTGATATTCTCACCCACACCCTCTCATTTCTGTCAAAGAGGGAAAAGTGAAGCACTCATGGTGGATCCTCCAGGACATGGTCCAGCAAAGCCAGCATCCTAAAGATAAAAGAGTCTCCTTATTGGTGAAGAACCGTGCTTCTGATTATAATCCTTGAATGGATTGTCTACGACCCCTAAAGAAAAGCCTGAAGCTCTGGGATGGGCTGGGAGAATCCCCCAAATGCAGAACAGGAGGGACGCACTCTGCATCTGGCCTTTGGGATGGAGCAGGCTGGGGACACGTCCCAGAATTGACTGGACATGCCTTGCCTTTCTCGCACAATCCCTTACATTTAAGAATTGAAATAAGCCTTCGGGAAGTCATAGAGGTTAAAATGTTGTCCACATCAATAGCAAAATAGTAACATCAACAACAAAACATGCCTTTGACTCAAGGAGAGGGAAAGGAGTTGAACCGAGTCACGTCGAGTCCCCAAACGCGGTGACACCAGTCCGCAGCAGTTAACAACTATTATATAAACACGATGGAATGCAGCCGGTACTCTGACTGATGGAAAAATCCCGGTCATGAGCCACCAGGGGCTGCCTGATGCCCGCACGGCTCTCCAGCTGCGATCCAAGTGTGTTTCAATAAAACCACCGCTCTTAACAAGGAGTTTGATGGAGTGTTAACAGCCTTGAGCTTCAGGTTGAGCTGTTAAGCAACAGAGTCGTCATTAACTGCTGGTAACAACTGTGTTTCGGGGGATTATCGCTTCATTATGACCTTGATAGCCAGAGTGCTGCCTCCTGACTCGGGGAAATGTTTTTCATAGCATGTTTCCCTACAACCTTCATTTCTCACGGTGCATCTCTGCCAGTGGAAAGTACAGGAGAGGTCATAGGGCAGCGGGAGGCAAGGGGGCTTCAAGAGCCATTGTTCACACAGCCCAGGATGTTTGCAAGCTCCAGTGACCAGAGTCCTCTGCAGACAGTTAGCAATCCTGGCAGGGTGGCTGGTGACAAATGCTTTCTCAGGGACTATTGGTTTTTCAGAAACAAAAAGCAGGTTGCTCCCCTGGGGTGATGCCTCCCAGCTGGCTGCAGTGACCTAGGCTTTAGGAGATGAGGCCCCTGCCGCACACACATTCTTATGTCTGGGTAATGATAGGAGGAGGAGAATTCAGAGGGTGTAAAGCCCCCATCTCAGAGTCTGGTACTGTGGTGGAGAGGTTCGGGTCACCACAAACAGAGGCACAGATCGACTTGGACGGTCATTATCTGAGACCATTCCTGGATGCACAGCAATGATTTTCCCCCAAAAAGGAAGCTTTAGCTTGCACTTTCTGTTTGAAATTAAATCAGAAGTGTCCATGGACTGAAGGTACTTGTTCCTTTTTTTCAATATCAGCCCTTTTAATTTCCTTTAATCACTTGACTGCTAAATCCCTCTGGAGCAGTATGTTTGAACAGCTTTAAACTTTAGGAAAATTTTGTTTAATATTTGCAACAATCATGTATCTGTACAAAATAAAGGTTTTTACTGTATACTCATTATCTGACATTTGGGGAAGGGGTTTATATGTGCTTCTGTGGGTATTACAATTTAATTCAAAACAGTTCATGGCTCTTATTAACCTCATATTTTACAATGCACCTAACAGGCTTATCCCACAAGAGTTACTCTAGAAACAATTGCTGAATGATATGTATATATTTCCGCCTGTGTCTATATACTAATATTTCAAATCAAGAATGTGGTTTTCTAAGATATCAATACATGCACTCCAATGTTCATAGCAGCATTATTTACAATTGCCAATATATGGAAGCAACCTAAGTATCCATCATCAGATGAATGGATAAAGAAGATGTATATATATAATATACCATGGAATACTACTCAGCCATAAAAAAGAATGAAATTTTGCCATTTTCAGCAACATGGATGGACGTAGAGGGTATTATGCTAAGTGAAATAAGTCAGACAGAGAAAGACAAATCCTATATGATATCATTTATATGTGGAATCTAAAAAGTACAACAAACTAGTGAATACAACAAAAAAAGAAGCAAACTCAGAGATATAGAGAACAAACTAGTGGGGAGGTTGGGGGGCAATATAGGGGTGAGGGATAAGAGGTACAAACTATTATGTAGAAAATAAGCTACAAGGATACATTGTACAACACGGGAGATATAGCCAATATTTTGTAATAACTGTAAATGGAGCATTACCTTTAAAAATTTTATAAAAAATAAATTTGAATTTCTGATTTAAAAAATGTGGTTTTTCTATTGGGCCATTGCGAGCACGTGGCCATCAGTTCATCTCCCGGAGATGTGCTTGTACCTGGGAAGGGTGGGTGTTTGTCACAGAGGATCACAGAGGAGCAGTCCCTGGTAGCAGACAACACTTGGTGCCCCCGAAGGGGTCCTTACAGCCACTTAGCTCAGCAAGCTGAGCTGTGGTCTTGAGAGGGGACAGGCCATGTCCAGCATCATAACACCCTCGCCTGTCCAGGCCAGATGGGGCCTCAGGATGGGCCCCAGGCAGGGAGGCCCTGGCACTGGTCCCCTCCAGGTTGCAGGGAGATTGCAGGAAGGAGGCATGAGGCGTGGGCTCGAAGTCCAGAGAGGAAACCAAGCCTCAAGTGAAGGGGCCCCCAAGGCAGAGGGAAACACGACCCCTCCCCCTCCTCTTGAGCCTCTGTGAGGGGCTGCCCCGCTCACCTGGCACTGCCACCTCTAAGGGGCGGGGGCCACCTCCAGCTGACATTCCTGAGCCCCCCTGGGCTCTGCTGGGTGTGGATAAAGACCAAAGCCGCAAGCTCACTGGACAGAGGAGCCTCTCTGGGGCAGAAAACTCCAGAAGAAGAGGGCAGACTGTTGTCCCTGCCTGGGCCCAGGGGGCCATAGCAGCCCATAGAGGGTCCCTCACAGGGGCCTGGCCGAGGGGGAAGCTCTGCCCATGTGGGAGACGAGAGAGACCCAGGCAAGAGTTACACTGGCCCAGACTTGAAAGGCGGCAGGGCAGGGCGAGCAGGTGCCCCCATACAAGAGCTGAGCAGGGAGCAGAGACCGGGGTCCTCCTGCCCCAGAACCCTAACCTCCCCCTGCTGCCCCGGCCAACCATAGGCCTCAGCTCTGACTCAGCCCTGGGAGGGAAAGGTGGGGAGGCTCCCGGGCCGAGGCTTGTAGGAAGGAATTGTTGACATCCTCCATTCAGCCTGACCTTAAAGTATCATCCCTTGTTTAGTGGATTCTGGCTCCAAAAATAAGCAGGTGAGGGCAAGGGAGACATAAAGGACAAAAGTAAGTCTTGAACTTTTTGGCACCTGTGGTTGAATCCTGCATCCCTGATGTGTGCTCTACTTGGGTCTCTGTCTCTAAACCTCTTCTCCCTCGCTTTCAAAATCTGTCCTTGCTCTTGTTTGTGAATATGAAAAGCATAACTGACATTTTTTCTGTCTCCACCCCTTGTTTACAAGAGGCTACGAACCCGGATTTAGGGAAACTATTTTGCAGACACATTTCTCTGAGCCAGAATTAAATGAAAGCAATATTAAAAATGCCTTTGAACGTGTTTCACAAACGTGAAGGAAGATTTAAACCATGCTCAGGAACACACATCACTCAGCCTCCCCGTGATCAGCACGCCGGGTTCACATGGGGATGGGGCTTCAGGCACCCAGACCCTGGGCCAGCTCTGCTTCCCCTACCTGGCTGCCCGCGCAGTCCCCACGGAAGTGGTGCCCAGCCGCATGAAAAGGGCTCTGACCAAACTGGGTTTTGGACAGTTAGTGTTACCAGTACATTTGGGCTGTGTACTCAGATTCTGATCCTTAATGAAATCAAGGAATATTGAAGTTAAAAAAGTGTGCTATAAACTCTCCAAAGGTAAAATTGATTATCTATCCATCTATCTTTCTCCGTCTCTCTCTTCCTGATAACACTGAGCTGGGCATATTTTCACACTAATGCACCAGGCATTTGCAGAATACAGTCATGCAGACAAGCCAGAGTTATTTTCTACAGACATGGGGTTCGTTATTTCTGGCCACAGAAACACTGTGTTCTGGAGAGTGACATGTTTTATATCAAGCTTCTCACAGCAAACGAGCATGTTAAAGCATCCTGGACAGAAGGCAATGATCTATACATCTAAACACACACTTATACATTAAAGCATTCAAAAACTGTGTAGAAATCACATGCACATGGGAATCTCATTTATATTCATTAAGCCTGGAACTATGAGTTTGTTCTAAATGTGCTTACGTTCCAATGTAGGTATTTTTTTTCTTTACGTTTTCTCCATCCCACTACTTTGCTTCTCTGCAGCCATAAGGAGAAGGTGCTGCTCGGGCTCCTGTGGTCATGAAGACAGACGGGAGGCAGGACTGCTGCTAGCACGCACCTTGGTGGAGTTTGGTCCTCTCCTCACCGCCCTGGCATCCTGGAGGCTCTCTGGAGGGCAGGGGGACTCACCCCTCTTCCCTGTGCCCCTGTGTAGACATCACTTTGCAGTGAACAAAGTTATTGAGTTCAGTTTGGGATTGCAGTGCTTTATATAAACTGAATATTTAAGTATTTGTCTGCAGGCCATGTAATGCTGCTTCTTTGTGTCATAACCATGAGTATAGGATGCTCTGTGTTTTTTGAAAGGTCAAATTTTTCTTTAAAAGTAAAACTTTTCACACTTACAGAATGCAAGAGAATTATTTTTAAAGAGAATTATTAGGTGTTTCCCTTTTCTTTGATCAATTCCACATTTCCTATTACCCAAAAGAATAATGTTAATATGCCATAAGGTTTTCTCTTCTATCATTTCAGGAAAGGTGCAACAGGTGTTATTGCTTTGTGACTGATATTGGCATATTAATTATTAACTGAGTGATTGTGTGATACCTTGAATTATATGCTATTATGCTTTATAAAATTGAACGAATAAAACTACAAACTGGTACATAACTTGAAGACGTACAGTCACAAAATTTTCAGGAAATGTTTTAATGAATAAAAAACCATAAAGATTAACTATTTTGGACATTTGAAAATTCTATGCTTTCAACTCTGTTTTAAGAATGCTTTTTCTATAAATGCTAAAAAAAAAAATCAGTGAGAAAAAAGTACATATTGTTAAACAGGATTTTTGATGGCTGTCACATCAATCTTTGACTTTATATCACATTTTACTGTGGATCTCAAAGTCTGAAAATAAATTTTTGAAAATATTATTTCATTATATATGATGTCTGCAAAACAAACAGTAACCATTTCCAAACTTCAAATTCAAATCTTGACTAAAGTGTTATACTCGTTGAAGGAGTTCAAGGTTAAAATCATAAAACTGGTTATTTCAGGTAATCTATGCTCTAGACCTAAAGGAACCTAGATCTCAATAGACCCAAAGAAATAAAATGACAAACAAACAGCAATGTTTTCCTTCCACCCAGGCCTCCCATTAACATATGAAGCTCCTGGTTTCTGCAATAATTATCCAGTCATCCTTAGGGTCCTCGACCCGACCCTAACACCCCCTGGAGCCTGGCTCCAGCTTCCATGTGGCTGACCCTCCAGTGCAATCTAAGATCTTGGTGTCAGTGACACTGTTGTTTTTTTTCACTTCGTCTCCGTGCCTAGGAGGTTTCCTCGCATGTAGAAGCCACTCAGTAAAATAGTTATTGAATGGATCCACAGAACAGCAAGTAGGACCGAGAAAGTGGTGGAAAGATAAGAACTTCCAGCCATGGCTTGATATTGATAACATGACAATTGTATAAAAACTGTATAGATAATTGAGAGACACAGAAATTCCTCAGCTTCTAATCTACCCCACACTCTTTGTTGATGTCCAAGATACTTTGGACAAGAAGATGCAAAGGAACTAAGTATTGGAACAAGAAATTAAGTTCAAATTAGATAAATAGATTGAAAGAGGGTAACTTTCAGGCTGTCAGTGAGTTCTCAGCCCTGGGCCTGGGCTGATTACCTCCTGGGATGCTGAGACAAGATGGGAAGGACATCATTGCTTAATTGCAAATGATACTGAGCAGCCACAGAACAGCACAAGGTAAGGGGGCCACTTGAACAGGTGCAGTTACGATTCTACACAAGAGGAAGGCAGATTTGGCAGTAGTAGTGTAGAGAACTGGACATCAACCCAAGACCAAGAAGTGGACAGCGGTGACCCAGAAGCACATGGAAAAGGAGCAACTACCCCTGGAGTCAAGCCAGGCTCATCAAGAACATAAGAGAACTTCATTTTCTTTGGGGACCAAGATTACTGATTTCTAGATGAGCAATATAACAGATATAGTTGAGTGCCAGTGTCAGCAAAGCAATTGCAAATATTACCTTCTTCCTGGACAGGAGAGAGAAACATAGCCACGATAATGCAATTTAGATTCCTCACTAGTTCAAAACAGTTCCCCAAGGATGTTCCCCTTGGCTCAAGGCCAAGCTGGAATTTGCCATCACTTGGATGTGAGTATTGAGTTCAAGCTGCCCTGATTTTTTTGGCGTGGCTTAAAGCTTGAAGTAATAATAATTTCCCTGGATGATGGCTCTAGCGTAAAATATGTCTTTCTAGCAGAGACAATGAGCTGAATGTAACACAATGGCACTTGCCAAAAGTAGATGAAGCCCATATAATCCCAGCGGTCTTTTGGATGATGAGGCTCAAGGAGCTCCTAACTTGGGGAGGTAGGTCGCCCCTGGGGGTGGGGGTAGGCATTTCTCTGAGAGGTGCTGAGCTGCCCCCCCACTGAATTAACAGAGTAACTCCTAAAATGAGGACTGCCCTAGCTAGCTTATAGCTAGAATGTCGCTCTTGGCCCCGTGCTCTGAATTTAAAAGGGGCAAAGCAAAATGACATCCAGAGAAAAAAGGTTTGGACAGAAACCCCTCAAAAACAGGTCAGAAGAAATAAATTAGACCTATGTAGCTTAAGAGAATGTCTGAAAAAAATATCCCCAATATTTGAAAATACTTGATGTCAAAAATAGATTAGCTTAATTCTATACAACTTGAAGAATTAAGATCGGAAGCAATGAACAGAAGCTACAAGAGGAATTTTAACCTAAATGGAGGTGGGGTGGGTGGAGGAGGAAAGCTGACTGAAGATAAATTGATAACTTTAGAAGGCAATAGATTTGTGATATTTGAAATGTTTGGGGAGTGGTTGACCATACCTTACTGGGATGCTTTTGAAAAGCATTGGAACCTTGGATCAGTCTTTGATCTAGAGTCACCCTTTCCAAGATGGTAGAACGTGTGGCCCTTGAACACTTAAAATGTAGCTAATCCAAACCGAGATGCACCTGAACTGTGCAATATCTACCAAAATTCAAAGATTCAGCATACACAAAAAGAAAATATCTTGTTGGTACATTTTTATAATGATTACATATTGAATTGATAACATGTGAGCTATATTGGATTGCATGAAGTCTATCAAAATAATTTCATCTTCTACTTGTTTAACAGGATTACAAAAGCATTTTAAGTATCATATGTGGGTGACATTATATTCTATTGGACAACATTAGTCTAGATCCCAGCTAGTCAGACTGTGGTGCTTACATCAGCAGCAGCAACATTACCTGGGAGCTTGTGAGAAATGAAAATATCCACCCAAACCTAGAGCAACTGAATTGGAATCTGCAGTTCAACATAATTTGAGAAACACTTGTATTATCATTGCTGTCAAACATTTTTTAAAGCAGGGAAATGTTTTATTTAAAGAGAAGTTTGTGGAAGAACACTATAAAAATAAGTAACTGAGGATGCTCTCTTTTTTGTGTGGATTCTGACTCATCCTTCCCCATTGCTTCTCTCACCTTTACATATCTTTACCCAAGTTCCTATTCTCTGGAGTAAAGCATAGTTTGAAAACCATTGGTTTGTACTGTTTTTGACATCTCTAAGATACCTAAAAACTGTAAATGACCAATATTTCATAATTCAGACTTGCATTCAATTTTATTAGAAACAAAATGGCAAGGTATCCTTAAGTGTGGACATGGTTTTGTGGTCTAGTCATGACCTTGTTCAGTTCATTAGCTGTCAACGTTGTCCCATCATGAGAATCATTAGAGAACTTTACTTTAAAAATGTACTTCTGGGCTTCCCTGGTGGTGCAGTGGTTGAGAATCTGCCTGCCAATGCAGGGGACATGGGTTCGAGCCCTGGTCTGGGAAGATCCCACATGCCACGCAGCAACTAGGCCTGTGAGCCACAACTACTGAGCCTGCGCGTCTGGAGCCTGTGCTCCGCAACAAGTGAGGCCGCGATAGTGAGAGGCCCGCACACCACGATGAAGAGTGGCCCCCGCTCGCCACAACTGGAGAAAGCCCTCGCACAGAAACGAAGACCCAACACAGCCAAAAATAAATATAAAAAAAAAAATTAATTAATTAAAATAAGATTTAAAAAAAAATGTACTTCCCATTCAATCAGAATTTTCAAGGGTAGTAATTTAGCAATCTGTTTATTTAAGAGCTCTCGGGTTAGTTTAATAGAGTTCTAGGAAATTTCACTACAACCTTCACAAGAGCAGTACCATCTCTCTCAAGAGATGTTTTTGATTGTTGCTTCAACTCTGGTATAACTCTGAGTTTTTGTTTTATATTTCTAATTCTACATTTTCTACATTTCTACATTTTGCTCTTAAAAACAATGTAGGGAGTATTAACTACTACATGATGCCTCCGATTTAAGAAAATCCTAACCAAAGCTAAAAGCTTCCTACTCTATTATAAATAATTTCCTTATAGAAATTGGAGCAAAAGATTTATTTTGGAAAGGAGTATTTGATGGTGATGGTGGTGGTGGTGGTGTGTGTATGTAGGGCTACCTTACACAAGTATTTTGTATTGTCCTGAAATATCTTTTAAAATTACTTTCTGAAAAATACAAAAATAAAAGGCAAAAACATTTTTGCATTTACATAGTAAATTAGCTTGGCATCCTATTGTAACTGGAAAGGAGTCCTTCAAACAGAAGATGGAAGAAGTAACATGCTACACGTAATTATTCCTAAACACTGAATCTCCACATACTCAGTAAAGCTATTTTTTCTCCTGTGTAAAGTGATATCATTTGACATACTATTTCCCACCAAATTCTTTGATTTAGAAAAAGACCAGAGACTTACGATGAAAATTGTATCTCCTTTAAAAGTATGCTTAAGTTTGCACCCAGGAGCTGAAACAGCGATGTTAGGAAGAAAAAACATGGAAAAAGTGTGTCCTTGAAGTCAGATGTGTGTGGTCGAATGGGTTTGGTAGTGAGGTCACTGGGACAAGCAGAGAATGTTCCAGACGAAGGCAAAACTTAGAAGAGCCGTCTGTGAGGAAGATAGGAAATAATCTTAAGTACATATTGTTAAAGAAAAAATTTACCTTGACATTTATTAATTCCTTACCGGGAAGACTTTATTTAGGGCTATTGCAATAGAGAAGAGAGATGGAGCTCAGCTCTGAACACAAAGAAGACAGGTGGGATTTACAGCCAACAAGCAGAATAAGAGGGTCATTGAATAGAAAGTTACTATGAAGAGACATCAAATGTAGGGGGATTCTTAGAAAGACTAGGCGGATTTCTGTGACAACTGGACTGTGTAGGCCTGGCAAGGACAGGGCCAAGGTGGAAACCTTATGGTGAAGTTGGCTCAGAGGAGCCTGACTAAAGTTTGGTCACAATATCCATTGTGAAACCCAGCATCCTGGTAGTCAGGGAGACCCAGATTATATATATTTTAAGGGCTGGGGGAAAAAAATATTGTTCTTTGTTTTGATGACTCAGCAAGTTGTTTAGGGGAACTCAAAAATTCCAAAGACCTTCCAAAGTAAGTAATACTGTGAGTCATAAATGAAGCACTGAGAAGTAAGAATGAGGAAATAGATGCACCCAAACAGGAATCGCTTCCTTCACCGACCCACTGTGCCTGGTGCACCAGCCACCTCACAAGGACAGCCAGGCTCTCCCCACGCCACCCGGGCATCTGCATCTGGCTCATGAGGACGTGGTGTGAGTTTTGCCCTCTCTTCAGGGGACACAAACCACATCAGGCAGAATTCCCAAATCAAAACTTTCTGTGCAGCAGTCTCCCCACATGGCTTTAGCATCTTGATGTCACAATCTCGCTGTCACTCCCCTCTTCACATGCTTTATACACATTATGTTATTGAAAAATTCTCAGCAAATGTCATCTGAAGATGAATGTGACAGGCCTGTTGACAGCTCCTCTGGAATCTGAATATTCTCAACTCAACTAAAAACGTCAGGGAAAGAAAAGTCAGCTTGAAAAATGCCAGATGTGCCTGCAACAGTTGTGTGCACGCCAGTTTCCAGAGTCCTTGAATGTGTACAATTTTGGCTTCTAGAAGATGCGCGTCTCCTAGGGCATTGGCGGAACAGGACTAAGCCAGGTACATGGGTGGGAAGGAAATCAAGCCCAAGCCCAGAGAGTGTGTGACTTTAAAGTAGCTAATCTACACCCGCAACATGGTAACCCTAACACTTAGTCAGTCATACAAGAAATGTTGGTTTTACTTCTGCTGTGGGGTTGGGTGGGCCCTGCCCTCCTGGTTCTGGTTGCATCTGGAGAGCCAATTAAGAAAACCATGAATCCAGCTGGTAGGTGATATTCAAATAGGAAGAGTGGAAAATCCAGCCTAAAATGCCCTGGGAAGGGTTTCTGGAAGAGGTGGCTTCCAAGTGGTGGTTGAAGAGGGGGCCAGCAGCACATCCCAAGGCACAGAGTTATGTCTGGGATGAAAAGCCGTTACGTGTGTCTGGACCAGGAACGGAGTGGGGAAGGGGAGGGCGAGGCTGGAGCTGGCGGTGGGTGCTGAGGAACTGGGACCAATGGGGAGCCATGAGCGCTTCTAAAGATCTTCTCTGTGTCTCAGATAAAGAACTATTTGCCAGACTGTTATTTATTGTTTTGAAAGTCCTCCACTTCCTGGCCGTGGTCTGCCTACAGCATCTGACCATAATGACCTCTCCTGTCCCTTCCTACTTAGAATCCTTGCGGTGAATTCAGTTCCAGAGTTGTTAGCCACTCTAAACCCACTCATCCTGGATTTGCTACCATTTTACTGAATTGAAACTAACTGTTGGATGAGTCTTTCATATTAACAGTGAAACAGGAGTGACTGGTCCAATAGTAATTTCATGCTTTTCTTTTTCTTTTCCAATGTCGATGTCTGTTTGATTACGTCTACAATAATCTGGGCTTCTGTAAGGTTTTGTTTGTTTTGTCTCGCTTTTTGTCAGAGATTGCTGAAATCTATTTTAAATTATCTCAAGAAAAGTTTGTCCTTCTTCAAATTAGATAGTTTTTAGCCTCATCAATGGATGGGTAAAAAGTCACATGTCAAGGTTTTGGGCTTGCTAAAGCTTTCTTTCCAAAAATAAAGAAAAAAATTAATCTATATTCTCTTAAAGTCATAGCAGTTCCCAAATATCCTCAGACTAGCCCCAGGTCCTGACTTTCTTTCAAACCATCCATCTGGCTGTGTCAGCCAAAATATTTACAGTCTTCTCACTTCAATCAATTTCATGTCCCGTTGATAAACGCTTACCTCATCTTAGGGAAGTTGATTCTTCTTTGCTCAAATTCTGCATATGTTAAACTCTAGCTTGTGAAATTTATTTAATCTGACCCTCAGCTACTTTGGGATATAGATTAACAACTGATAATGTTATTATAAATCTCTACAAATTTCTTCTTACGGTGATTATTTTAGTACCACTTAAATACACTAGTGTCTGTATAAATTATAGACGATGCAACTGACAAGGGATTAATCTCCAAAATATACAAGTAACTCTTACAGCTCAATATCAAACAAACAAATAAAAAACCCAATCAAAGAATGGACAGAAGACCTAAATAGACATTTCTCCAAAGAAGACATACAGGTGGCCAAAAAGCACATGAAAAAATGCTCAACATTGTTAATTATTAAAGAAATGCAAATCAGAACTACAATGAGATATCACCTCACACCAGTCAGAATGGCCATCATCAAAAAGTCTACAAATAACAAATAGTGGAGAGGGTGTGGAGAAAAGGGAACCCTCCTACATTGTTGATGGGAATTAAAATTGGTGCAGCCACTATGGAGAACTGTATGGAGATTCTTTAAAAACTAACAATAAAGCTGCCAAATGATCCTGCAATCCCACTCTTGGGCATAAATCTGGAGAAAACCATAATTTGAAAAGATGCATGCACCCCAATGTTCATTGCAGCACTATTTACAATGGCCAAGACATGGAAGCAACCTAAATGTCTATTGACAGATGAATGAATAAAGATGTGGTGTGTGTATACACACACACACACGTATATGCACAATGGAATACTACTCAGCCATAAAAAATGAAATAATGCCATTTGCAGCAACATGGATGGACCTAGAGATTATCATACTAAGTAAAGTAAGCCAGACAAAGACAAATATCATATCACTTATATGTGGAATCTAAAGAAAAAAAAAAAGATACAAATGAACTTATATACAAAACAGAGATAGATCCACAGACATAGAAAACAAACTTGTAGTTACCAAAAGGGAAGTGGCGGGGGGGATAAATTAGGAGTTTGGGATGAACAGATACACACTACTACATATACTACAAAATAGATAACAAACAAAGAAAGGACCTACTGTATAGCACAGATAAATATACTCAGTACTTTGCAATAACCTACAAGGGAAAAGAATCTGAAAAAGAATATATATATGTTATATATATATTCATGGTTACCTAAAAAATTTAAAAATAAATAAATAAGCTAGTTTCTATATAAATTAAATAAAGTGATAATATGTTCGCACAATGTTTAATGCCTCAAACACATTTGGCAGGTGTATTAATTGACCAGAAGTAGAAGCGTCTTACCTTTATTTGAGATGGTCCACATGTCTCCACATAGACCTCCACGGAGCTGCAACCCAGACCAGCATGGCATTTAATGTTTTACAAAGTGCATTTCACAAAAAAGAGGACTCTCACTGAATTCCTACTGTAATACTGTAAGTCAGGAGCTATTCTTGTTGCCATATTATAGAAGAAGAAACTGAGGTTTAGAGAATTAAATAACATGCCCAGGATCACAGAATGACTAAGCAGAGAAGCTGGGTCTCAACAGCATGCCTGAAAGTTTTTCAAGGAAAAGAAATTGGAAAAGAGGTCAATCACGGAGAGAACAACAAGGAATCAGGAAAGGGCCTGCCCTTCATGGCAAAATAGTGTCTCTACATGGACAGAACTTGAGGTCACCCACATGAAGAGGGGCTGCTGACCAAATGGACCAAACTTGGTTGCCATTAAGCCCTTCTAAAGATGACATTTAAAAAAATAAAAGCAGTCAGGCATGGGAGGTGCTAGAAAGTCAGCTGGGAATCATCCTCAGGAGGGTACATCATCCAGGGTTACCTTTGAGGAAGGGTCTCCAAAGGGTGTGTGTGGGTACTTGGGGGCATCAAGGTTGGAACCCCACTGGGTGGGCCAGGGAGTAGTTCCAAATGTGTTATGATGGAAAATGGTATGTTTTGAACATTCAAGAAGAGAAGCCTTCACTTCCGCAAAAAAAAAAAAAAAAAAAAAAAGCTGTGGGTGCTCTTACAGATGCCCCATGGAGCTTTTTAATCTGCTAAAGCTTGTCCCTTGCCCCTACTCAGCATAGGTTTCTAATCTCAATCACAAGAAGGATATGCTAATCTCACCTTTCGACAGAAATTCAGAAAGTGGTTTAGTTCTCATAGTTCCAACAGACTTAATGTAGTCAAAGAGAAACTCAACAATGTTGTAAAGCCAAAGGGCGCCCCCCCACCCTCCAAAATGAAGAGATCTCCTCAGGTTTGGAAGTCTAATCCAATTCCAATGTCACTTCTTCCATGAAACGCTCCTTAATCCCTTCCCTGAACTTAAAATAATACTTCCCTCTGTTTTCTCAGAATTTTGCATGTTGAATTTCCTGTGTGCTTTTATATTTCCTGCTCTAGAATAAGTTTCTAGAGGGCAGGCAGTTTTATAACCCTCCCGTTTGCAACATATAGTAGGATTTTGATAGATATTTGCTTAGCAGAAGCCCTGAGGCTTTAGAGGATTAAGATGGAATTTGCTGGAGAAAGAAATAAACTGGATTTTTAGCAGTTGAAATATTTTTTAAAGGAGACTTGAAAGCTCAAATAACTGGACTTTTTGTGAATTTCATAATTACTTGAGAATTATTTTTCCCTCCTACACACCTTAGCAAAATTAAAGGTTGCTGCAAGCAATTAATAAACACGTTGTTTCTTGACCTCTGACCATGGCTACTGGCATGTCTGAAACTTTAATTGAGCCCTTGGTCGTTTTCCTTCTGACCACCAATTTTAATGTCTTAAGGAACTCGAAGGTCATTTCTAGCCAATGACTCAATTTTAAATTTCAGGATATTATGAGAGAAGCCTCAGAAAAGTCATATGAGGGACCTACCTAATCTAGGAAACTTCGACATCTGGCCATAGTCACATGCTGGGTTAATCCAATTATATGGAAATGGTAGTTTTTAAAGAAAACAAAATTCATGCTGAGTTTTGGCAGAACACCTGTCATGGGAGACGAGAGACTCCTTTTTAGAAATCACTGGCCCTGGTCATGTAAGTAATTGAGTTTAAATAAACGGGTGCTTTGGAGGTGAACAGTTCAGTTGGCAGGAATTGCTAATTTACATGGGCTCTTTGTGTAACTGGGAAGGAAGGGTACGGCCCCTCTGAAACACTTAAGCTGGCCTGAGGAGCTCTGATACTCAAGCTATTAGCTGACTGTCCTTGTTGTCTTTTCTGTTATGACTACTTTCCAAACTCGTAAGTGCTCTTATCTTGAGGCCTAGTCCTGACTTATTCTTCTTTGGTGTAGCTACATAGAGACAATACCACGGCACCAGCAACTTATGAAGGGCAGTGGGGATTTGCAGCAACAAGTGAAATTAAGTCCCGTGAGTTTTCAACTGCTAATCTTTGCCAAGTAAGAATGTCCATCAAATTAAGGCTCCTGGGAGGTGGCTGAAAGTAATCTATTTCCTTCCAGCTATCTCTTTAGTTCCAGCCATGATCATCATCTTGCATGTCTTCATAGGGGAGATGCTCTAACTTTCACAGAAAGATGAAATCAGCAATTAGATTTCTTATGAAATAGAATTTTATTTAAGAAAACTTTTAAATGTATAGAAAAACAGCAAAGATATTATAGACACGTTACATGTCCATACCTATATTCTTCCATATTTAACATTTTACCTTCATATGCAACATTTGCCACAATTAAAGAACAAATATTGATATATTACTGTTAACGAAAGTCCACAGTTTATACAGATACCCTGATTTCTTTTCCTAATATGCTTTTTCTGTTCCAGGATCTCATCCAGCATACCACCTTATATTTAGTCAGCATATCTCCTTAAGCACCTCTTGGCTGTGACAGATCTCAGACTTCCCTTGTTTATGATGACCTCTACAGTTTTGAGGGGTACCAGTCAGGTAGTTTGTAGAATGTCTCTCTGTGAGATTTGTCTGGTGTTTTCTCATGATTAGGCTGGTCTATGGGTTATCAAGGAGACCTCAGAGGTAACTTCCTTTCTCAACACATCATATCAACAGTCCATGCCTTCAACATGACTTATCACTGCTGGTGTTGACCTTCATTACCTGGCTGAGGTAGCATTTGTATTTTCTCCACTGCAAGGTTATGCCCCTGCTTACTGTACCCTTTGGAAGGAAATTGCTTTGCAGGGCCCACACTTAAGGCGGAGGGAGCTATGCTCCAGTTCCAGAGAGTACAGTAGCTACAGAAATTATCTGTAGTATTTCTGTATTGGGTATTGGTCTATTTTCCTCCTTTATTTACTTATTGAATAAATTATTTATATCATTATGGGATCATGAATATTCATTTTATACTTTAGGAAATAATCCAATGCTACTTTATTTTGTGTTGCTTGAAAGAAAATGGCTTTAGTCATTGTGAGTTCTTTCACTTAGCTCCTGTGTCCCTTTGACATACCCCCATATTGTACGTGTACATGGATGTGCATGTGAGTGCATGCAACACGTGTGTGTGGGCGTGTTGAGCACTTCCTTACTTTCTATCACTCAGATATTCAGAGTTCATCCCAAATATTTCCCACCACAGTCCTAAATAAGTCAACTATTTCTCTAAGAAACCTTGATTTGATCCAAATAAACTTTAGATAGGCATTGCTTAATTTCCCAATAACTGGGGATTTTCAACCATTTTTCTGTTATTTCTAGTTTGATTCCATGTGATCTGAGAACATACTTTGTATGATTTATAGAATATTAAATTTGTTAATGTCTGCTTATGACATACAAAGTGGTTTATCATGGTTAATCGATCCATGTGAGCTTGAGAAGAATGTGTATTCTGCTGGTATTGGATAGAGCATTCTGTAAAAGTCAGTCGGGAGAAGTCAATTAATGCTGTTTAGATTATATGTATCCTTCCTGGTTTTCTGTCTGTTTGATCTATTTCTGACAGAAAGGTGTTAAAATCATCAAGTAAATGTGCTTGTATGTATTTCTTCTTTTAGTGCTATCAGTTTTTCCTTTACGTGTTTCGGTATCATACGGTTAGGTACATACAGTTGTAGGATTGCTGTGCCTTCTTGGAGGACTGACCCCTTTATCATTATGTAACACACTCCTTTATCCTTGACAAATCCCCTTGTTCTGAAGTCTTCTTTGTCTGAAATTAATACAGCTTCTCCAACTTTATTTTAATTAGTATTGGCCTGACATGACTTTCTCCATTCCTTTACTTTTCACTTTTATGTACCTTTATATTTAAAGTTAGCTTCTTTTAGGTAAAAAATAGGGTTTTTTAATCCACTTTTTAAAACCATCTGACAACCCCTGTCTTTAATTTATTTAGACCATTCACATTTAAAGTGGTAATTGATATAGTTGCATTTATTTCTACCAGATTTGTAATTATTTTCATTTGTTGTATTTGTTCTTTGCTTCTTTCTTCTTCCTCTTTTTCTGCCCTCTCTGGTTTTAATTGAACTTTCTGTGATTGTATTTTATTTCCTCTCTTAGCAGATCTTAGCATTTTATCTCTCATATTTATTTTTAACAACTTTTTGTGGTTGTTCCAGTTTCCGATATGCATTTTTAAGTAATCTAAGCCCACATGTAAATATGAATCAAGCTACATATTGTCAAATTTTAAAAAGTCAAGTTATACATATATATGAATGTGCATATAGAAATTATTTTACATATGTATATATTCTTACATATATACATGTATGTTTATAAGGACATGACATTAGGTGTGGGAGATATGTTCCAGATATGGACAGGAACACACCCAGAGCCACGTCAACAATCTAGCAAAAAAAAGAGTGAATAGAAGAGATTTTAATTTTTCCATTTTTGGATTACTCCAGTATTGTTATAAATATGTCCTTTACTTAACTTTGTGTAACTCTAAAAGAAAGAAATTTAGCCTGTTTGACTTTCTGATTTTTTTTTTAAGTACGTTTTGAAAACTTTCTTTTTTTTTTATTTCCTTATAAGTGTAAACTTTACAAAAGCAGGGCCTATATTTATATCTTTCTCCAAATTATATTTCTAATCCATACCATAACTGGAGCACCTAATAATTACTTGTTAAATATAGAGTCAGATGAATGAATGAGTTAGTAAATATTGAAAAAAACCTATGGGCAAATTGTGCTGATATTTATTTGTTAATATTTTTCCTGTGGATTACCTCTTGGTCTTTAAGACCCAACTTCTTATAATGTATATATTTTTCAATAAAATATTTTCTAGCCAATGATGATACCAAAAAAATTTTATGATGACGTCTCCCAATCTCAGGAAGTAGTTTAACTAAAACGATGTGCCAGAAAACTATTGGGATATTTTCCCAACACAATTAGTCATTCAACAAAATCACATTTAGTCCATTTGGAAAGTGTGCTAAGGTCATCAAAGAAGATGTGCGTTCTTAGATGTCCAGGGCGCAGGGGCATCATGGTGTCCTCCTGGGAGTGAGCCATTCCCTTCCCTGGAACATCTATACTAGCATCTTTCCCACTTCACCTTTTTTGGGGGGGTGGATTTTTAAATTTTATTTATTTATTTATTTATTTATTTTTGGCTTCATTGAGTCTTCGTTTCTGCTTGCAGGCTTTCTCTAGTTGTGGTGAGCGGGGGCTACTCTTCGTTGCAGTGCACGGGTTTCTCATTGAAGTGGCTTCTCTTGTGTCAGAGCATGGGCTCTAGGCACACGGGCTTCAGTAGTTGTGGCATGAAGTCTTCAGTAGTTGTGGCTCATAGGTTCTAGTGTGCAGGCTCAGTAGTTGTGGCGCAGGGGCTTAGTTGCTCCGCAGCATGTGGGATCTTCACAGACCAGGGATCGAACCCGTGTTGCCTGTATTGGCAAGCGGATTCTTAACCACTGCACCACCAGGGAATTCCCCCACTTCACCTTTTGTACCTAGATCTTATTTTTGCCTAGTTCTTGTTTGGAAAAAAAAGTGATACAATTATTGTGAAAGGAGTGAGCTGAGTGAGAAAATTGACTACAATTTAAAAAAAGGAGACATTGATGAAAATGAGTAACTATTTAAAACATTAATTGGACACCAAGAAACAGTGTTTAAAACATTTTACATCCACATGTGATAGTTTGTGTTTCTGTTCAGTTTTATAATGTTATTTGTAGGTTTGGGATTGATTTGTCATGTGCTTTAATTTTTCCTATGTGTAATGTTTGGAAACAGGCTCCCTGTTAGCAGAATGTCTGGATGGAATGGATTATTGATATTAAGTGAGGGTGGGGAAGAGGTTCCTGTGTATATATATATATATATATATATATATATATATATATATATATATATATATATATATGTTCTTAGACAATATGCTGGAAAGTTAGAGCGATCAGGGCCATGGCTAGTCCACAGTCTCCTCTCTGTGGATTGGGAAGAGTTAGGACCTAAGGATTAAACAGTAGGTAGGATCACACCCCTCTCACTCCCTCCCACAGTGGATCCTACAACCTGCACAAGGTGTGCAGTGACCTGAGTAGAGGCGGACCCCACACTAGATGCCTTTCATAGGGACAGCTTAGTTTTGATACCATGAACCAATGAAGGAGGCACCATTATCCTGGAGAAGAAAGCTGGGCAGGTCCAGTAAACTGCTCAAATGTGCATGCCCAGTTAGCGGCAGAACCCAAACCCAGGTCTGTCTGACCTGGAGCAACTCTCTTGGTGAGGGTTGGAAGGTTGTATGCAAAGACCAGCAAGTGTTCGTTTGACTGGGTTTCACTGACCACTTCAATAGGGTTTTAAAGGTTCTCTTTAAAGAGAAAAAGAACGAACCCCAGAGACTAAGGTCAATATGCTATGTACCTCAGGAGAATACTATACAAGAAATGAAGGACTCAGTGATTCTCAAAGAAAAATAGCTAAGGAAGGACAGGCAAGTGGCCGTAAACAGAAAGGCCAGCCTTTATGGGGTCCATTAATCTAGAGTAAATTAGTAAGGAGAGGTGATAGAGTCTGGTTGAGGGAAAGAGGGCGAAGAAGTGATCCATCTGTGTGAGTCTAAGAGAGATAGGACGGGTGCAGAAGTGTAGAAGACACGTTTGCATTTTCTGGTTCAGCCTGCCAACGGGCAGAAAGCAAGCTCTAGTCAGGTATTACTATTCCATTTGTCCAGACCAGGGTTTCTGCAGAACGAGAGGAGGGTTAAGGTGAGTGGCAGGGGCTTCAGGAGAGAAAGGCAGCCAGGGAGATGAAAGGGCAACAGTGAGTGCTTTGGAAAAAAGATAGAAGGAGGGTGATTGTATCACCACCCCCAAGAGCAGAGCTGTCTCCAGGACAAATTCAGGTTAACCAACCTCAAGAGACAAATGCATGAAACTGATGTAGATCCCCAAAGTTTTTATGAAGAGTGTCATTGCTAATGGGACCCAGTTATCCCTGCTCAGGACAACTCTTTCTGTCCCCATGGGGTAATGACACAAGTGGCCAAATTATAATCCAAATGCAAGAAAGTGATCAGGGAAGGGGCATGAAGGTGTGACTTGAAGATTTCATGAACCAGCTAGGCATAGAAGACTGCGACCTTCTGCCTCCCAGGGCCCCTCCCCTGGGACATCCCTTCTGACCTACTCTCCCCTAGAAGTGTTAGGATGGGTTCTGCTATTTCAGGTCTTGTTTCTATCACACTTTACAGAACAACGAGTCCCCCACCCACCTTGGAATGACGCATCCTCCTTTGTATAGGCTGATACCTCCAGCACTGCCTGGAAGAAAAGCCTTGTAGAAAAGCTTCCTGCTGGCTCAGGTGGGCTTGGGTCAGTGGGTCCCCCATCCTCCCTGACTCAACCCTGCACCTCAATGCCCAGCAAACTCCTGACATGCAGAAGATACTATAAATGTCTGAGGATAAGTCCATCATTTAAATTGTGAGGTGCTGACAGCACTTCAATTACAGCCATAAAATCAAATGTTACTGAGAGAGCATAGCTTGAAGGAGGGTCAAAACTCTTCCAAGGCAGAGACTGCCCAGAGCAGAAGCTCACTGAGGTCACAGCCAGGATGAGGTGCTTTTGCCAATGTGCTGACTTTGGTCAGTTTTTATCTACTTTCTCAGATGGTCTCTCCCTTGACCCCAGGTTCCATTATTCACATACATTTTTGTGATGGACTTCTGCTACAGTCAGAATGTGTCCCCCAGCCCCCCTCCCCAAATTCTGATGTTGAAGCCCTAAACCCCAATAGGAAGGTGTTTGAAATGGAGTCCTTGGAAGGTGATTAGGTCTCGAGAGGTCATGAGGGTGGGGCCCCAGGGAGGAATTAGTGCCCTTGTAAGAATGGACAGCAGAGAGCTCGCTTTCTCTCTGCCACGTGAGGATATGATGAGAAGGCTGCCCTCCGCCAGCTGGGAAGAGAGCTCTCACCAGAACATGACCCTGCTGGCACCCTGTCCTCAAACTTCAGCCTCCAGAACTGTGAGAAATAAATGTCTGCTGTTTAAGCCACCCGGTCTGTAGCATTTTGTCATGACAGCTTGAGCAGACAAAGACAACATTTCATTCTAATTTTATTATTATCCCCAAGTCATGAGTATTTTTCCAAATCACTGTATGTTATTCTTAAATTACTTTGTTCACCATGCCTACAATTCTGGGGTATGAAGAGCAGATGATGAGGGAATTTAGTCTCATTTATTGTCCCAGTCTATGATCTGATTGGTCCAAAATTCAGTCAGTGCATTATCTCCATGAAAATGTTAATGGCAGCGACATAATGGCCCCTTTTAGTATTTCACATAAATGTCATAATTTTTATTTTCTCTGAGACTGTACTTGTCAATATTTAGCAACCTGAGAAAACCATAATTCAAAAAGAGTCAGGTACCACAATGTTCCTTGCAGCTCTATTTACAATAGCCAGGACATGGAAGCAACCTAAGTGTCCATCAACAGATGAATGGATAGAGAAGATGTGGCACATATATACAATGGAATATTACTCAGCCATAAAAAGAAACAAAACTGAGTTATTTGTAGCAAGGTGTATGGACCTAGAGTCTGTCATACAGAGTGAAGTAAGTCAGAAAGAGAAAAACAAATACTATATGCTAACACATATATTATGGAATCTAAAAAAAAAAAAAATGGTTCTGAAGAACCTAGGGGTAGGACAGGAATAAAGATGCAGACATAGAGAATGGACTTGAGGACACGGGGAGGGGGGAAGGGTAAGCTGGGACGAAGTGAGAGAGTGGCATGGACATATATACACTACCAAATGTAAAATAGATAGCTAGTGGGAAGCAGCCACATAGCACAGGGAGATCAGCTCGGTGCTTTGTGACCACGTAGAGGGGTTAGATAGGGAGGATGGGAGGGAGACGCAAGAGGGAGGGGATATGGGGATATATGTATATGTATAGCTGATTCACTTTGTTACAAAGCAGAAACTAACACACCATTGTAAAACAATTATACTCCAATAAAGATGTTAAAAAAAAAATGGATTCTTGAAATTAAATGTGCAAACACACATCTCTCCTCTAAAGAGTGTCTCCAATCCGTGCCCCTGAGATGGGGTGCTCACCAGCAGGGGTGAGGGGGTTTGGATGAGGTGACACCCAACACCTGGCTGACACAGAGGTAGTGCTCCACTGGAGCCAGGCATCCTGCTTGATGGACGTTGGTCATCACTGGACCCTCCACTGCTCCTGGGGGAGCATCCCAGGCCAGCACAGAGAGCTGAACTCGCACGAAACAGCACACAGCAGAAATGGGAAGGAAGCTGGCATTGATGTGCACAGATCAAAATGAGGGAACTTGAACTTCACAGAGAAAGACCTGCTGATTTTGGCTCACTGCCCATAACTCAGGCCCACATGCCACATGATGTGAAAAAGTTAACAGTATCAGAACGTATCGCCAGGAGAACCATGTTCTGATCTAGGGAGTCACAGGGCAGGAAAGTCCCAGTTGCTCGGGTCATGTTAATAGGAAACTTAATGTCCTGGGCCGGTGTTGGAGCAGATATGGGGGGAGAAGCGGGCTCTGGGCATGTGGGACCCAGGGTGGGCATGGAGCAGTTGAGACCTCCTGCAGGGCCAAGGGCCATCTGTCCCCACACCCACACCCAACCCCACACCCCCGCCCAGGAGCAGTCTGTGTCTTTTGGATGGAACAGGATATAGACTTTTTTTCTAAATCACTCCAAGAGCCAAGGGAAGAGGAAAGGTCTGGGGCGTCTTTCAGACCTTCAGTGAGTGAAGACACTGAAAGCAGGGCATCTCGTGTGGCACTGGGCGTCCATCGCTTGGCTGGGCCAGTGGCTGGAAGACACCTTCCTCCACAGAGCACCTGGCTGTCGGACCAGTGAGTGATTCAGAATACATCACACCCCCATCTTCACAGACCCAAGTCCACACGTCCTGGGCATTCCGGCCACGTGGATGAGGCCTGCCCTGTGGAATCCCTGTCTCTGGAAGCACAGAGCAGAGGACGTGGGATCAGTCGATTGTCAGAAATGCTAACTTTGTGTCAGGCCTGCTAGTACCTACAGCAGCGCTGGGAGAGCAGTCAGCACTTCCTGCGCCCTCGCTGGATGATTGTTTTCTGGGGAGAGTGGGAGTCACAGCAGACCACCCAGATGAGAACGGGAGGGGCTGTTTACTCAGAGTGGCCATGGCGAGGGGCTGGGGCTGCCACACGGTGTTTGGCAGACACCCAAAGGCAGGCGGAGGAGAGGGGACCTCAGGTCGGCCCGATGGAGGCCAGGGCCTAGGGAAGCTGGAGGAGGCCCACCAGAGGTGGGCGTCCTACATGATTGGTTAAGGACGTGTTTTAGGCTTTCTGTGGTTGGTGCTGAGTTGGAAACGGGCACAGAAGTCACTGAGCGAGTCCAGAGAGTCCTGGGCCCATTAGCTTCAGTTCTGCAAGGCCAAGGCTATGGGTCAGAGTTCTGTTGGCATCTACGTTCTGGCCAGTATCACTTTGTGCATTCAGAGCCAGGGCCTTCCTGAGCTAGGATGCTGGGATGGTGCTGTGGGCTGGCTCAGCGGGGAGGGGATGGGGGGGGGGGAAGATGCCCAGCAGGGGGCACAGCGTCCCTCTGCGGTGGAGGAGACTGGTTGGCTGTGGGATGGTAGGTGACCGGCCATGAGAGGCCCTCATCGCGAGGGTGAGAAAATACTGTTTCTTGGACTTCAGCTCCGGTTACAATCCAACCAGGCTGGGAATTCACCTTAATGAGGGAAATATGGGTTATTTATTCTACGACAAAGGTGACATTTCTGTTCCATTTAAAGCAGAGATTAGGAGCTGTTTGCTGAGGGCTGTTTCACCGCAGCAGGATTTTTAGAGATGCGTGTGGTGGAGAGACAGGAGCTGCTGGCTAGAGAAGCACTTGATCCAGCCTCTGCCGTGTGATGTACTTGCCCATCCCACCCATACTTCGCCGGGCCCAGAATCTCCTTAACGCACCCTTTACTCACAGAGGTGGGTTTTCGTATTGGGGTTGCAAGACCAGGGCCGAGTTCTGGCCTCCAGGGGGCTCTGGGGGCTATTTTTCTACTGACTCAATGATACCAGCTTGCTGCCTGCCCCGTGGTGCCCCGAGGGCTGGGCTGTCCTTTGAAACAGTTCTGTGGACGGGTCCCTGATATGGAAAGAACAGCACATGGTTCATGCATACAATTTGATGAGTTTGCAAACTCATATGTGAACTCCCAGGATACCACCACCACCATCAAGGGAATAGACACCACCCACACCTCCCAGAGTCGTCTTAGGTCCCCTTCTTTGTTTTTTCATTAAAAAAAAAAAAAAAAAATTTTATTTTGTGTTAAGAACACAACATAAAATCTACCCTCTTAGAAAATTTTGAAGTGCACTTCAAAACCCAAAATGACTAACAGGTATGAAAGGGTGAGAGGTTCCCAAGAATCAGGGAAATCTCCACCCTCACCTGAGGAAGCTGACTGGGACTCCCCAGGAAAGAACATTCAACAAAAGCTCAGGACTTCCCCGACACTGGAAATACACACCAGGCATCAAAGACACACCTAACGCTCGTGAGTCTGAAGTACACAGTGATATTAAATGTGAAATAACTAGGAAACACTGGCCACATTTTCGTTTCAACTAAATGTCTAGACAACTTTGAACAATGGAATTCCCAGAACAAAGCAATAAGCAATCAGGAACTAATCTGTTTTCTGTGGAAATATGATGATTATATAATGATGGCTGTAATTGTGGGAATTACAGTGGTTCTATAATGCTTTCCAAATAAGATACCTATGTGGTAAGCTCTATGTGACCTAGTTTAATTTAAAATTCAAATTACCTGAATGATTATTCTAATTTATTAATTATAATATGTGTAACAAATAAATTATTAATGGTATTATCAATACAAATTATACATAATGTATAATAAATAGAATAATTATGTATTACTGTTTATAACAAGTGAAGAAAAAGCAATGGAGAGCCCAAACCACTCCAAATGTAGGTTGTAATACTGACAATCGGTGGGAACTTCATTCTGTCAGGCTGCTTTTCTTCTGTCAAGTAAGCCTGTCTGTATCTATGATCACAAAGCTCCAAAACCATCTTCCTGACCTTCACATTTGACTTTGATTCACCATCAGCCATTTAAATAGGAAAACGGTAAGCCGGTGTGAGTCGGATAAAGCCTGTACCTGGGCAGATTTGTAAAATGGGAAGATGCTGGCATTGGCCACGGGCATGTGGAAGCGATAAAAGTCAGATAAAAGCCTTTTTAAAGACAGAAAATAATGAATATGAGAGAGGCGGAAAAAAGAGAAGGTTTTTTTTTTTTTTTTTTTTTCTTAAGTGCAAAGGAAAAGTTTCTTCAAGGAAAAAAATAACACAAGAAGATTTTTCTCCTTCCCAGGGAAGGAGCTGTCTGCTCTGGTCCTTGTAGATTAATCAAGTGTTTAAGTGGAGGCTCCTTGACATTTTGAAGTGGGTCGAGACTGAAGTGGTTTAGCTCTGACACCCCGTCCTACGGCAGCGGATTTTCTCATCTAATGGGATGCAGGGTCATTTCCCATGAGCTGTTTAGGGGACCTTTGTAGCTTCAAAATGTGACGTTTCCCTCAGAAGTGCCTAAAGCTGATTATTAAGCATGATTCATAAATTCTTCAGAAGGTGATCAAGTTAGGTTTATACATTCAGACGGTAACAGAAAGCAGCCTTCCCTCCAACTGTAAATACCCACAGGCCCACTATGGGGCATTTTAACATTTTTTTTTTCCTTGTTTGCCACCTTTTATTTGTACAGCATTCTTTTTGAAAAATATAGAATCTATTTACATACATCTCAGGATGGGAGGGTGAGGAAGACGTGAGATGAAATTTAGCTTCCCAACCCCGGCCCCGAGTTACTTAACCCAGGACTCACTGAAGATGCAAAGCAAAGGGGACAGAAAACAGTAACCAAAGGACCACCTTTGTGCCTCACCATCAGCGTGGAATACATCGCAGCCTTGTGGTTTAACTGACGAACTTGACCTGCAGCGAGTGCGTTGGGGACAAGTGATGTCCCTCAGCCGCATCCTGCAAGCCCCTCTTCACCACTGACTGCCCTCCACCCTCCACGAGCAGGAGCGGGCCTGCCCCAGGCCAGGGGCTCTTTCCACTTCTCGGAACAGCAGCCTTTCACTCCCGGCCAGACAAATGCAAGGAGATGTTTATTGCAGCTCTATTTACAATAGCCAGGACATGGAAGCAACCTAAGTGTCCATCGACAGATGAATGGATAAAGAAGATGTGGCACATATATGCAATGGAATATTACTCAGCCATAAAAAGAAACGAAATTGAGATATTTGTAGTGAGGTGGATGGACCTAGAGTCTGTCATACAGAGTGAAGTAAGTCAGAAAGAGAAAAACAAATACTATATGTTAACACATATATATGGAATCTTAAAAAAAAAAAAAATGGTTCTGAAGAACTTAGGGGCAGGACAGGAATAAAGATGCAGACGTAGAGAATGGACTTGAGGATACGGGGAGGGGGAAGGGTAAGCTGGGACGAAGTGAGAGAGTGGCATGGACATATATACACTACCAAATGTAAAATAGATAGCTAGTGGGAAGCAGCTGCATAGCCCAGGGAGATCAGCTCGGTGCTTTGTGACCACCTAGAGGGGTGGGATAGGGAGGGTGGGAGGGAGACGCAAGAGGGAGGAGATATGGGGATATATGTATATGTATAGCTGATTCACTGTGTTATAAAGCAGAAACTAACACACCATTGTGAAGCAATTATACTCCAATAAAGATGTTAAAAAAAAAAACATACACTAGAATATTTGTTATTTGTGTTTGTCACGTGGGAACGATTATGAAAAACGGGCTTGGAGTCACCCTTATTCTCCCACAGATTTGATGGAGAGCACAGAGATGGTGGTCCCAGCCAGAGGCAGAATGTGGTCCAAGGTGGGCACTTCCCTATGGCTCTCCACCAATCTGGCCCTGCAAAGACACATTCTTTCATTTTATCCCCAAACTCTCAAATGTGAGATAGCACATGCTTTACCAAGAAGCCAGAAAATCCAAAGGGTTAAATTTATATTTGACCAGTTGTCCTTTTGAAATGGAGATTTCCCTTCGCTGTCAGCCCCTCCCCTACAGAGACTGAGAAAAGAGCACAACTGTCGCATTTTAAGAAAATCTGAAATGGAAATCCTGATGACCTTAGGGTGAAATTGCTATCTTAGCAAAGAAGGGCTTTCTGAGATGCTCGTCCTGATAGATCCACCCTTTGCATGATCCATAAGACAGATGCCAGCTGGAGTCGTAGATCTGAGCATACAAGTTTTCAGCAACACATTTGCCACCAAAATCAGAAGATACTTTAACAGCAAACCTTGAAAGAGCAGGATATTAAGTTAACACCTGTGGAGTTCTTTGATTTGGGACCTCTTCACCGTTCCAGCATTCAGTTTGGTCCAAGTTCCATTAGGGGACATTACTCAGCTGACAACCGAATTTTACTGACTGATGAACTGTTTAAAAGGGTAGCTTATATGTTAATACATGGTGGCAGCTGTCGTCTATACTGGGTGTTCTTTGCAAAGAAGACCAGCACAACACATTTCTTCATAGTATTCTGTTTCCATCCTTAGACCAGCACTGACCGTTGAATAAGTTATAAGCAGGAAATACCACGCTGACATGGCAATGTGGTTTCAGTACTCTAGGCCTGGTAAGTGGCTTTTCACAGAAATAAAACTCGATTAGTGTTGGGATTCTGCAGGAGTGCAGTTCAGTGGTTGTCCTTCAGAGACCGGAAGCCCTGTTTCCACTCTTGTTGGAGGATCTGGTGGGTGGAAATACGTCCCCCCAAATACATAGGTTGACTCCTAAACCCCATTACCTCCAAACGTGAACCTTTGGAGATGGAGTCTCAGAAGAGGTAATTAAGGTGAAATGGGGCCAGGAGGGTGGACCCTAATACAATCTGACCAGTGTCCTTATAGGAAGAGGAGATTAGGACACAGACACACACAGAGTGATGACCACGTAAGGACACAGGGAGGAGATGGCTGTCCACAAACCAAGGAGAGAGGCCTCAGGAGAAACCGACCCTGCCCACACCTTGATCTTGAACTTCCAGCCTCTGGAACTGTGAGAAAATAAGTTGTCTACTGTTTAAGCCATCCAGTCTGTGGTATTTTGTTCCAGTCACCAGAGCAAAATACAGAGAGTGAATGATTTTACCCTCTTTAGAGTTGCCAATAGATAATTTCAGCTACTCTTATTTACATTGAAGATATTTTAATAGAAGCCTTCACTCAATCACCCACTGTAACAAATGCTTGTCGTCACTGAGATTACAGTCTCCGAGGCAGATACTGGAGGATGAGCACCACCCCCCGCCTGGCCAGGCGCTGCAGGTAGGAGAGAACACGATGCTTCCACACAGGGGGCTGGACGGCCCGCAGGACAAGCAGGCGATATGAGAATCTGGCCAGGCAACGCATTCCATGGGGCCATTAGACAGAGCCGTATGAGTGATTTTTTAAGGCAATTCCCAAGTCTAAATCTGAGTATGAAATGCAGGGGATGAAAAGCAAATATTACAAAATTAATCTACTTAGAACCATGAATCTTATTATATTTCCAGCCACTATACATTCATGCTTAAGCAACAGATGTTATTCTTTGGCCATGAATTTGCTTCCACCAGATGTTTAGCAACCCTCCCCCCTTCCCCCCTTCCTCCCCCCTCCCCTTCTTTCCCCCCCACCCCTCCGCTTCTCCCAGCTCTTCCCAAACAGAACATTAGCATCTAGGTTGCCCTGGGGTCTCTACAAACAAGGTTTTGCGTGGTGAGCTTTGGGGCTGTCCTGGGTGAATGTTTTGAGGAAGCACTCTGACCCCAGCTGAGAACACCAGCAAGGGGCTGCGGGTCTGTTTTACACGTAACCGCTGTACCAGTTGGCCTACTCGGGGTGCAGATGTGCACAGGCTAGCCTACACTCTGCTAAAGCCAGTAGGTCCCCAGCCCAGGCTCACCACCAGTTCCACGTGCCCACGTGGGTGGGGGTCTACCCAGATGCCGGCCCCCTGAGCAGCCCTCTCTGCCCACCAGCCGGTCGATCAATCACAGACACAAGAGTCAACCGCCCCCGACCTGTGACAAGCTGAACTGGTCCGAGCTTTGATTTTCCCCCTTTCCTATGGCAAATGTTCACGATGGGGATATTACCTTGTTATTTTAAATTAAACACTCAGAGACCGCCTGAGGCCCGAAGGTAAGCAATCGTAGACAAAATATCCTGAGTTTGGCAAGTGTTCTTCAAAGCTTAACTAGGAATGTTCCGGGCACATAATTAAAGTCGCCTACTGACATCAGACCCCCGCGAGTACTGGCAGGAGGGGCCTGTGTGAGAGAGCAGGGGACCCCTCGGCTTGGGCCTGGGCTTGCACACCTGCTCACACCCACCCACACTGTCACACACGTACACAAGGGCGCACACGGTCACATATTCCCGAATACACAGGCATGCAGTCTCACGTCCTGCACGCCCTCACTCACACACACTAATTCTCACGAGCAGCTCACTTATACTCAGACACACTCACTCACACACGCAGTCTTGGAGAAGAGGCCCCGGTCACCCCACTGGTCCATCCAGCCCATCGTAGAAACAGCTAATAGGTGCCTCTCCCTCCCCCTGACTTGAGCACCCATCCTCCTGTGCCCTGCTCTCTGTGTCGGGGGGTGCCCTGGGCCTCCTGCGGTGGCTCATCAGCAGATAGGAGACCCCAGGGCTATTTAACTGAAAGCTCACCTGTCCAGTGAGAGAGCCCTGGGGCACGAGCTGTGAGCGGGAGTTGGAGGGTGTGTCTCCTGACTCACACCTGCGTTCTGCTGTCAGTGGTCTGTGTGTTATCTGCATCCACCCACAGGCCGCATCCGGCCATTCCTTGAGACGTCCTGGTGCAGGCTCTGGCTCCCAGCTGGAACGGTCTCCACGCCGACCCCCGGACCTCCAGCTCTCTCCACTGGGCATTCCTCCGCCTGCGTGAACCCCTTCCCTTCCTCCTCCAGCCTTCCATTCTTCTCAGCCCTCCAGCCCCTCCTCCGAGCTCCCTGAGGACATCCTCCCGGCACGTGTCAAGCCCCTGAGGATGCTTCATAGTTTCCCATCCCCATCCCTTCAGCTCCCTTGTTTCCATGACTCTTTACTCTCTGCTGGTGTCATTCCCGGAGGTCATGCAGCCCAAGGAAGGTCATGGCCATCTTGGGAGGGCATCCAGGCAGGCAGGTAGCCATTTGGCTTCTGCAAGGTAGAGCAGAGAGAGCTCAAACAGATAAGAGGCTAGAGGTGCCCATGGCTGGATGTAGACATCGATAATACAATCCTCATCATCCCCAAGGTCACGAATGCCCTCCACTGGCCAGGCACTGGGGACCCAGAATAAACCAGAATATTGCACACTGTACATCCCAGAGCCTCAAATCCTGGGGGTGGGGGAGAGATGAAGACACACATATGGTTGCAACAGAGTGTGGTCACTTCTCTGATCTCGGGGTCCAAGAAGGAGGGGTCTCTGATACAGATGTGGGTGTCAGGGTTAAATGAGCACTGTGCTGAATCCCGAGGCTGAGGATTAAATGTGTGAGTGGGGGCAGGGCCTTGCCTGGGCCTCCTGGATGGGGGTGGCCGAGGTCTCCTAGGGGTTGAACATCCTAGGTTGACTGGGGTGGACGGGGGTAGAGGACTGAAGAGATATAAGAGCTGAGTCACAACAAGGCCCAGTGAGGGGACGGTGAGACCCAGGTGGGAGCCAGGTGGGCTGGGGGCAGGGGACAGGCAGAGTCCAGGCTCATCTCCCCTCGACCCTTCAGCCTCATGTCTGTCACCTGGACCCTGAGACCCTCAGAGGCAGCCCTTCTCTCTTTCACCTCTCCTGGTCCTAAGAGCAGCCCCCATCGGGGGTCTACACCACTTACCTGGGCCGGGGGACCCCCAGAAAGGCCAGGCTCAGCAGGTGTCCCATGCAGTCACAGGAATGTCTCTGCACGTGACACTTCGCAGTGGGGCTGGGCTTCCGGGCTGCTCCCAGGAGGCTCCCTGGCCTTTGGGCAGAGGCACAGGTGAGTCTGCCAGCCACAGGTGACCTGGATGGTCCAGAAAGGAGGAAAGAATGAACAATCCTGTTACAGAATCCAGGGCCAGCTCCTGTCGGAGTTGTGGCGCTCCTGCTGAGCGTTTAAAGGGAAAATTGCTATTCTTAGAAAAGCATCTGTAAAAGCTAACTGGCATAAAATCCACGCGCTCTAAAGAAGAAAGGATTGGAGGATATTTGACCGTCAAGATTTTGATCTAGTGCGAGTTCTGAGTTCTGCTCTGGAAGGGACAGAGGCCTGATCCCAGGGCTGTGAGTCAAGTCTTTTCCATCATCCCCCTCATCCCTTCCCATCCCCCGGCTCCTCTTTTTATCTCCCTCTACCTCTTTTTCTCCTCCTTCTCTTTCTTTTCTTAGGGTCAACAACGTCATAGTTAGGTATGCCGGGTTGTAAAAAACGCCAGGACACTATGTAAATTGTGAGAAGCCCACAGTTCTTGTAATTTTTGGTCTGAGGACCCTTTTATGCTCTTAAAAGGAAGGATGTGAACTAGGACTGAGATTCACTGGGAGGCCACAGAGGCAGCACCCACAAGCGGTTCCAGAGGGGCAGCTGGGTGGGGCTGCAGCACCAGAGCCTGGGTCTGAGGCCCCTTGGGTTCCTTCACCTGCCTTCCTCTCTTATCCAGAAACCTAGGCGTCCCCCAGACTACGCTCCTCTTCACATTTCTGTGCCCCTCTCTTCCCTACAGACTGGGTTCCTCTTCTCCCTTGCTCATTGTTTTAAGAAAATGAAACATTTCTAAGGTTTTTGTTCTTTGTTTTATTTCACACTAGACATTGTTTCCTTTTAATCAAACATTTATTATACTATTTATTGTCAATAATTATTTCATTATCTTGTCTCCATAAAGTTTTACAATCCACACATTTATACATTAAAAAAGAAACACTTTGATGTGTATTTAGTCATATATTAACCAAACAAAATCACTGTTGAATGAATATTTTTGCTATTAAATTGTAATAACATCTATCTCTATGGCAAATGTGACAAAGGCCTCCTTACCAGATCAAACATCCATTGTATTCAATAAAGTACAATTTTAATAACAGATGATCCAAGGGTTAGACATCAATAAGGTATGTCATGTTACTTATTTCATTTGATTTGCCTCACAAAATTGGTGTTTTGATTAGGTTAATAATAAAATGATACCCACTAGTGCAGTAATTCTCTTGACTTTGGTCTCAGGACTCCTTTATATTCTTAAAAATTATTGAAGATCCCAAAGAGCTTTCATTTAGGTGGGTTTAATCTATTAATTTTCACCATATTAAAAATTAAAGTTGAGAAAGGTGTTAAATATCTATTCATTAATTCAAAAGTGAAACCATGGCATGTTAATCTATATAACACATCTTTATGTGTTAAAACACTTTTCTGCAAATCCAAATTACAGTGAAGTACCACCTCACACTGGTCAGAATGGCCATCATCAAAATATCTACAAACAATAAATGCTGGAAAGAGTGTGGAGAAAAGCGAACCCTCTTGCACTGTTAGTGGGAATGTAAATTGATACGGCCACTATGGAGAACAGTATGGAAGTTCCTTAAAAAACTAAACATAGAATTACCATATGACCCAGCAATCCCACTCCTAGGCTTATATACTGGGAAAGCTCTAATTCGAAAAGATACATGCATCCAAATGTTCATAGCAGCACTATTTACAATAGCCAAGACATGGAAGCAACCTAAATGACCACTGACAGATGAATGGATAAAGAAGATGTGGTACATATATGCAATGGAATATTACTCACCCGTAAAAAATAATGAAATAATGCCATTTGCAGCAACATGGATGGACCTAGAGATTATCATACTAAGTGAAGTAAGTCAAAAAGAAAAAGACAAATATCATATATCACTTATATGTGAATCTAAAATATGACACAAATGAACTTATTTATGAAACAGACTCACAGACATAGAAAATACACTTATGGTTATGAAAGGGAAAGAGGATAGGAGGGATAAATTAGGAGTTTGGGGTTAACAGATACACACTACTATATATAAAATAGATAAACAACAAGGACCTACTGTATAGCACAGGGAACTATATTCAAAAACCTGTAATAAACCATAATGGAAAAGAAGATGAAAAAGAATATATGTATATGTATAACTGAATCACTTTGCTGTACAGCAGAAACTAACACAACATTGCATATCAACTATACTTCAATTAAAAAATAAATAACAATAATTTCCAAAACATAAAAGAAAATAGTGAGAAGGACGTCATAGTTTTACATTTTTGCAAATCTTTTTCCTCTCTGGTTTCATAGAAGGCAGCCTGATTTTCTCTCTGCTTCTGTACTTAATCAGCTGGGATAGCCCAGTCCTATGGCCTCTGGAAAAGTCTGCTGTCCACATGTGAGAAAAATGAGTGAGCATATAAATGCAGTGAATATCTCTACATTACTTGGGACATTGTTAAGAAAATGGGCATGTGCCTGATGTACAGAGAGGGAAAGCAGAGGTAAACGCAGCTACAATGATCTGTGTGTTCACATCATATGCAGAAACTTGAGAGTTGGGAATTGGTGAGTTATCCGCCAACAAACCATTAAAGATGTTGCTAGGAAATTTTAATACAGTCCTCTCAGTTTTCAGATGGGGATACTGACAAGGGGGCGAGTTCACGTAATAATCAAATTCACATCATTAGCAGAAGAAGTGGCCTGGAATCCAGGCCTCAGAGGCCAGTCCAGTGCATGGCCTCTCACAGCCCTCTGCTTTTCAGACCCCTGTCTTTTCACAAATCCTTGCCATTCAGGAATGCCTCTTCCATCTAGTAGATTTCAGAAGTAGTCCCCGTGGTCCCATGACAATGTGGGTTCCAGGGAATTACATAGGCTCGCCTGGGAATTGGACCCGTTTTCGCTTGGATTTCACTCTGAATCCCGAGCTAACTTGCAGACATGTTGAGGGGAGACACCTGCTCCTCAAGCGCGGGGTCCCTGCCACACGGCTCAAGGGTCATATGTCTGCATCCATATCCATAATAACTATCCGTTCACATGCAAGGTCAAGACTGACAGTTCCCTGTCTCAGCCTCCCAGCAGGTGCATGGACCTCTGTGATCATCAACCACAATATCTATAAAAGGAAGAAAATAAGCAGTTACGGGGCTTCTCAAGGGTTAGCAGAAAGCATTCCTTACGACTCCATTCCTTACCACATGGGATCTAATGGACTCTCTTCTTGAAGCCATACTGCAGGTTCCAGAGATGGAGTATCTCCCACCAATGAATTGTGAATATATGTCTTTTCTAGGTAGTAAGAAAATTTTAACATTGTGTGTTGTGTATGGGATAACAAGGCCGACACAATCGCCTACTATTAAATAAAGTTATAAGGGTTGGTTTGTAGTTTCCAGCTCACAACTATAGAGCAGCACTCCATTACAGAATAACTGTCCTGGACGACTCAGTTATTTTACTTTAGTTGTTTTTTTTTTTTTTTTAATTTTATTGGAGTATGGTTGATTTACATTGTGTTAGTTTCAGGTGTACAGCAAAGTGATTCAGTTATACATATACATCTATCCATTCTTTTTCAGATTCTTTTCTCATATAGGTTACCGAAGAATATTGAGTAGAGTTCCCTGTGCAATATAGTAGGTCCTTGTTGGTTACCTGTTTTATATATACTAGTGTGTGTATGTTCATCCCAAGCTCCTGATGTAACCCTCTCCCCCATGTTTCCCCTTTGGCAACCATAAATTTGTTTTCTATATCTGTATGTTTGTTTCTGTTTTGTAAATAAGTTCATTTGTGTCTTTTTTTTAAAAATTAGATTCCACTTATAAGTGATATAATACAATATTGGTCTTCCTCTGTCTGACTTACTTCACTCAGTATGACAATCTCTAGGTCCATCCATGTTGCTGCAAATGGCATTATTTCTTTTCTTTTTATGGCTGAGTAATATAAGATGTGGTACATATATTTCACTTTCCTTGTATTTTCGGGGTTGCTCTATGTGTTGAGTTCGGCATCTCTGTTTCTCCAAACGCCTCGTTTGTGTGGCTGTGCCGGGGTTCCCACATAATCCAACTGCACGTGGGCACAGACTGTCTCCTCACCTGGACACAGGCAGAGGGAGTCATATGAGAGAGGAAACTTCATGCTTGGAAATAGAGCAGGAGACAGAAGTCTGTGCTATGGGGTCCCCTAGAAGTGGCCCAGCAGCACAGAATCTTATTAGAAATGAAGTGAGTGTGCCTTTATGGAAAAAGGCTATCAACTGTAGTGTTTGGCCAACTTTTGAAAGCAAATTTTCTTACCTGCCATCAACATCCACATAATTAGCAGTCTGGAGCCAGGTCCTCTTTGGGGGACACTGTGCTATCCAAATCCTCTGGGAACCCCATTGCCTGCATGTCTGCCTGCTGGCTTCGACAGTCAGTGGGACTAAGGCCAAGCCTCTTCAAGTATTTGTCCCAGAATTGTTCTGACACGAGGAGCCTCAGCCTCACCATGAAATGTATAACTTCATCTCTTATCCTGTGGCTCCTGGAGAATAAGATGAGAATCTTTTAAAGATATTAAAATAAGCTCCGAGGATTAGGATGGTCCATTCACATCTGCTGATAATCAGAGAAAAAGAGAACAGTGGCAGACGGAAATGTAGAATTGTATGTAAAGGGAAAAGACTAGGTTGGCGTAGTCAGATCAAAAGCAGTTTCTTTTTTTTTTTTTAAGTATTATGATCAAATGGGTCCTTGGGTACTATTATGAAAAAGAGAAGTACTCATTTCTGGGACCTCGAAAGGCCACTCTGTGTCACCTGGTAAGCTTTTCTTTTTCAGGGGGGAGTGTGTGGATGGATACACATGGCATTCTTTTTTTCCCTCCTTTGTTGGTTTCAATTGTCTTACTGGCATCCTCTGTTTAGAAACTTGGTCTCATAATTTAATAAGTAAAATGGAGTGACTTGTCTCTGTGTTGATCCTGATTTTTAAAAACTCTGATACAAAGCCAAAATTTAAAAGGATGGTGTGCTCTGTCCTTCGTCCGTGCTTTAATACTGAATGTGAATTGACCCACTGTTCACCGCCAGATCAAGCTCAGAGCTCAATTTAGATTTGCACACATGCAAAGTTCTTAAAGACCAAGGTTCTATTCAAATGGGAGGTTTTCACTGCACACACAGCCTTAATCAAAAGTAGAGCTGTATAGAATGGTTTAAATTTAATACAAATCTTGGCCAATTTCATGAATCTGCCTCCTCAAGCCTCACACGAGTGGGCTCATAAATGCCATTTCTGCACTTATGCGTGGAGTGGCTCCCAGCAGATGCTGCAAACAGTTTTCTCTTGCCTTCCTGAGATTTTTATAGCATGAGCAAAATAAAACTCATTTCATTGATTGATAAAGGGTAATAAAGTATGACTTTTCCTTGAATGGGCTTCACTAGTAACGAGCATGGGCCACAGACGGTAAGATCAGGAACCTGATGACCCAAAAAAGACAATATATGTGCAATAATGAAGAATGGAGTGCGTGTGCGTGTGTGGGCACACGTGTGCACCTAGATGGTGAGCGTGGTGGGATAAACGGTCACAGGGGGCTTCAAGAGGGAGATAATAAAATTTTCGCTCAATTAAAAACTGACGGTGCTATTTCACACTGGCGTGGAATAGTTTATCTCACACAAGTAGAAAATACTGAAATGTATCTAGGTTTTAGAATTTTTAAAATATAACAGGCAATATGTAGCCGTTTTGAAATTTCAGTACTACATTTAACATACCGCTGCCGTCTCTTCCAGTGTGGTCCTAAAAAAATAATCACAAAAAAGGAAGGGCCATTTGTTACAGGGTTACCCCTTCTATATAAAAATCACTTCCAATAGACTGACTTTCAAAAGGAAGGCACATGAAGGCTGGGGAAGGAACTGAAGTGGGAAGGCACGGCCTTGGACTTGAGCAGAGTCTAACACTCCGGGGCACACACCACCGGCTGCGAGCTCTGTGGGGAGAAGGGCACCAGGTCGCTGTTGGAGCAGCAGCCAAGTGCGTTCAGTGCCCACGTGGAGCCTCGCCAGCCGACAGCCACTGACCTTCAGTTCCAAGGACACCTGGGCTTTTCTGGGTGTCCTCTCCTCACCCTGCTGTGTGGGCCCCCTTCACTGCGCTGACAGACCAGGAGCCTGCGCCTTGTCACTAGCGGAGAACATCACTCTGACCTTACCTGCACCCTCACCTGGGCTGTTTCAGGTAGGAGAAGATACCTCCTGCACCCTGGTCCCGCCTCTCCCCTCCCCCACTCACCTCCGCACAGCAAATGTCACTTGGTCTTATGCCGGAGGGAAGTGGTAAAAATCAAACCTAATTAGGGAAGAATTGTCTTTTATTTCAATATTTTAAAATCATATTTATTGAGTTATAATCTACATACATCAAAATCACCTCTTGAAGCATAGAGTCACAGCCCCTGAGTTTGGACAAGTGTTCACAGTTGTGTAACCATCACTACAGTCACAATCACGACGGAGTACAATTCCCTCAAACCCACAATGTCCCCTCCTTCCCTATGTAGCATCCCTTCCCCCACCTTCTACTCCTGGCCACCATGGATCTGACTTCTGTCCCCTGAGCTTTTCCTCTTCCAGGAATGTCACATAAGTGGAGTCACATGCTTGGTGCCCTTTTGTGTCTGGTTTAGCATCATGCTTCTGATATCTCCCATGTTGTGTGTGTCTGTGTGCATCACCCCGTCTTTACTGTTCCTTCTTCTAGCTGAGCAGTATGACCTATATGAATACACCAAACTCTGTTATCCACTCACCAGGTCATTTGGGTTGTCCCCCTTTTGGGCTATTATGAATAATGCTGCTGTGAACATTTGTGTCCAAGTGTTTGTGTGGATGTATGTTTCCACTTCTCTCGGGTGAATCCCTAGGAATGGAATGGCTGGGTCCTGGGGTAAGTGTATGTTTAACTTTCTAAGTAACTGCCAACTGTTTCCCAAACTGATTGGATCATATCACAGTCTCACCAGTAATGTCTGAGAGTTACAGTGGGTCCCATATTTGCCAGTACTTGGTACTGTCCATTTTTCTCTGACATTTTTAGGCATTCTAATAGTATAGGGGTGTCTCATTATGGTTTAACTATGTTCTTATAACGACTAATGATGTGGAACAATTTTTCATGTGCTTATTGTCCATTCTTACATCTTTTTCAGTAAAGCATCTATTCAAATCTTCTACTGATTTTTTTAGAGTACTTTCAGGTTCACAGCAAAATTACGTGAAAGTACAGTTTCCATGTACTCATAGCCACCCTCAATATCAGCATCCCTCACCAGGTGGTACATGTGTTACAATCAATGACCCTACATTGACACATCACCTAAAGTTCTTAGTTCACATTAACGTTCACTCTTGGTGTTGTTCATTCTATAGGTTTGGACAAAAGTAGAATGACATGTATCCATCATTTCAGTACCATACAGGGTATTTCCATTGCCCTAAAAATCCTCTGTGCATCACCTGTTCACTCGCCCTTCCCCTTGATAACCACTCATCTTTTTATTGTCTCTGAACATTTTCCAGATATGACATTTTCCAGAATGTCATATAGTTGGAATCACACAGTATGTAGCCCTTTCAGATTGGCTTCTTCCACTCAATAATATGCATTTATGGTTCCTTCATGACTTTTCATGGCTGGATAACACATTTTCTTTAGCACTGAATAATATTCCACTGTCTGGGTAGACCATCGCTTATTTATCCATTCACCTACTGAAGGACATCCTAGTTGCTTTCAAGTTTTGGCAATTATGAATAAAGCTGCTATAAACATCATATACGGGTTTTTGTGTAAACATAAGTTTTCAGCTCATTCGGGTAAATACCAAGGAGTGAGACTGCTGGATCATATGGTTAAGTGTGTTTAGTTTTGTAAGAAACTGCCAAACTGTCTTTCAAAGTGGCTGCACCATTTTGCATTCCCACGAGCAATGACGAGGGTTCCTGTTGCTCCACATCCTCGCCAGCATTTGGTGTTGTCAGTGTTCTGGATCTGGGCCATTCTAATGGGTGTGTCAATGTGGGTTTTTAAAGTGAATGGAGCCTATGTTTTCTAAATTATTGGGGATGAGAATGAACTAGACCAGACTCCAGAAATTGCTGCACTGCAGGCTCTAAGCAGTTGAGGCAGCAAGAACAGACTTTTCAGGGGAACAGGTGGACCACTTTTGCTGCCTCAACCCATTTCTTAGGGGAGAATGGGGCTTCTTGTTAAAGGCAGTGTTTCCTTCCCAGTGGCTCCCATTATACTTTGCTTTTACCCATCACTAACTCTCCTTGTGCCCAGAAAGACGGGAAAATGACCAGGAAAACACTACTCGAAAATTCTGAACTGGGAACTAGATTCATCACATTTCACTCTTATGTAAAGAGTTTTCTATTTTTCATCAATTCAGCCCAAAGTAATATAAACTTGTCCGGAAAATTCAGACTGAATTCTGTACTATGAGTTTAAATTGATATATCAATCTTGTAACTTCTAACATAAACTTTTACCAGAA